>NC_088361.1:102544574-102559574 GCF_034508935.2 Berghia stephanieae | reverse complement strand
AACGGACCAACACACAAACTCTGTGTAACCATGAACTTTTATAGTCAGGTTAATACTGTTTAGTGAGAACAACTCACAAACGCGGATGGCAAAAACAATAACAAAGGCCTGAGTGACGTCATCTTCAAACTATCAATAGTTTTGTGTGTTGGCCGTTTACTTCCGGATGGCAATGTTGTGAGCTTGTTAGCCAAGCGCATACTATCTATATTCATGTTTTCGTCCAACCGAGTCATCTGTCCGTGACTATAAACGATCAAGGTTACACAAAGTTTTTTTGTGTTGTTCCGTTATACTTCCGGATGGCAATGTTGTGAGCTCCTTAGACAAGCGCTTGGCTAAAAAGCTCACAACGTTGCCATCCGGAGGTATAACGGAACAACACACAATCCTATGCGTGTAACCTTTTACATTTATAGTCTGGTAAATACAGTTTAGTGAAAATCACTCATAAACTCTTTCCCCCCCCCTCTCTCTCTCTCTCTCTCTCTCTCTCTCTCTATATATATATTTTATATATATATATATATATATATATATATATATATATATATATATATATATATATATACAAGTAAAAAGCCCGCAATATCGCGGGGAAAGAACTATTTTTATTCGGTATTGTCAGAATCATATTCTTGAAAGTTCCTACAAAGGGAAACAACTTAAATAATATTCCCTCAACTAACCCCTAGAAAAAGTAAAAACTAGAGTACCTTTAACTAACCCTAACCCGAGCATTATGACTAACCCTAATAGAAAAAAAAACCCTCTGACTGCTTTGCACTACCTTTCAATACTTAAAATGGCGGCCGAGAATCAAAACAATGGTCAAATTAGGAAATTTTAAACTTTCACAAATCTATCAAGGTTTGTTCTAGATAGTATGCGCTTGGCTAAGAAGCTCATAACATTGCCATCCGGAAGTATAACGGACCAACACACAAAACTGTGTGTATCCATGAACGTTTATAGTCAGGTTAATACAGTTCAGTGAGTATTACTTACAAACGCAGATGGCAAAAAACAATAACAAAGACCTGATTGACGTCATCTTCAAACTATCTATATGATGACAAATTGAATAAATAAACGCCTGACAAAAGATCTACGGCAAAAATACGAATTGAAAGAATACTGGGGATGTAGGAGCTTTCGGCATATCTCCCCTTTACCTAACTTATGTGAAGTTAAATGAAAATCTGAAGCAGTTTGTTCGGGCTAGAAGCTAGACAGATACAATACGATTCAATAGTCCGATGTCACGCCGCCTGGCAACGGCGGCCATCTTGGTTCTAAACAAAGAAAATCATTACTTTTTATTTTTCATGCAGGCTAGAACTTTTCATATGTCTTGTGATCAGAATGTGTAAAAGTCAAAACATGATCAAATGTATGTGTTTTTTTTTCTTCTGGATACGCTGTATACTCGCCGGAGAAATATTTCATACGGGCGTCCGCCATTGTTCCGATAGTTTAGAGCCAGTGTTACTAAGTTACCATGCGTCATTAGGAAGGAAGTGACGTTACGACTGTTGAAGAGTATTGACAGTTTGCCGACAACGTTTAACTAAATATTTCCCAGGGCAATAATTCTCACATCGATGGCATAAAAACGGCAGTAACATTTGCAGTCATATTAGTTGACGTTGTTAATCGGTGAAACTTGTTTAAAATTTGTGTAAATCCGAATACCTTCATGTGATCAAGTGAATAATATCACTATGGATGCCACGATTTGCTGAAAAATGCCAACACACACACACACACACACAAACATGTATACCCCACACACAACACACACACAAACACACATACACACACGCAATTAGAACATACTACTACATAACAGCACTGATCACCTCTAAATCAACAACACAAGGGAAGTAATAATAATAATACTTGATGTCATAAATAGATGACGCAAACTGACAACTTTTTACAGTGTCAAAATTAGTTGAATTTGAGAGTGTTAGTGTCGTCGGTACGTATTTTATGATATCTGTTTGACTCAACGAACTTTCAAACTGACTTTCAATTATAAAAGGAAATCAAGTTATCTGTTTATCTATCTGTAAAAAATACATTTCTAATTTTCAAATCTTTCAGTAGAGTTGTGCGTTGTATCATTTTTTTATTGACTCAAATCAGCACAATGTTCTCCACAAGGCTATATTTTTTAAAGCAAGGATATATATATATATATATATATATATATATATATATATATATATATATATATATATATATAATATTGAAGAAGCTTATGTTTTTTTGATCATGACGAGTAATGCAAACACAACTTAATAAAGATAATATACACGAAGTCATAAAAAAATAAGTATTCCACCAAACCTCCAGTGGAAAACTCATAAAATACAGTAAACATTCTTTTATTTTCTTTTTTCTTTTGGTTACCTCACGGCAAATGGAAATCTTACTGTAAACACCACTGTGTAGTAATGTAACGATATTATAGAATTTATCCCGTGGATCTCTTATATAAGCTGGAGTAATAGGAATAAATTGAACAGTGGTTTTCCAAAACGCTCTAATTCCGTTTTTCCCAGTTTGAGATAATATGATTTTTTCCCCTAAAGTTTCTCATTCAGTCTATTATTTTGTCATATTTAATCTTCAAATTCGCACAAATCTATGATAATTTGTGTGCCATTTAATGCTTAAAAATAAAGTTAACGTTTCAACTTTTCTCATGGATGAAAAATCTCAAAAACTAGAAAAATCGACTTAACGAGTTTTGGAAAAAAAAAGCCTTCAAATATTTCTATGCATACCTGTGATCATCTTATTTATAAAACATATAAATATTTATCTGCATCTCCTTGGAGCCAATGGACATCTTTTAAAAAAAAACATATTTAAAAATACTATGATTTTTTAGCCCCAGGGTTTTAAAAAACCCCAGAGTTACAGTAATAAACAATTGCCTGTATTTTCGTTTTGTTTTGCTTTTTTACTTTAGGTGTTTTCTTAAACAGTAAACGATTTTCACAGGTGGTCAAGTTATGAGAGAAGGGATGAGAACTGAAAGGGTTAGGGAGTACGTTTGTACCTACCATATGATAATACACACATTTCAATAAACTCAGCTTCCGAACAAAAACAAAAACAAGACAAAACAAAAAGAAAAAGAATAAGAATAAATTACTAAACACGGAACGGAATGTCTTGGACTCAAAAATCCGATTTTCAGGCAATAATAAAAACAGATAAATAGTTGATACACCACGTTAACTACCGATAGATGACAGAAAATTTCTCGGTGTGTGTGAGTTGGATATATATCCATACACACACACACACACACACACACACACACACACACACGCATATATAGATAGTTCGAAGATGACGTCACTCATGCCTTTGTTATTGTATTTACCATCCGCGTTTGTGAGTTGTTCTCACTAAACTGTATTAACCAGACTATAAAAGATCATGGTTACACAGAGTTTGTGTGTTGGTCCGTTATACTTCCGGATGGCAATGTTGTGAACTCCTTGGCCAAGCGCATTCATCTATCTATCTGTATATATATATATATATATAAAAGTAGATTGATACTGCGTGGATGAATAAATAGATCAACTGATAAATGGATGGTATAGAGAAATTATATAAATGACAATGGCTGAATATTGTGTGTGTGTGTTTGTGTGTGTCAACGCGCTCTGGGTGTGTTTATAAATGTGTCGGTGTGTTTGTGTGTGCGAGAGAGAGAGAGAGAGAGAGAGAGAGAGAGAGAGTGTGTGTGTGTGTGTGTGTGTGTATTTGTATGTGTTTGTCCAAGACAGTCTGTGAAAGATAAAATAAATAGACAAGATTTAGGGAAGGGAGGAAATAACAGATAACGTGATTTTTGGAGTTAGAATACTAAAAGGAAGGAGAGAGAGAGAGAGAGAGAGAGAGAGAGAGAGAGAGAGAGAGAGAGAGAGAGAGAGAGAGAATGTAATGAATGATATTTTGATGAATCACATTTGTTTGTTTTAGATACCAGATGCGTGTTTAATAATATCTATTTACTTTTCTACACCGAGAACACTCAACAGGTAAATAGACAGTTCAAAACGCTTCGTTGGTTCCTTGGATTCCAGCGTTACGAGAAAGAGATTGATGCGGGAACAGATGGTGATGGTAGAAGGTAGGGATGAAGAGGATGTGGAATAGATGGAAAAATAGAATACTATGTTATGGTAATGGAAAGGGTGATAAATGAAATGAAAGGTGGAAAGGGGGTGTGAGAAATACTGCATAGGAATAGGAAAATAACAACAAGAGATGAAGTGAGTAGAAAAGTGCCAGAAGACAATAGAGAATAAAAATTTTCGCGGCGGTGGTGGGGTTTGAACCTGCGACCTTATTGGTATATAATAATAAAATAAGATAGGTCATTGGATAGTAGCTCTAAGACAAAAAGATTAATGGATGATAATAGAGGCTAAGATTGGGTGGGTGTGTCAAAGATTGATTTACAATTTGTTCTGTTATGATAATGGAAAGGTTTATAAATGAAGGGAAAGGGTGACATCTGAGTATAGATAGTATGCGCTTGGCTAACAAGCTCACAAAATTGCCATCCGGAAGTGAATGGACCAACAAACATAACTCTGTGTAACCTTGAACGTTTATGATATAGGATACAGGATATGATACAATTAAGTGAGATTTACTCATAAACGCGGATGGCACAATAACAATAACAAAAGCCCGAGTGACGGCAACTTCATTCTATCTATAAGAAATGCACTGTATGGGAATGAGACGAAAAATATATTGTTGAGCTAATGGTGATAACATGGGCTGAATCTTGAGATATACATATATATATATATATATATATATATATATATATATATATATATATATATATATAGAGAGAGAGAGAGAGAGAGAGAGAGAGAGAGAATGTGTCATTGATGTAATAAAAGATTTTGTTTAAGTCATAGAAAGAGTGCTAAATTATGGTCACATGAGAGAGGGTGAGATTCAGTGAATTGTATGTCACAAATAGAATAAAAGATTGTCTTGTGACTCTATGGAATTCATCATCATCATCATTGCCTTTTTCACCCTGGGTCAGGGTATAGGCCACAGACAAACAGTTTCCATCCTTCTCTATCATCATCATCATCATCATCATCTTTGCCTTTTTCACCCTGGGTCAGGGTATAGGCCACAGACAAACAGTTTCCATCCTTCTCTATCACCATCATCATCATTGCCTTTTTCACCCTGGGCCAGGGTATAGGCAACAGACAAACAGTTTCCATCCTTCTCTATCATCATCATCATTGCCTTTTTCACCCTGGGTCAGGGTATAGGCCACAGACAAACAGTTTCCATCCTTCTCTATCCTGAGCTAACTTTTTAATCTCATTCCATGTCTTACCACTCCTCTGTATATCAGCTTCTTTAATTCTTCTCCATGTTCCTCGTGGCCTTCCCCTTGATCTTCAGCCCTGAGGGTTCAGTCCAATACTATCTTTGTTACATGGTGCGAACGTTCCACGACTATGGAATTACTGATAAATAAATCAAATAAAAGACTTTGGGTGTGAAATAAATAATATAATGGTAACATAATTCAATATTTGATGACCACACTATGAGTCAGACTTGATTGGCGGAAATATGGAAAAAGTCGAATTCAAAAATTTGGCCAGAATACACGTCCTTCAAATTTCAATCGATCTACATAAACCTCATCTTGGCAAAAACTCTCAAACCTGGGACTTCTCGAAGTCTATAGATAGTATGCGCTTGGCTAAGAAGCTCATAACATTGCCATCCGGAAGTATAACGGACCAACACACAAAACTGTGTGTATCCATGAACGTTTATAGTCGGGTTAATACAGTTCAGTGAGCATTATTCATAAACGCGGATGGCAAAAAACAATAACAAAGACCTGAGTGACGTCATCTTCGAACTATCTATAGTGTTATGGTGACGGAAAGAGTGATATAGTAAATGCATGATGTAATGAGGTTGAAAGAAATATCATGTCGGAAAAGTAAACGGCCAATGAGAGGTGAGTTTTATCTATGATGAAATAATAGACAAATAGATCTCTCTCTCTCTCTCTCTCTCTCTATCTCTCTCACTCTCCCTCTCACTCTCTCTCTCTCACTCTCTCTCTCTCTTTCTCTCTCTCTCTCCCTCTCTCTCTCTCTCCCTCTCATTCTCTCTCTTTCTCTCTCTCTCTCTCTCTCTCTCTCTCTCTTTCTCTGTCTCTCTCTCTCTCTCTCTCTCTCTCTCTCTCTCTCTCTCATACACGCGCGCACACACACACACTCACGCGCACACAAACACAGAAAAACGTTAACAGAGAAATGCACACACACACGCACACACACACACACACACACACACACACTGCACTGATAAGAAGCAGTACATCGTAACAGTCCTGGCTGCGTGATACCCCCCCCCCCCTCCCCCCCCCCCCCCCTCCTCCCCCCAAATATAATTGTAAACAATGATCAGTTGGCAGCCCACCTTGTCAGACATTTTTGTGTGTATCCGGAGTGCCATCAAATTAGCCTTGAACTGACCAAGGTATTTCTCCCTTCGTGAACAATAAAATCATATCAAAATACATCCAAATTTGGGAGACAAGACAGAACCAAACGTATCTGTCACGTAATCAAATTGATGTTGCTGAATTTGACATTTATTAAAAAGAACTGTATTTGAGGGATGTTCGTCGCCAAAAAAAATAAAAATAAAAAAAAAATAAAAATAAATAATAATAATAATAATAATAATAATAATAATAATAATAATAATAATAATAATAATAATAATGATAGTAGTAGTAGTAGTAGTAGTAGTAGTAGTAATAATAAAAAATAATAATAATAATAATAATAATAATAATAATAATAATTATAATAATAATAATAATAGTAATAATAATAATAATAATAATAATAATAATAATAATAATAATAATAATAATAATAATAATAATAATAATAATAATAATAATAATAATAATAATAATAATAATAATAATAATAATAATATATCTTTATTGTCTTCAAAAAGTGACAATTTGTCATTTGGTTACATATTTATAACAATACAATATATTGACATAGACACACTCACACAGATGCACACTAGTAACATAGTAGTCATCGTCACCATCATCGGCAACAACAAATATGTTCCTTTGTTTTGTCCAATACAATGACTACTATAATGAAGCCTACCTCCATAGAAAATATTGCGACTCTCAAAACAAATCTTAATACAGAAACATTGAGATTTCTCAGTAGACTTTTTGACTACAAAACCATATCAAAGGCACTTATAAATTCAATGTTTTTAAAAATTAGTATATCCATGAAATAAATACATATTCCCTTATAGACAGTATGTACTAAAAAGAAGACGCTATGGTATTTAAGTGCAAACAAATGGGGACTCAGAATGTGATGTCAAAGAAAGCTGATTCAAATCTCATTGGAAGTGTAAAACCACTCGTCTGGAGGACTGGATACAAACGTTGAGTAAATGAATGATCTCCTGGTTCCAGGGTTATGCCATCTTGTTTTCTAGTCTAAATATATTAATAAATTGAGCTTTATATAGCGCAATATCCACTGAATGTGCTCAAAGCGCTTTACAAGGGGTCCCTGGTCAACAGCAACATTTATCATGTAGGACGGGACATGAAGCCTTTTAGGCGATGTTACAAGTTTTCGGACAAAGACAACGCTGTTAACGGACATGTACTCATTTTACACCTGAGTACGGTGAGAGAATGTGAGTAAAGAGCCTTATCCAAGGACTCAACTATGCGCAGAGCGCGAGGCTCGAACTCAGGACCTTCCGATCCGAAAGCGAGTGTCATACCACTAGACCACATAGCCGCACAGACCACATAGCCGCACAGACCACATAGCCGCACAGACCACATAGCCGCACATATATGCTGGTATGGTCGTCAAAGAAGATCATCCATCTTCTCTCTTTTACGTTGCGTAATCCTAATAATATGTCTGTAACTAAATTAATTATGGTACCTTAGGATTCAATATGCAATCTATTCATTGATATCTCGTCCACCGAAGCGCTGGTTACATTACAAGTCAATTAAATTTAAAAAGAGACTATGAAGCTATGTGGTCTAGTGGTATAAAACTCGCTTTCGGATCGGAAGGTCCTGGGTTCGACCCTCGCGCTCGGCGCATAGTTGAGTCCTTGGAAAAGGCTCTTTACTAAGGTGTAAAATGAGTACCTGGCCGTTAACAGCGTTGTCTTTGTCCGAAAAATTGTAATATCGCCTAACAGGCGTCATGTCCCTTCCTTCATAGGCTTTGAGCACATTTAGTGGACATTGCGTTATATAAAATTCAATTTTAAAATAAGAATTTGGAACCGGAAACGTAAAAGGTATGACGTCATGACTTTTCAACCCAATTGAAAACGTAATTAAGAACAATTTTAAAAAGTTGGCTAAATATCCTTAAAGTCTGGAAATCTAAACGATTGGCGGGTTTGAAAAATATCGATCTGGATTCGATTTCATCTTAACATCCTCACCGCCAGACTCAAACATCACGACATATATTAACCCTCCCCATTACCAACTAACATCCTCACCGCCAGACTCAAACATCACAACATATATTAACCCTCCCCATTACCAACTAACATCCTCACCGCCAGACTCAAACATCACGACATATATTAACCCTCCCCATTACCAACTAACATCCTCACCGCCAGACTCAAACATCACGACATATATTAACCCTCCCCATTACCAACTACAGGAAAGTCGTCACATTCGTTACGATACAACCAACATTTTTCTTATTAAAATTTCTCTTGTACATCATAAAATTTAAAGAAAATGAACAGTGTGTTGTAGAGCATGATTTGCTAAAGAAATTATGTATCACAAGAACAAACTGCTATTGTGTTTGAGTGATAAAAAATCTATTTTTGTGTTAGTTGGGTGTGAAGTTTTGGGGGAAATCCTGAAAATGGCTGGTAAGGAGAGAGTTAAAGCAATAGACCACAACACTAAAATCTTAGTCCCATTTGTGCAGACCCTCGAAGTTTTTTTACTAAGTCACTGATCATGGGACTGAAGCAGGTAGCAAACACATTTTCTCAATAAGATAAAAGCAATATAATATCGTGAGAAATAATCATAACATAATCATAAACCCTGGCATCACTCCAGTTGTAAACGTGAAAAGGTTACATACATCTCGGTGGAACACAAAACCAGAAATACATCGATCTACTTGTGAAGCAAGTGTTTACATCAAAAAAAGGTCAAACACATCTTTTGTTATTTCTAACGTTTAAGTCACTGTCAAAAACATTGCGATTAGTATTACACTACCTGTGCGTACTAATCTATAACTAATCGCAACACAAATAAACAATTTTAACTCTCTTCTTACCAGCCATTTTCAGGATTTTCCCCCAAACTTCACACCCAACTAACACAATTTTTTTTTACCACTCAAACACAATAGCGGTAAAGTTCTTGCGATGAACAATTTCTTTAGTAAAACATGCTCTACAACACACTATTCATTTTTTAAAAACTTTTATGATATACAAAAGAAATTATATTTTAAAAAATGTTGGTTGTATCGTAACGAATGTGACGATTTTCATATAGTTGGTAAGGAGAGGGTTAAGAAAGAAACTCGAAAGTTTCCGAAGTTATAAAGGCTAACAATGTTGTGAAACAGAAAAATATTCGGCATAATGCAAGGATAATTTTTTTTTCTGGTTTGGCACAGTCTTCACAAGACTCTCTGCAAATGATTATTTGACCTGGCACCGAACCAAAAATAATATCAATACGATTATTTTCCACAAGCTTTATCTTTAAATGGGTTCTCAAATTAGAGTCGTGTGTTCTCTCCCTTTTTCATAAAATTGAATTGAGCTGTTATATCCTGCAATATCCACTAAATGTGCTCAAAGCGCTTTACAAATGGTCCCTGACCAATAGCAACACGTAACAAGTAGAATAAGACAAGACTACGCCTGTTAGGCGAAATTACAAAAAAAAAAAATTAGACAGAAACAACGCGGTTAACGGCCAGGTACTCATTTTGTACCTGAGTACGGTGAGAGAATGTGAGTAAAGAGACTTTTCCAAGGACTCAACTATGCGCCGAGCGAGGCTCGAACCCAGAACCTTCCGATCAGGTTTACAGATTACAGGTTTGTTCGACAAAGAAAATGTAGTTATCGGTCTGGTACTTATTTCACACCTGGGTATAAGGAGACAAAGTGAGTGAAGAGCCTTTTAAAATGATTCAATGTCCCGTACTACATGTCACATGTCGCTGTTGACCAGGGAACACTTGTAAAGCGCTTTGAGCACATTTAGTGGATATTGCGCTATATAAAGCTCAATCTTTATTTTTTTATTTTTTTTCCAACTTTTCGTCACCTGCAGTGGTGGGACTCAAACCTGAGACTTCATGGTCAGACGTCGAGTGTCAAACCATTAGACCACAACGTGATTGATTGATAATGAAAACAGTATCGGACGTGATATTATAATGACTCCTTATGCAGCTGTGTGGTCTTGTCGCATAACACTCGCTTTCGGATTGGAAGGTCCTGGGTTCGAGCCTCGCTCGGCGCGTAGTTGAGTCCTTGGAAAAGACTCTTTATTCACATTCTCTCACCATATTTAGGTGTAAAATGTGTACCTGGCCGTCAACAGAGATGTCTCTGTCGGAAAAAAAATGTATTGTCGCATAACAGGCGTCATGTCTCGTTCTACATTTTACGTGCTGTTGTTGGTCAGGACCCTTTGTAAAGCGCTTTGAACACGTTTAGTGGATATTGCGCTATTAAAAAAAGCTCAAGCAAAAAAATCTCCCAATTTTCTGATTCTACGCATCATATTATTCTTTGTTTTTGGTCGTCGGCTTATGAGGGGTTTCACGCCCGAAACGTTGCGTGTCATGTCTTCAATTTCTAAGCTGTTTACTCGTATTTTGATTCATTGGTTTACAGTCTTCACAACTTCTTGCAGCTTAGTATTCAATTCTTTAGAAGGACGAAATACTCGCCAACAGTCGTAACGTCACTTCCTTCCTAATGACGCATGGTAACTTAGTAACACTGGCTCTAAACTATCGGAACAATGGCGGACGCCCGTATGAAATATTTCTCCGGCGAGCATAAAAGCGTTTCCAGAGGGAAAAAAAACATAAATTTGATCATGTTTTGACTTTTACACATTCTGATCACAAGACATATGAAAAGTTCTAGTCAGCATGAAGAATAAAAAGTAATGATTTTCTTTGTTTAGAACCAAGATGGCCGCCGTTGCCAGGCGGCGTGACATCAGACTATTGATCGCATTGACAACATTTAGTTCTTTGTTATTGTTTTATACAGTCATGTTGGTGATTAGTTTATATTTTATTTTAATTTAGTTTATATTTATATTATATCAATCTGACTCTAGATAGTTCTAAGTCGACGTAATAGGATTCAATAGTCGTAACGTCACTTCCTTCCTAATGACGCATGGTAACTTAGTAACACTGGCTCTAAACTATCGGAACAATGGCGGACGCCCTATGAAATATTTCTCCGGCGAGCATAAAAGTGTATCCAGAGTGAAAAAACCCCCGTAAATTTGATCATGTTTTGACTTTTACACATTCTGATCACAAGACATATGAAAAGTTCTCGCCAGCTTGAAGAATAAAAAGTAATGATTTTCTTTGTTTAGAACCAAGATGGCCGCCGTTGCCAGGCGGCGTGACATCAGACTATTGTATCCAATTCTCGCTACGCTGTATTAAACTGATTATAAACGATCAAGGTTAGACAAAGTTTTGTGTGTTGGTCCGTTATACTTCCGGATGGCCATGTTGTGAACTCCTTAGCCAAGCGCACACTATCTATAAACGTTCAAGGTTACACATAGCTATTTGTGTTGATACGTTATATTCGGATGGCGGATGATGTGAGTATTTTACATAGACACAAAGCATCAATTTTGACTTCTCATTGCCCAATGGGCATGATCTATATTAACATTCCATGTGCTCGAGGTCATTGGTCACATTGCAAAATGTGCTCAAAGTGGCCCACATAGTGAAAAGTGTTCACAGATTTTTAAATATCTAACATCACGATTGGTCATTTGATTCAGCTTGACACATGTGTATGTTTATAACATTTGTAAACAAAGCAGCGTGTTTACATTTGTTAAGAAATATCCAATCGTTGGAGAAAAACAAATCATGTGATTGATGACCTGGTTGGACGAAAACATGAATATAGATAGTATGCAGATGACGTCAATCAGGCCTTTGTTATTGTTTTTGCCATCCGCGTTTGTGAGTTGTTCTCACTAAACTGTATTAACCAGACTATAAAAGTTCATGATTACACAGAGTTGTGTGTTGGTCCGTTATACTTCCGGATGGCAATGTTGTGAACTCCTTGGCCAAGCGCATTCTATCTATAGATCGCTTCCATTCTTTAGAAGTAGGAAATTGACATAATTTAGCTCTTTGTTATTGTTTTAGACTGTCATGTTGGTGATTATCAGACTAGAAACGTTCAAGGTTAAACATAGCTATTTGTGTTGATACGTTATATTTTTAGATGGCTGATAATGTGAGTATTTTACATAGACACATAGCATCAATTTTGACTTCTCATTGCCCAATTCTTTAGCAGAAAAAGTACAAATTTTAAAAGTATCATAAACTATAAATGCATTGGGAAATAATTTATAAATGAATGAATGGCGAAGTCAAACAATATTGAGCTTGATCAGTGAACAGTGGCATTATAGGGAATGAGATTAGCGGAGGAGCAGCGTCCCTTAATTGGACGTCACCGGTGGAGAAGTTATTTGTAAACAAACCAACTACAACCCAAGCGCTCAAATACAAAATTTATTATTCATATTTCTGTACAAAAATGCAGAACGTTGATTATGATATGCATTTTTGTACAGAAATATGAATAATAAATTTTGTAATTGGAGTGCTTGGCTTGTAGTTGGTTTGTTTACAAACTTCTCCCCCTGTGACGTCCAATCAAGGGACGCTACTCTTCCGCTAATCTCATTCCCAATACACTTCAACAGTCATAACGTCACTTCCTTCCTAATGACGCATGGTAACTTTGTAACACATGCTCTAAACTATTGGAGCAATGGCGGACGTCCGTATGAAATATTTCCCCGGCGAGCATAAAAGCGTATCCAGAGGAAAAAAAACCCCATAAATTTGATCATGTTTTGACTTTTACACATTCTGATCACAAGACATGAAAAGTTCCAGCCAGCATGAAGAATAAAAAGTAATGATTTTCTTTGTGTAGAACCAAGATGGCCGCCGTTGCCGGGCGGCGTGACAAATAGACAACTGAATCCAATTGGCCATGATGACAAAACAATGCCGCCCCCCCCCCTCCCCAACACTGACGTACCTCCCATAATGCATTTGACAATCATTACTCAACTCTACTCATAGTGCCTGTCTCCCGTGACCGTAGCCATCGTTAACATATACCCTGACCGTGGCCTTCGTAAAGTTATGGCCTGATACTGACCAAAAAATGACGTCAAAATGCCAGTCTTTTGCCACAAAAGAAAACAAATCGTGAGTTGTATTCAATAGTTCAACCAATGAAATAACTTGTTTCCATGAGCTCTACTAACGACAACTCACAAGGCGGTGCAAAAACAAACAAACAAATAATGACGTCAAACTGCCAGTCCTTTTGGATTTCAGTATCAGGCTATAACATAACGATGGCTACGGCCTGACACTGACCAACAAATGACGTCAAAAGACAAGTCTTTGGCCTCAAAAGAAAACAAATCGTGAGTTGTATTCAATAGTTCAACCAATGGGGTCACTTGTTTCCTTGAGCTCTACTAACGACAACTCACAGAGGCTACATAAACCTAAAAAATGACGTCAAACTATAAGTCTTAGAGGGTTCTAGTGTCAGGCTACAAAGTAACGATGGCTCCACTGTGACCCATTACAAGACGATTTGTCTTTTTCTTTTTTTTTTGTTTTGTTTTAAAGGGTTTTACGGCGCTTGCAACAGATTTATGTCATATCAGCGCCAGAAAAAGGAAGAAAATGGGATAGTTAAAAGCTGTAGAATTACAATTAAAGCACACAAGAAAAAGGAAGACAAAGGGGAATGGTTGAAATAGGAAACAGATGTAGATTCAAAGAGCACACTATCAAAGCACTTAGTTTGAGATCACCTAAAAGTCTCATTCAGACACAAGCACATGTCTCCACTAAGAGGAATGCACTCAAATCTTTACAAATCATTTCATAAACAAAACATAATTCAGCGCATAACAGAGAGATGATTTACAAGTAAAAAATATCATCTCCCAAAACTAACTATACATTTGACTATTTCCCTCTTAGTCAGGGTATCCGGCCAGGGCAGGACAAAACCAAATAATCTCATTCCAAGGCAAAAACAGAAAGACAGTTGGAAAACACATATAGTGGGATAGAAGAAACAGTATGTACCTCCCCTCCCACTATGGGCGGTCAGGAACCCCACCAGAAGGCGGTTTTTATAGCTTTCTTTCATCTCCGCCCACGATGTGAATGGCGCCAGAAGGTCGTTTCTGCACCACTCAACATCAAAAGACAATCAATATTGTCTTATATTAAGGGAAGGCTGGAATAACTCCGGCATCAGCCGCAGCGCAGCGCCGAAAAATTGAGCCAGGGCGAGGTGACTTGCTCAAGGCCACACAGCGCGGCGGCGGGTGATCGAAATCGGTACCTTTCGGATGCGAAGCAAAGACCGTACAGCTGAGTCACGCTGACCCCCAATGAGTCTCATGCTTAAAATAGAATTTTTAGCGTTACCTATAGATAGTATGCAGATGACGTCACTCAGGTCTTTGTTATTGTTTTTTGCCATCCGCATTTATGAGTAATGCTCACTGAACTGTATTAACCTGAC
>NC_088361.1:102527074-102539574 GCF_034508935.2 Berghia stephanieae | reverse complement strand
AAGATTTGTTTAAAAACTTGCCACTGTATTGTAGAGCTCATTTTGATGAACAATATTATGCATAGAATGTACTTGTTAATCTTCTGTTTGAGTAAGAAAAATATATTTTTGTTTTGGGCGGATTTCAAGTTTTGTGGACAATTCTGAAACTGGCCGGTAAGGAGAGAGTTAAATGAATATGTCAAACGTTAAAAGTTTATCCGGCGGTGTTGGCTTTATCAGGATTCCACTGTACTATAATCGTTTAGATAATTGTCAACATACATATCTTATTTTTTGTAAAAGTGAATGAAAGGCTACGTCCTTTTCGTTAGACTTAGGGTATATTTTCAGTTTCGTTGTGATGTGATTGAAACGCTGCCAGCAAACTAATTTGACTTTTCAAAAATCTATAACAAGAGGCTTTTTAAAAACCCCGAGTCATGTTCGTATAAAATATATTTTTAGGTAAAATCACTAGACTTTGGTTCCTTGTGATAGGATTAGTTCTACACATTGCCCAAGTCCAATTTTGCCCCAAATCGTAACAGCGTCGAAATGCTGTGGATCTTGCTGGGTTTTCTTTCTTGTAGCCTGTAGTTTCTGTCTTTCTTACCGACACAGAAGAAATTGTAACTGATTCATCAATTTGACTTTCGAAATAACTGGCATCATCACGATTATCAGTTACTTCTAAAACGTGAGGCTTTTATATAGAACATTATCCACTAAACGTGCTCAAAGCACTTTACAAAGAGTCCCTGACCAAGAGCAACATAACACGTACCATGTAGAACAGGACCCCTGTTAGGCGATATTACAATTTTTCCTACGCTCTTAACGGCCAGGTACTCATTTTCCACCTGAGTACGGTGGCAGAATGTGAATAAAGAGCGAATAAAGAGTGAATAAAGTCCTTTTCCAAGGACTCAACTATGCGCCGAGCGAGGCTCAAACCCAGAATCTTCCGATCCGAAAGCCCATATTATAGCCGCTCCTCCGTCTAGAAATGACAAAACAGGACGTGGGTGCGGCATAGAACTAACCCCTTCAAATATGAATTAATTTGTTTATGAAGACACTCCGTCACCTTGTGAAAATCTTATAATATACAGATAAGGTTCTTTATCCTTTGTTAAAGACAGACCTTTACTTATGAATATATTTACTGTGCGAAGTTACGAATATCGCTTTGCTAATACTGTCAGCATTGAAATGTTTTTGTTTTCCTAGTACATTACCTATTTAGCCGATGGGAAATTCAAACAAGAAAAGAAAGTGATAGCGACGGTACAGAAGGATCAAATCCCTCGAGGCAAGGAGATTGTATGGACGGATGCCATTAGGGTTCCACCGCTACCCCCATCACATCTCGGAGGATGCAAGTATATCAAAGCACAATACAAATTACAGGTATTCCGTCAACGATTCATCAACCCCTTCCTCCTCCTCCTCCTCCTCCTCATAATTATCAACATTATCATCATCATCATCATCATCATCATCATCATCATCACCATCATCATCATCATCATCATCATCATCATCTTCATCAACATCATCATCATCATCATCATCATCATCATCATCATCATCATCATCATCATCATCATCATCATCATCATCGTCATCATCACCATCATCATCATTATCATCATCATGAACCTGAAAGCAGTTGACTGCTTAAAATCATAAATCACAAACCCTTTAAATATAACTCATAGAAAAACCAAGCATAAAAATGTTGGAAAATTCCAAAAACAATGTTTCTTTGAATCTCCTGAACAACCGGTTTGCATTTGGTTCTTGTCTTTGATGTGATGCACAATATAAGCTAAACAATCAGGTTAACATAGGAAGAGAGAAAAATAAAAAAAAGTAAGCTGAACGTAGTTTATGTTTTTGTTTTATTTTTCTCTCTTATCAGTTATCCAATATATGTACAAAGGAAACAAAACAGTGTTAAGGACAGATGTCGGCTCATCTGGGTCATTTAATGTAGTTGAGACAACAGCTGTCCTGATTACAACCCACTGCTGTTTGCAATAGTAATGGATGTTCTAATAGAACACATTCGTCGAGAGGCACCATGGAATATGATGTATACGGATGATGTAGTACTTTTGAATGATACAAAAGTTGAGGCGGAAAAGGAACTGGAGGGTTGGAGATGGGTGTGGAAAATAGGGGATTAAGGGTAAATAGATCGAAGACAGAGTATTTGTGCATTAGACAGCAGAGAGCAGGACCACAAATAAAGATAGGAGAAGAGGATGTGCCAGAAACAAACCAATTCAAATACTTAGGACCTACTGTACAAGGAGATTGGGGCAATGAGATGGAGGTTAAGAAGAGGATACAGGCATGCTGGAATAATAGGAGGAAGGTAACTTGAGTTATGTGTGATAAACGAATATCCACAAAGTGAGAGGGGATAATATATTATTATACAACTGTTGTAAGACCAGCAATGTTATATGGACTAGGGACAGCAGCTACAACAAAGAAACTATATAAAGAAGTTGAGGTGGCAGAAATGAGGATGTTGAGATGGTCACTTGGCTGGATAAAGTGAGCAATGAACGAGTTCGAAGGTTGACTGAAGTGAAGAATAAGAATGTATCAATAAAGATGAGAGAAGATAGATTGAAATGGTTCCGGCATGTAAAGCGACGTTAGAGGGAGTAGGTGGGAAGGAAAGTATTGGACTTACAATTAGCGGAAAGATGAAAAAGGGACGCCCAAAGACTAGATGGTTTGATAAGGTCAAGGGCGATGTGAAGGAACTGGGCCTGGAGGAAGATGGTGCTCTGAACCGAGATGCACGGAGATGTAGCATTCATTATGGCAACACTGCAAAATGCGAGATAAGAAGAAGAAGAAACTGAACGTAGTTAAGTATTTGAAATTAACTTTAATTCAATATTTAAAACCACTTATTTATTTATCTATCTATCCATATTTTATATATTCATTTATGTATCTATCAAATACTAAAACAATGTAATTGAATATAATAGTGCGGCTATGTGGTCTAGTGGTATGACACTCACTTTCGGATCGAGCGTCGATCGGCGCATTGTTGAGTCATTGGAAAAGGATCTTTACTCACATTTTTTCATCGTACTCATGTGTAAAATGAGAACCTGCCCGTCAACAGATTTGTCTCTGTCGAAAAACCTTGTAATATCGCCTAACAGTCGTCATGTCTCGTTCTACATGTTACGTGTTGCTGTTGGTCATGGACCCTTTTTAAAGATTTAAGCTTGCTTAGTGGATATTGCGCTATATAAAAGCTCAAGTAATATGCATTTTGTTCTTAATAGAAAGAGGAATTGCGAGCAAGCAAGAGCTTTGAATGGCGCATTTGTTAAAATGGACACGATGAATGAGTTGATTTTAAGATATGTATGTTTGTTTGTTTGTTTGTTTGTTTGTTTTTCTTGTTTTGTCTTTAGTTTCGGGTTTTTCTTTCTGCGATAAGTAAGTTATTCCTCATTCCCATGACACCATCTTTTTCAAACGAAGTTTTCTCCATTTGCGTTGCAGTTCAGTGTGGGCTCGGACGCAAGTTGTGCCTGTGACGATATAGAGTTTGAAGAGGAAATCGTTATAGGAACTTTACCCCTGGCTAAAAAGACATCTGGAGGGTCAAGGCAACCGGATGTGGTCCAGAAAGGTCAAGGTCCTCGCAGATCATCAAAGGATCTCGGATTGGTCCCTACCGGTACACATTTGGTCGTAAACTTTATGTTCGGGAACGAGGGTAAATACACTGTGTTTGACACAGTAGCCGTAGTACTCCTATGCATGGAGTGTTGCAAGGATTGAAAAGAATGGGAGACAACTCCAAACTTTCATGATTTCCAGTAAAAAAACTTTGAAGCTTGGTTTGTATCTGAACATTAAAAAATTGGGATGCTTTGAATTAAGAAACGTGGTTTTATTTAAGATACATTTATGCGCTGATTTCGAAGTATTATTCTATCCTATATTTCTGATGAATTTCTGTGCATGTATCTATCTGCATGATACACACTGCACACAATAGCATGATGTATCTGTATGACTTGATATGTCTCTCAAAGGAGCCTGTGATAAATTGCTCGCCGTGTGCTGCACGTATCTTATTGTTAAAAGGCTTGGATGAGAAAAGTGGACTTTTTAAATAGAAGTGATGAGAATAAAGTAATCAATGAAACTTAAAATATTTGACCGACGGGCCTAAATGACAATGTGAATTAAAAATTCCAGGAATATAGAAGAAAAAAGAGAGATTTTCCGGGTGTTTGATATGTTGACGCTCTGTAATCGGACGTTGATTAATAGTGAATGTGTTTTGATGAAATTGTATGTTTTTCTTGTAAAGGTCGCAAAGCCGAATTTCAGTGGGAATTGTCGTCGTGTCCTGCACGAATAATATTGGTTGTCACAATGCTTTGATGAGAAAAATGGACTTTGGAAATATCGGCCATACAATCTTCAGCCTGAAGCTTTGGCTTTAATTGAAGAAAAAGAAGAAGAAGAAGAAGAAGAAGAAGAAGAAGAAGAAGAAGAAGAAGAAGAAGAAGAAGAAGAAGAAGAAGAAGAAGAAGAAGAAGAAGAAGAAAGAAGAAGAAAAAGAAGAAGAAGAAGAGAAGAAGAAGAAGAAGAAGAAAGAAGAAGAAGAAGAAGAAGAAGAAGAGAAGAAGAAGGAAGAAGAAGAAGAAGAAGAGAAGAAGAAGAAGAAGAAGAAGAAGAAGAAGAAGAAGAAGAAGAAGAAGGAAGAAGAAGAAGAAAGAAGAGAGAAGAAGAAGAAGAAAGAAGAAAAAGAAGAAGAAGAAGAAGAAGAAGAAGAGAAGAAGAAAGAAGAAGAAGAAGAAGAGAAGAAGAAGAGAAAAGAGAAGAAGAAAGAAGGAAGAAGAGAAGAAGAAGAAGAAGAAGAAGAAGAAGAAGAAGAAGAAGAAGAAGAAGAAGAAGAAGAAGAAGAAGAAGAAGAAGAAGAAGAAGAAGAAGAAAGAAAAAGAAGAAGAAGAAGAAGAAGAAGAAGAAGAAGAAGAAGAAGAAAAGAAGAAGAGAGAGAAGAAGAAGAAGAAGAAGAAGAAGAAGAAGAAGAGAAGTAAGAAGAAGAAAAGAATGAAGAAGAAGAAGAAGAAGAAAAGAATAAGAAGAGAAGAAGAAGAAGAAGAAGAAGAAGAAGAAGAAGAAGAATGTAGAAGAGAAGAAGAAGAGAATAGAAGAGTCAAAGAAATGACTTCTTAAATATCGAAATATGAAGTCAGTAAATATTTTGATGACTCGATGGTGTAAAGGGAAATGCAATGCATATACAAGTGTGTAAATGTCACGAGAAGGAGATCTGCGTCCACTGTGTGAAATGTCTTTGTCTCCATTTAATCCGATGCAAAATGTTGAGGGATGGATGGGTTTTGATGAATTTATGTTTTGCTTACAAATGTAACACGTTCAAATTTCAGTCAGTGAAATTACTCTAGTATGGGGTACGGGTTGAAGCATGATAGAGTTTAAAACCCATTCTATTTATATTTTTCACCATTCCTTTTGTCCAGAAACTCCAAGTTACGAGGAATGCATGCTGTTTGGTAAAGTGAGCATTAAGGACAAGGACGATACGGAACACACCCTGGGCGAGCTGGTCTTCACACCCGTCTACGCGTTCTTTTCATCCAGGAGAGCTTCGATCGTTCCTCCATCTACCCAGGGGAGCGGAAAGAACGGTCGGAATGGGAAATGATTGGTGTTTTGCAAGTGTTAGGAATGGTGTCATCAGGGGCTGTTTTGTTGAGGGGATGATTTTCAAAATATACCAAGTGACACTCTGACTCGGATAGAAAATGATGGGTGTTTTGCAAGTGTTAGGAATGGTGTCATCAGGGGCTGTTTTGTTGAGGGGATGATTTTCAAAATATACCAAGTGACACTCTGACTCGGATAGAAAATGATGGGTGTATTGCAAGTGTTAGGAATGGTGTCATCAGGGGCTGTTTTGTTGAGGGGATGATTTTCAAAATATACCAAGTGACACTCTGACTCGGATAGAAAATGATGGGTGTATTGCAAGTGTTAGGAATGGTGTCATCAGGGGCTGTTTTGTTGAGGAGATGATTTTCAAAATATACCAAATGACACTCTGACTCGGATAGAAAATGATGGGTGTATTGCAAGTGTTAGGAATGGTGTCATCAGGGGCTGTTTTGTTGAGGGGATGATTTTCAAAATATACCAAGTGACACTCTGACTCGGATAGAAAATGATGGGTGTATTGCAAGTGTTAGGAATGGTGTCATCGGGGGAGGCTTAGTTGTGGCGGTGACTTTGAAAATGTACCACGTGACTCGGATAGTAAATGAATTACTTCCGTTTGCTTGTTTTTTTGTTTTTGCTTTTTAGTTCGTTAAGTCTTTTGGATACCATGGAATTAACAGGCTCACAATAAATACTTTATTTATTGTGATTTGAAGACGTAAAAGAATAATATAATTTAGTCTAACAATAATTATTACTTGATTTTCACTGCACTTAATGAGTTGTATAAATGGCCCTCATTAACAGCAATCCGTTAACGTTTTTGTTATTTCATGTTTACATCAGCTACTGATTTCATTGTCCCCTTTAGATGACTCGTTTGTTGTTATGTTTGTTATTTTGTGTTTTTTTTTTTTTTTTTGGTAAAAGACAAAGTGAGTCAATGAAATAGAAACACTTTATGTGTATAATAATGCGTTCCTAATTATTGAAGGGCTCGCATTCTATGTATGACAAGTAGATATTTTAATGATCTGATAAAGTGTGTATAAAACAGTGTCAGAAAAAAGCAAGAAAGAAAAACAGAAGAAAATGAAAAAAAAACATCCCAAAACATCAGTCTAATTCGACCGGGGATCGAACCTCAGATCTCCTGATTACCGGTCATATTTGCTACCATTTCACTAAAAAGGTTCCCCTCAGTATACCCTCTGTCGAGGAAGACTGGTTTTTTTGAAGATGGTCATTTTCTTGTATTTTCTTTCTTGCTTTCTTTGGAACTGTGTCATACAGACTGTTTTCATATTATTATCTTATACTTATACCAGTCCCTACTCCCCAATTTCTCACTTAGATATTTCTATTGTGCCGTACGATAATGATATGTGTAAATGCTCACATAATGTTGCCATTTGATTGAATCACTCTGCATTTGTTTCCACGCCTCATTTGAAGTTTGATGAATTTGTACAGTGAGTTTCTGAGCTATTAGACAGCGATAAGTAAAACCCATGACTGGAAGAGAGAGAGAGAGAGTGAGAGAGGGAGAGAGAGAGAGAGAGAGAGAGATAGAGAGAGAGAGAGAAAGAAAGAAGAAGAGGATGAAAGCGAAGGAGTGAATGATGGATGAGGAGGAGGGGGGGGAGGGTACTGTGCCCACTGGCGGAAGAGGAAGAGTTCTGAACAAACTGAGACAAGAGAATGAAATGGATGTTCTGTTTGATTAGAATTGACTGTATTGAGAGTCTTGACAGACGTCAAAGTAGATATAATAATATTAGTATGAGATTTTGATTATAAATAAACGTTTGTAATTGTAATTGTATAAAAAGCGATCTTATTATTCTTTTTATAACTTACTGCCAAATATAAATAGACAACATCTGATGAATTACTTGCATTTTCAAGGAAAACCTCAGATTTTGATTTTCTATCGCAAGGAGCGGTGTGACTTAGCTGATTGGTCTGTGCCTCAACACAGAATGTGCCGAATGCAATTCTCCCAGCTTTGTGGTTACCAAGCTCACTTTGCGGCGCTGCCTTGCGGCTGACGCCTGGTTATTCCAGTCTTCCCTTGGGACAAACTCTATAGAAAACTTTCACTGATGGATGAATGAAAAGAAAATTCTTGAATACATAGGCGCTGGTGGGGGGCGGGTGGGGGTGGGGGTGGGGAGTGAACGAGTGTTTGGCATTGCAATGTGAAAAGGTGGTTTGATAATTTCCACTTTGACCCGGGAGATTTCGAGTTCCTGCTCCGCTTCAGCACTTTTCGTTGTTGTTTTTTTAACCTGAGCTTTTATATAGAGCAATATCCGCTCGAAGCTCTTTACAAAGGGTCCCTGACCAACTGCAAGGCGTAACGTGCACGACGAGACTTTTACCATGGCCAAGATTCTTATTTCGATCCCAGGCGCAGTCGAGATTACTTTCTGACCTCCGCCCGCCCCATGTCCACACAGCAGTAATTGGGTTGCTGGATCTGTTAGATCTGGAGGAAAGCGCTCTGCGATAGGCTAGAGTCCTATCCAAAGAGTGGCTAGCAGTTGTTATTATCCGTTTCACCTTAGAGAAACGGGGATAATCTCCTGCTCCATGGCCTCTAAAGAACTACATTTTTCAACACTATTATTCCGCATTTATCTTCTTTTTTTTTTTTGACAATCTGAATGATTCCTACTGACGTCAGACGTACGAAAAAGGGAAATCCGTCCAAACAATTTAAGTATGGTTTTGAATTTCACAAATTATAAATCAATTCTGTTTTTATATTTCAAATGAATTGAAGTAAACCGATGCATGTTTGATTGTTTTAAAATTACGAACTTCAGCACTGCATTTTCAGAGCGGTCGATAATCTTCGGCTGATCTCAGTTTCTTGAGTTTAATAGAATTCTTTAAATTTCATATTTGAAATAGTACATTAAGATACAATAAGATAAGATACACTGTATTGATCCTTTTTGGAAATTATAGTATAGTAACACATAGACATGTAACAAGACATTTCCATATTCTGCTCATCCAATAATTCAATAGACTTAACATAACGACTGAAACAACAAGTATTATAACACAATACAGTGCCCCATTTTTTGGAAAATAATTCATTTCTGCTTTTTTTTCGCAATGATTTTGTCCTCTTTGAATCATTTTTTTAAAATGATTGTTTAGATAGTACAGTGGCGAAATCAGAAGCCAAATATACGCCAGTTAAATCAAAAATAAGGAAATGGTGGACAAAAGATGAAATTACCCCATATTATCCTACTAAGAGATAACCTAAGAGTATCATCCAGACATTACAGTACCTAATCAACCTTTTTTAACAGAAAGCTAATTCCCAAGGAGAAGAATGTCATCTCCCAAAACAACATGTAATATCATCATTCCGAGAAAAAAAAACCCAGAAAGCAACTTGGGAAACAGATATCGGAGGATTAAGACACAGTAGGTGACTTCCTGTACGCTATAGGACTACAGAAACCACCCAGCAGTGGTGAGAGAGTATGAGTAAAGAGCTTGTTTTGTTTGTTTTTAAGGCTTTTACGGCGCTTGCAACACATTTAGGTCATATCAGTGCCGGTAAAAAGGATTGTTTGCTTTTGTTTTTAAGGGTATTACGGCGCTTGGAACACATTAAGGTCATATTAGCGCCAGTAAACAGGAAGAAAATGGGATAGCAAAAAGTTCTAGAATTACAATTAAAGCACAAAAGGTAAGGTAAGACAAAGGGGAATTGGTTCAAATAGGGAACAGATGTAGATTCCAAGAGCCCACCGTCTAAGTACATAGTTTGAGATCACCTAAAAGTCTCATCCAGACAAAAGAACAGGTCCCAACTAAGAGGAATACACCCAAATGTTTACAAATCATATAATATAATATGTGAACTAAACATAATACAATGCATAACAGAGAGATGATTTACAAAGAAAAAAATATCATCTCCCAAAACTATAACTATACATTCGACTGTTTCCTTCCCAGCCAAGGAACTCCGGCAAGGATCAGGACAAAACTAAGTAATCTCATTCCAAGACAATGACAGGAAACAATTGGGAATCGGGTATGGGGGGATAGAAGACACAGCATGTACCTCCCTGCCCACAATGGGAGGTCAGGATCCCCATCCAGGGTTAAAAGGAAGAAAATGGGATAGTAAAAAGTTCTAGAATTACAAGTAAAACATCCAAGAAAATGTAATACAAAGGGGAATTATCTAGTTCAAAAAGGAAACGAATGTAGATTTCAAGTGCACGCAATCATTGTACTTAGTTTGAGATCACCGAAAAGTCTCACCCAGACAACAGCACAAGATCCCACTAAGAGGAATACACTCAAATGTTTACAAATCACGTGTTAAAAATTAAACAAATAAAAATAACAGCACGGAACAGAGAGATGATTTACGAGGACAAAAAAATATCATCTCCCAAGACTATAACTATACATTTAACTGTTTCCTTCTCAGCAAGGGCATCCGGCCAGGACAAAACCAAGTAATCTCATTCCAAGACAAAGACAGAAAGCAAGTTGGAAAACATATATAGGGGATAGAAGACACAGTTTGTACCTCCCTTCTCACTATGGGAGGTCTGGAACCCCACCCAGAGAGTAAATAGCCCTTTTCCTAGGACTCATTTTGTGACGCTGCTGAAGTACTCGAACCAGTGAGAGGTCAGAACCCAAATTTCATACCTTTAAGATGACAAAGTCGTACGTATGGTAGAATAAAAGACCGATGTACTAAAGGGCCTTGTTTCAAATTCACTTTGGAGTATTGACGCAATACCGTTTATTGACGAATGGCATGGTCACTTAAATTGTATTTTGTTGTTAGCTGGAAAAGGGCTTTGAGCCAGAAACATTCCAAGTTTAGTATTTTTGATGCTGTAATAATAATAATAATAATAATAATAATAATAATAATAATAATAATAATAATAATAATAATAATAATAATAATAATAATAACAATAATAATAACAATATATATATATATATATTAATTGAGCTCTTATATAGCGCAATATCCACTAAACGTGCTCAAAGCGCTTTACATGGGGGCCCTGGCCAACAGCAACACTTAACATCTAGGACGGGACATTACATTATTTTTCGAACAGACACGCTGTTAATGGCCAGGTACTCATTTTACACCTGAGTACGACTCAACTATGCGCCAAGCGAGGCTCAAACCCAAGACCTTCCGATCCGAAAGCGTGTGTAATACCACAAGACCACATAGCCGCACAATAAATATAAAATTCTGTACTGGTACGTCTTCGACGTGTTTCACTCACCACAAAAATTATGCATCAATTGCCTATGTTCATTTCACATTATTCATAACCTGAGGTGAACTCGGACGCTACTTTAGATCGAAAAATACTAAACAAAGAACACAGTCTATTTCAGACTTCCACCAAGGGAAATAACTTTTAAAAAATAGCGATTAGTAATGATTATGTACCTTACGTTATTATAGAAAACAGGTCCCATAATATATTATTATCTAAAAGAGCTCCGGTTAATATAATGTTTTGTATAGATATTCAATTAAAACAATGAGATTATCAAGTGAACACAAAAAGACAAAAAGGAATTGCATGAATTAAAGATCTGTCAAAAATAAAATAAATTGTACAATCAAATATCTCAATCAAAATCAAGTGAGTAAACGATGCATTTCTCTTTAGGAGAAAAAAACCAAAACAAAACAAGACAACAACCTTAGTAAATACGCTAAAAATAACGGTTAAAATTGTCCAATCCAACGCTGAGACTAAAAGCAAATTGCACATGTTGAACTTTATATGAATAAAATAAAATGTCTTCGTAAAAATATTTTTACAAATTTTTAAAGTGAAGTGTGCACTGCTGTGATTCATGTATTGAGGTAGATAGTCAAGATAAATACGATGAAAATTAATAAATTTAAAAAACCCAACAACATTAGCTTATAAATTGCTTGTCAAGTCCTACATGATAGTGTTACTGTTGGCTTGGGACCCCTTGTTAATCGCTTTGAACATGTTAAGAAGATATATTATAATTCCGTGTTTTTTTGTTGTTTTTGAGGGGTTTTTTTTTTTTGGGGGGGGGGGGGGGGGGGGAAGTATTTCTTTTCTTCTTTCAAAAAACGGATTACAAGGAGTATCAAGCAAACAACAACAGCTACAATTACAATTTCTTTCAACAACGACAATGCTGTTAACATACTTCCATTGACGAATGGCATGGTCACTTAAATTGTATTTTGTTGTTAGCTGGAAAAGGGCTTTGAGCCAGAAACATGCCAAGTTTAGTATTTTTGATGCTGTAATAATAATAATAATAATAAAAAATAATAATAATAATAATAATAATAATAATAATAATATATATATATATATATATATATATTAATTGAGCTCTTATATAGCGCAATATCCACTAAACGTGCTCAAAGCGCTTTACATGGGGTCCCTGGCCAACAGCAACACTTAACATTTAGGACGGGACATTACATTATTTTTCGAACAGACACGTTGTTAATGGCCAGGTACTCATTTTACACCTGAGTACGACTCAACTATGCGCCAAGCGAGGCTCAAACCCAAGACCTTCCGATCCGAAAGCGTGTGTAATACCACAAGACCACATAGCCGCACAATAAATATAATATATATATATATATATATATATATATATATATATATATATATATATATATATATATATATATACTTAAATTAGGCATGACAAAGGAGACTTGTTGTTATCATAGACAA
>NC_088361.1:102514574-102519574 GCF_034508935.2 Berghia stephanieae | reverse complement strand
CTCTCTGTGACCGAGTGAGAGACTATGTTACGTTCACACCGGCAACTCTCTCTGACCGAGTGAGAGACAATGTTACGTACACACTAGCAACTCTCTGTGACCGAGTGAGAGACTATGTTACGTTCACATCGGCAACTCTCTCTGACCGAGTGAGAGACAATGTTACGTTCACCTCGGCCTAACTGTGACCTCCCGTCTCCAAACAGTATCACATCGGGGAGACTTAGATCCCTATAATATGATTTATGGTAAGAAAAATGAATAACAATAGTCGAATGGAATGAAAGCTTCAACACATTTAAAGAACACAGATAATGTGGACGTTTCGGGTTTACCCTTGTTCAACTACCCCATCACAGCAAAATATGTTATTCTCTTTTGTCTTGTTCTATGAGCCAAAGAAGACAAGTAGTTTCCTTTTTACGTCATTAAATAAAGAACTAAAATATTACAAATTATCTCTGATTCACGAAAATGTGAATTTTGTTGCAGGTGATGAAAGTCACCCACTGATATTCCTTCTTCTCAATGATGCATTTTGTTTCGAATCAAATTTCATCATTTAGACATCGAAGTCAACTTTCAGCATCTTAATCAGCCCGAAAAAAATACCGGATAGAAACGGTGGGTCACATATTCCTATGTACTCTACCTAATTCTGGACACAGTTATTTCATATTGCACAGATTATAATTTACTTCATATTTCGATCCGATCAAACTGACCCTCAGTTTGCTGAAACCTCTCAAATCACCGGGGACAAAATGCAATAATAAAAATCCTAATTTTTAGATCATACAATGAAAAGAAGCTCCTGCGAAAAGAGTATTGTAAGCACAGTAAGAGGTGGGTATATAGTAATAATTTAGGAGCTTTAAATAGTTCCACAAAATAGTATATATATATATATATATATATATATATATATATATATATATATATATATATATAATATTATACATGTTATCTATAAAATCTAGGTTCATATAGTACTTCTCCATCTGAGATATTTTTATTCATTCCTTCACGTCATAGACTGTGGAGATCTGGTTGAATTATACTTTTCGTCACTGAAGTGGAGATCACGTGAGGTGAAAATACTTTCCATTTAAATCTTTATTGAGGAACATTGTTTCTTTATAGGGGAATTATGTATGATTACTCTGTACCCAGAGTTTTTGGACATCCTGTAGAATCTGGTGATGCATAATAAGTAACTATAGTCGATTTCACTTCTGTAACGTCAATATATAGTGTGTGAACATTCGAATGTGCAAAAGAAATGATCGGTAATCCGACTCACCGACGTCTACATGTATGCAGGTCTGAAATCAGAACCCACTTATGGGCCTAGTTTAACACTGATGTAATGGACAATATTTTGTGTCATTTTTTTTGCGAACTCCATTATAACTATGATGAAAAAACAACAGGTAATTTGAGGATTGGTTATATTTTCAGATATCTGAGAAAGAATGAAAAGCTCATTTCGCATCGAAATGTTTTCTGTCCACCAAACGGAGGTCTAAGGCTTCAAGTTTTTCACAGTCCATTGGTCTTTTGTGTCCTCTCATCACAGTTCTCTATACAATATTAGCCTTATACTTTCAACACATTTCTCTACACAATATTAGCCTTATACTTTCAACACACTTCTCTACACTATATTAGCCTTATATTTTCAGCACTTTTTTCTTCACAATATTATCCTTTACATCACATGGTGCATATTGCTTATTTCTTGTAGGCAGAGAAATTTACAATGAAGTCTGGAAATTATGACACATAAAACTGGAAATCACATCCATTTGGAATGATTTTCCGAGGCACAGAAAATCTCACATGTTTAAAATGTTTAAAAACTGTTACCACTTCTGTTGGAAACAACTCCATTGCAATGTAGGTAATCAAAATCCTGTTGCCCTAACCAATGGTCTATGTCCCAATGTACACTATCAAATCACATTTTTTTGCAAATCCATTCATATCTAGACTTCCTGTGTTTCTTTAATCATTTTAACACCTTCCCCTCCCCCAACATCTCCGTTATCCGCGTCTTCCACCTTCTCCGCCCTAAACTCAAACTCCTCTACGATTTCTGTCTGAGCCCACGGTTGTAGCTTCCCAGAGGCGAACAAGACGAACACAATGGCACCCAAGACGTAAAGACCTGCAGCGATATAGAAGACGATCTGCCAACCCGTTCTTGTGGGGTCCTGGTATGGAGAGAAATCATTTTAAAAATGAACACTTTAATAAACATTATGGTCATCTATTTTTCTTGTTATTTTTTTCCCTTAAAAAGTTAAGTGCCGTACTCAGAAAGTCACGTAGTTAAACTTTGGCAAGTAAACTTGTGTTTCAAATATCGATGGATTTAATGTGTCCCTTCATGGCCAAAACTCTCAAACCTGTGTCGTCGCGAGGGTTTTTGCCAAGATGAGGGACATCTAAATCGATCGATATCATATGAAGGACGAGTTTTTTGGTCAAATTTTTAACCACTTGTTTTTTTCAGAGTATAGCAGTTGACTGGTTACACCATATAATGCCAGGGTGAGTTCAGGACATGAAATTCATTCTTAAACTTTAAAAGACAATAAACTAACGCTTTTTAAATAGCGCAATAGCCACTAAACGGGCTCGAAGCAATATACAAGGGGCACCAGCTAACAACAACACTTAACACGTAGGACATTGGCGATTTTGCGCTTTTTACGGCCAGTTACTCATTTTATACCTGAGTATGGTGCAAATGTGAATAAAGAGCCTGTGTCAAGGACTCAACTATGTGGCGCTTGGGACTCAAACCCAGGACCTTCCCATTGGAAGTCGAGTGTCATACCACTGGACCAGATAGCTGAACAATAACAATAATCTCCTTATCTCCTTACTGACCATTTCAGGATTTCTCTCAAAACATCTTACAAAAAATCAATTTATCAAAACTCAACCTCAAAAGTACATGCACTGCATAATATTGTGCAACAAAATCGAATTATACAAAACAGCAAATTCTAGGAAATTCAAAACGAATATGAAAAAGAAAAAGAAATTCTTAGTATCGTAACGACTGTTACAATTTCCGCATAGGGGGAGAAGGTTAACTATTGAAATGTTAGTTTGAAGACTAGATTGAGCTTTGATTAAATTTTTAAAACTTTAGTTTCCAAATTATATTCTTTTTGACTTTCATTTCAATTTCCTTTAGTTCAGTCCGCCATAATATATGTTTGCTATGGCAGGTCACATTTAAACAAACAGTAGAAAAAAAAAGAATATAAAGAACCAAAATTTATTTGAGAAATCAACTTAGTGCGTTAAACGTTATTATAATTCTTATTGAGTGAATGCATTCGCCACCAAATTCACTCGTTAATGGTGACAAAATAATTATTGTAAAGCCCAATTAAAGCGGTCCTGGAATCTCAGAGTTGTGGCTTGCTGATTTTATGAATCGTGCGGTTTTGTTAGTTTTGTTCATTTATAAATAAAACACCGAGCCGTAAACAAACAAATAGTATTTACGAGTATGTTACTTTCATAATAGTATTCCTTGTTTTGGACATATCTAAGGGACAGTGACAGTAACAAGCGCATCCCCCTCATGTTGGTTTATGGTTCAAGGTTTAAAATCAATGGAAACACATGAATTAAAAATGGATGATATATCTTTAGTTTTGTAAAGACCCTTACAATTTTAAGATTTAAGAAAACTAAGCAATTTTCTGTACCTACTGTTTTTTTAAAGAATATAATTTGAATAATGGTACATTTCTTTTTGATTTAGTAAAATGTTTATATTTAGAGACAAATATCGGTTTCATTTCAATCCAAATATACGTGCTATTCTTTAAAGGTATGACACAATGAAAATGTAGAACAGTAGCTATAAGTTTAATTCACAAAGACAAAAACCTCCCCGGGTTGTCACTAATTGTAAACAAAATAATGATGTATTAGACAATAAAGACGAATGTGAGATGAAAGGCTGACGTTATTGAAGCGAATACTCGGCATGTCATCTTGAAAACATTAAACAATGTTAAGTGTTGCCATTGATGGGATGGATGACCACACCATTGTAATTGCGGACCGGCTGATATCCATCATGATATTTTACTTAACTCTCTCCTTACCAGCCATTTTCAGGATTTTCCCCAAAATTTAAAACCCAAAATACATAAAAATAGATTGTTATCACTCAAACACAATAGCAGTAAAGTTATTGCGATAAATAATTTCTTTCGTAAAACATGCTCTACAACACACTGTTCGTTTTCTTTAAATGTTATGATGTACAAAAGAAATTTGAATAAGAAAAATGTTGGTTGTATCGTAACGAATGTGGCGATTTTCCTACAGTTGGTACGGAGAGGGTTAAATCGATTCATGTGTGAATGAGTACCTTGCCAAATGTCCAAGATTTAATCTCCAGTCGAGTGAGGCTTTTGTTTAGATGTTTATCTTTGTCTTGCATTTTTCTTTCTGCTTTATCTAGCACTGTTTCATCCATACCTTTTTTCAGATTTCTATTTGAATGTTCGCATTTATATAATATTTATTTTTTTTGAAAAGGATTCTACAAGAGACTTACATTGTCGGTGATAACTCCGACTATCACAGATGACAAGAACCCGGTAACGGATGCGATCGAGTTACTCAATCCAAACAGAATTCCAGCCAGTTCTGGGGCAATGTCCACATGGTTGATGAAGAAGCCACTGTACTGGGCACCGGTCAAGGATACGGCAAATATCAACAGACCAATAGCAAGGGCCGGTTGTGAACAGTCGATGTAACCAAGAGCTACCAACATGATAGCGGGAACAATCTTACCTAAAGGTGTCAATAAATAGAATTAAAAGACTTTATTTCTCATGACATGACAAAAGTTATTTGAGATGTGTCTACTGATTTACAAAAATAATTAGTGACTTTTCTGATGTCTTTCCAAAATAAAATACAGACTTTTCTATTGTCTTACCAACATGAAATAA
>NC_088361.1:102497074-102509574 GCF_034508935.2 Berghia stephanieae | reverse complement strand
ACTGTACCGTGCTCTTGTAAAACCGGTACTTCTGTATAACTGCGGCACTTGGGCGTTGACAAAATCCGAAGAAGAACATCTGGATGCCTTCCATCGCACACAGCTAAGAAGGGTACTGGACATCAAATACCCAAAAAAGATCTCAAATGAATCACTCTATAAGATCACAAAAGAAAGACCAATCTCCCTTGACATTTTACAACAACGATGGCAACTTTTCGGTCACATACTACGCAGGGACAAAAACATACCAGCTAACCAAGCCATGTCGGGATACTTCCAAAAACATGGGAACCTTTTCAGAGGAAGACCGATCACAACACTCCCTGTGATCCTAAACAAAAACCTCACAACACTTGGACAAAGCATTAGTCTCATAACGGCAGGGGACCTTGAAAATCTGAGAACCCTAGCAGAGGACCGGCAATATTGGAGACACCTCACACAGGAAATACTGGAAACAGCCAAGGCGACCCGATCTTTCGGTCGAGACGCGAAAGGCATCTAAGTCAAGTAAGTCAACACAGACATGAATTTATGATACACATTCACACGTGCTTGGACAAGCATATTTGGTTTTATATATATATATATATATATATATATATATATATATATATATATATATATAATATATATATATATATCAGTTATGTGTGTGTGTGTGTGTGTGTGTATATATATAATGGATATTATATTATTATAGCGCGTTCTATGCAATTGCATCTCAAAACGCTTTACAATATAAATACAAGTAGTTAATAACAATAAAATTATACAACACAACATAATTAGCATGACACAGATTACATGATAATCATATAAGACATGTATATATATATATATATATATATATATATATATATATATATATATATATATATATATATTCGTAGCTACACTAAACAGAAAAGAAATGAAATATTTAACACGTGTCCACACAGAAAAAAACAACATTTGCTATCTTCAGTCTGCTATTGACCTCAATAACGCCACACAACAATAATCTCCAAACCAACCCCCTCTTTGGACATCACACGCACACCTACATATACTTGTATATATACACACAAACACATAAGCACAAATTATCAACCGTATTAAACACAAAATATCTGCAATATATTTCGCTGCCCCGAATAGCCATTGCACTGTCTAAAACAAATTTGCTGGCGATAAAAAAAATTGTATTAAATGGTGAGACAATATATATATATATTCTTCTTCTTCTTCTAGGTTCCATGCCTGGTCCAGGCTTCGGATACTGCATGAATTATCTCTCTCCATTCCTCCCTGTCTCTTGCTTTTTCAAACAGCTCTTGGATTGTTAGGTTGGTGAAGCCCTTCAGTTGGTCTATGAGTGTTTTTCTTTGTCTCCCCCGGGCGCGTTTACCAGGTATTTTTCCACAACTTGCCAGGTATTCCTTCTTATCTTTCCTTACTATGTGTCCGAAAAAGGATAGTTGTCGATCCACTATTAAGGGCATTAGTTTCCTTTGTTGGTATGTTTGTTTTAGCACTTCTTCGTTCGTTTTGTGTGCAGTATACGATATTCTCTGCATCCTTCTCAAGCACCACATTTCAAAAGCTTCAATGTTCTTTTGTGTTTCTGCATTTGTAGTCCAGCTTTCGCATCCGTATAACAAGATTGGCCACACGTAGCACTTCAAGACTCGGAATCTAATCCCGAACGACATCTGTTTGTTTTTCAAAATGTTTCCCAGGTCCATGAAGGCCTGTTTGGCTTGAGTTATTCTTGCTCGTATGTCTCGGTTACATCTTCCATCTGTTGTCACTATTGAACCTAGGTACTTAAAACTTTCTACGTTGGTAAGTTGCTCGCCGTGAATCGTTATATTGCAGGTGTTGTTGTTTTCGGGGTTTTTCTGTATTACCATGCATTCCGTTTTGGTGATATTCACTTCCATTCCCTTGGCTTCACTATCTACTACCACTTTGTCAACAATCTTTTGAAGTTGGATTTCTGATGTTGCAATGAGTACCGTATCGTCTGCGTATCTTATATTATTTATGTTGTGACCTCCCACTTTTATTCCCTCCATATTATTTATGCCCCTCATGATTGTTTCTTGGTATAGATTAAACAGATCTGGTGAGGCAACACACCCTTGACGGACTCCTTTCTTAATAGGAATGGAATTTCCTGTAGAGTTTCCGATTTTGATAGATGCCTGCTGGGTGTAGTATAATGTTTGCATGAGTCTGAGGTCTTTCTCATCAGCGCCAATGGAGTGCAGTTGTTTTAGTATTTCTTCGTGGCGTACTCTATCAAAAGCTTTTTTGTAGTCGACAAAACAGAGGTATAGTGGGGTCTGAACCTGTATAGCTCTTTCACTTAAAACACGGAGGAGGTATATTGCGTTCCTTGTCCCTCTGTCAGGTTGGAATCCATATTGTTCTTCTGCGATTTCGGGGTTAATCTTATTCCTTAGCCTGTTGATAATTATACGCAACAGTATTTTGTTGATGTGGCTTATTAAACTTATAGTTCTAAAATTTTCGCATCTGACTGCACCTGCTTTCTTTGGTATTGCTATGAAAATAGAGTTACAGAGATCTTCTGGAATTTTCCCAGTATTGTATATATTGTTGAATAATATGTGAAGTTCATCAATTGCTAGATCTCCTAGGCTTTTTAATACCTCTACAGATATTTCATCAGGGCCTGTTGCTTTACCATCCCTCATTCGTTCCATGGCATGTTCAATTTCACTTTTGGTGATGTTTGGACCGCTTAATGGTTCTTTGAATTTCAGTGGTGGTTCATTTCTATTTGGATCATTGTACAGTTCGCCTATGTATTCTACCCATCGGCTTTCTATATGTTGTTCTTCAAATAGCAGATCCCCTTGTTTGTTTTGGATACAACTTCCTGCTGCTTTGCTTTTCCTTTTCCCTGATAGTTCTTTTATTCTTTGGTGAGCTTGTTGGGGTTGGGTTTGTATTCTCTTTCGATTTCGCAGCATTTCCAGTCTAGATAGTTCTCGTGTGCCTCGATGCATTTGGATTTAATGTGGTTGTTCAATGTTTGGTATTCTGCAGACCCTCTGTTGCATTTTCGTCTTTCTTCAAATAGGTTTAGAATTTCATTTGTCATCCATTCCTTTTTGCTGTTTATTTGAGCTATTGGTAAATGTTTTTCTGCAGTTGCTTTGACACACTTTTGGAATATATCAAATTGTTTTTCACATTTTTCGTTATCAGGTTCACTTTGGCTTTGTATCATGAGTGCATTTTCAAATTCTTCTCTCATTTTTGTTTGTATGCCATTGTCTTTGCATAACCTGTAATCCCTCTTTATTCTACCAGCCGTTCTCTGAATAGCTTTAAACTTTATCCTTACTGTACAAACAACTGGGACATGGTCACTGTCTACATCGGCGCCTGGGTAGGTTTTGCAATTTAATATGCCATTTCTGAATCTTGATGATACTGCTATAAAGTCTATCTGGTTCCTTGCTCTGTCCCCTGGTGATTGCCATGTCCAGGTTCTTCTTGGGTGTTGTTGAAACCAGGTGTTTGAAATCATTAATTTATTTGTTCTACACCAATCTGCCCAGATGTTTCCTCGTTCATTTCTGTCTCCGAGTCCATGTGGTCCGATTATGTCACCATCTCTGCCTCTGCCAATCTTAGCATTTAGGTCCCCCATTACCATAAGGACTTCTTGTGATTTACACATTCGTTTTGCTTTGTCTAGTGAATGGTAAAACTCTGTCATATCTGCATCTGTCGCCTCTTCTGTTGGTGCATAAACTTGAATAATATTGGTGTCAACTACAGGTCCTCTTAGCTTAACCAGCAAAACTCTGTCTGAGATTGCTACGTGCCCTTTGTAAAATTTGGTTGATTTTTGGTCTAAGATCATCCCTACTCCTTTTTGGAAAGAGGTTCCACCACTCCATATGATCTTATATGTCGTGTTGTTTTCTTGTTTTGACATGGTTCCCTGCTCTTTCCATCTCATCTCTGCCAGGCCAAGAATATTTATTTGGAGCCGTTTCATTTCTTTTAGAATGTTGTTTAGTTTTCCTTTTTGGGCACAGGTCCTGACATTCCATGTCCCAATTTTGGTTTTGTCACATTTGTTAAATTTATTTCGCCTAGTAACTGGCTGACGGTTCGGTGTGACCTGACGAACATCACGCTCCCAACCGAGCGAGGCAGCAGTCTTCCGTGAAAACATGCTCCCCTTTACGCTGTCACCGTTTGACTTTTTGGACTTATTCATGCAGTTAACTCGGCAAAGTTACAAGAATGTATATACATATGCTCAAATTTTAATACACATAGGGGTCTTCCTGGCTTACCTGTTATGTAGAATATTGAAGGCCACCCCCCTGCAAATCCATACTTGCATAGAAACCCTGACAGAGGAAAGGTGACCACGATACCTACTTGTGTACCTGAAATAATATGAATCAGTCGTGAATAACAAAACAAAAGACTGATGACAAAATAACCGGTCCCCATCTCATTAGCCAAAGTGATACTAAGCTGCTAGAAGCTGTGGACTGTATAAAAGTAGTAAACAAAAATAAATAGAACAGCTTTTTAAAAAAAAAGGAACAAAATACCAAACACGGAACGTTTCGGGCTCAAAACCCTTCTTCAGCCAAAAACAAAAAAAAAACAATAAAGACATAAAACATTACTAAATTCAAGATTGACGACGGACAGGTCAAGGGAAGTGGTTATGCTCCCTTCCAATAAAAGTTCATTCCAAATTGAGGTAACGTTTGCTTCATCAAGGGAAATAAATCTATTGATACGAATGCGATTGTTAAGAATTCCCGGTTATCGTTCTTGATTTCATTCTTTCGCATCTCCCAAACAATAACAACACTAATCGTTAAATCTACATGTTAAGTGTTGCTGTTGGCTTTGAATTCATTGTAAAGCGCTTTGATCGCCTTTAATAGATATTACGCTATTTTAAAGTCCAAATTTTTAAATAGTCAACGTTGGTGCCGGAAATTTCTCTCAAACAGATGTCCTTTATTGCCATCTGGACTAATCACGTGATATATACGGAAGAAACAATAAACACTTTGATAACCACGCCTCTCGGACAGTCGTCATAATGTAAACAATGACAGTTGTTAGTAAACATAGCAAACTACACGGGTTAATATAAATGACGCCCACCAATGCTCATTCAAAGAGTGGATTCATGTGAAGATCTCTTGTTTCTAAAGATCCAAGCTAGAAGAATATTATTGAGCTTTTATTGAGCTCTTTTATATAGCGCAATACCCACTAAACGTGCTCAAAGCGCTTTACAAGGGGTCCCTGGTCAACAGCAACATTTAACATGTAGGACGAGACATGACGGCTGTTAGGCGATATTACAATTTTTCGGACAAAGACAACGCTGTTAACGGCAAGGTACTCATTTTACACCTGAGTACGGTGAGAGAATGTGAGTAAAGAGTCTTTTCCAAGGACTCAATTATGCGTCGAGCGAGGCTCGAACCCAGGACCTTCCGATCCGAAAGCGAGTGTCATACCACTAGACCACACGGAGGATAACAAAAGTAACCGCGGCGTCCCAATCGCATGGCTAGGAGGTGAAAGGCGCCAGAGATGGGCCGTATGGGAATGTAGAAGAAGACAGTGGACGTGGTCTGTGTACTTATTATAGGTGCATACTCGTACTGCATACTGTCAACTGCCGTACCTAGATACTCCAGAAAGACACGTATTTAATAATTTGGCCAGAAAACTCATCCTTCAAATATCGATCAATTGAAATGATCATCTTGGTAAAAAAAAAAAAAAATTAAATAAAAAACAACTCACAAACCCGAGATTTCGTGAAGTCTCAGGTTTGAGTGCTTTTGCCTTGATGAAGGTCATTTAAATCGATCGATATTTCAAGGACGAGTTTTCTGGCCAAATTTTAAAAACCCGGCTTTCTGGAAATTAACAGGTTATGTACGAGTAGCTTACCAACAAACACCAGTGTAAACCGCATGAATGTGGCGTTGGGACCTTTACATAATAATATATTATTTGGCGGTAAGTAGAGGTGGCCGTGAGGTCACGTGTGCTCTCCATTACTCAATGGCCCCAAATGGACAGTCTGTCTTATGCCCCCTACACACCTAACGTTCTACCGGCCATTATACTGGCACTTTCCTTCTCACTTCATCTCTTGTTATTAACAAATAGTCCGTTGTCCTAGCGTTATAAACCACGAGAAATACGCACAACATACATATTATCACCCCACGCGGTTATAAATGGGTATCTGATTGTAGGAAATAACTAATATTTCAACAAAGACGTTTTATTAGTTTATTGTCAAGGCTTGCCATGCCTACGATTTGCTACACACCAAACGTTTATGGCAGGCCTTTACAATAAACGTTTGGTGTGTAGCAAATCGTAGGCATGGCAGGCCTTTACAATAAACGTTTGGTGTGTAGCAAATCGTAGGCATGGCAGGCCTTTACAATAAACGTTTGGTGTGTAGCAAATCGTAGGCATGGCAGGCCTTGACAATAAACGTTTGGTGTGTAGCAAATCGTAGGCATGTCAGGCCTTGACAATAAACGTTTGGTGTGTAGCAAATCGTAGGCATGGCAGGCCTTGACAATAAACGTTTGGTGTGTAGCAAATCGTAGGCATGGCAGGCCTTTACAATAAACGTTTGGTGTGTAGCAAATCGTAGGCATGGCAGGCCTTGACAATAAACGTTTGGTGTGTAGCAAATCGTAGGCATGGCAGGCCTTGACAATAAACGTTTGGTGTGTATCAAATCGTAGGCATGGCAGGCCTTTACAATAAACGTTTGGTGTGTAGCAAATCGTAGGCATGGCAGGCCTTTACAATAAACGTTTGGTGTGTAGCAAATCGTAGGCATGGCAGGCCTTTACAATAAACTTTTGGTGTGTAGCAAATCGTAGGCATGGCAGGCCTTTACAATAAACGTTTGGTGTGTAGCAAATCGTAGGCATGGCAGGCCTTGACAATAAACTTTTGGTGTGTAGCAAATCGTAGGCATGGCAGGCCTTTACAATAAACGTTTGGTGTATAGCAAATCGTAGGCATGGCAGGCCTTTACAATAAACGTTTGGTGTGTAGCAAATCGTAGGCACGGCAGGCCTTTACAATAAACTAACAAAACGTCTTGGTTGAAATATTAGTTATTTCCTACAATCAGATACCCATTTATAACCGCGTGGGGTGAGAATATGTATGTTGTGCGTATTTCTCGTGGTTTATAACGCTAGGACAACGGACTATTTGTTAATGACAAGAGATGAAGTGAGAAGGAAAGTGCCAGAATACAATAGAGAATAAACATTTCGCGGCGGCGATGGGGGCTCGAACCCGCGACCTTTCTGGTACGACCACAGACCGCCCTGTCTTATCTATGGGTACGATAAATCCGCCTGGCCGGAGAGAGCGTAGGCCAACTGTCTGAGCTATCCACCACTCGCTTTCGTATCAGAAGGTCCTGGGTTCGACTCTCGCTCGGCGCATAGTTGAGTCCCTAGAAAAGACTCTATACTGACATTCTCTCACCGTACCCAGGTGCAAAACGAGAACCTGGCCGTTACAGCGTTTCACGCCACATAAACCGGGATAATTTCCGGTTCCATTGGCAAAATGCTCTGAAGGACTACCGTTCCGGTTTAATGTATTAAACAACCATTCATATATTTCAAGGGCAATGACCGAGCCTTCTCATTGTCCAAGCCAGACGTGACAAAGCTATGTCTGACTATATCAGAAATCCACCGTAAGGCAGGTCACCAAACACGAGGATCTTCCATTGACCTGAACTTGACTGTTTATATTGACCTCTCTGGGAAGTAGTGGCCAATGACAATAATATTATATAACATTTCGACAGAGACAACGCTGTTATCTGTCAGGTACTCGTTTTATACCTGAGTTCGGTGAGAGTAGATGAGTGAAGAGTCGTTTCCAAGGACTCCGATTTTAAACCTTCTACAACAGGAGGGACTTGAACCATGGGCATTCGAGTCAGAACAATACCAACCATAATATTATGTACTCAAAAGCGCTTTACAAGGAGATTGAAATAACAACACCATTGACTCTCTCCTTACCAGCCATTTTCAATATTTTCCCCAAAACTTTACACCCAACTAACACAATAATATATTTTTTATCACACAAACGCAATAAGTTCAAGCGATATATAATTTCTTTAGCAAAACATTCTCTACAACACAATGTTCATTTTATTTTAAAAAATTAGGATGTACAAGAGAAATTTGAATAAGAACAAAGTTGGTTGCATCCCAAGGAATGAATGTGACGATGTTCCTATAGTTGGTAAGGAGAGGGCTACACACATAGGACAAGACTTGTATCCTGAAAAATGTGCTTTCAGATCCTAATGGATGGCTGTTTATTTCACAACTGAGTATTGAAGGTGTGCCTTTCGGTAAGATACTTATCATAGTATGAAGTTCACGTCACTCGGGTCTTTGTAATTGTTTTTTGCCATCCAGGTTTATGAGTAATTCTCACTAAACGGTATTAAGCAGACTATAAACGTTCAAGGTTACACATAGTTATGTTTGATTGTCCCGTATACTTCCGGATGGCAATGTTGTGAGCCTCTTATCCAAGCGCATACTATCTGTAGACATATACACTTGAGCACGGAAATCTCGAACACGCAAATCTCGAAATCACGGAAATCTCAAACTCGGTACAATCCCCCGTTTTGGTCCCTATATTTTGTTAATAATGGCAACACGAAAATCTCGAACACTTTCCGGGACCAACACGGAAATCTCAAACAAAATAGTCATTCCTTTGCGAATTATTTGTGTTGAACTTGGACGGAAACGAAAGATGCCATCGCTCTCCCCGTAGCGCTAAGTGTCAGTCTTGTTAGTGTGTTACGCGTGTGTGTGGTATATATATATATATATATATATATATATATATATATATATATATATATATATATATATATATATATATATATATATGTATATATATATATATATATATATATATATATATATATATATATATATATATATATATATATAAGTGTCTGTGTGTGTGTTGTGTGTGTGTGTGTGCATGCTGAACTAAAGGGAATCGCATAGCATATTTGACCAGCGTCTTAAGCACACCACCCATCACTTAATTGGGATGACTAGCAGGGCAGTGAGTGCCGTAGGCGGTAACTGTTACGCTTTAAAATTATACAAACAATTAGGGGTGGGGAAGGTGGGACGAGAGCATTATCATTGATTACATAGAGGATACTGTGTGAGAGCAATCCCCTCTCTCTTTAGCCTGCTATGGGTAAGAGAATAAGTGGGTTAAGCAGGCCTGCTTAGCCTCAGTTTCAAATTTCAGGGACATTTTACGAAGAAAACCTCAGATGATGAGGATGATGATTATGACGATGACGATGATGACGAAGATGGTGATGATGATGATGATGATGATGATGATGATGATTGTGGTGTTGCATGTGGTGGTAGTGGAGCTTATGTTAAATGTGATGACGGTGGTGGTGATGGTGATAGCCGTTGAGTGGTGGAGTGAGTATTCCTTTTTATCTAAATAGATTAAGGTGTGTGCAACAGACCAGTCATATATCAGGAGTGTACATTTGTAAAAAGTCAGTGACACACCAAATTATAGTCGACACAATGTCATAATATTTGAGACTAACAATCTTTAACTACTGAATTTGTTAAGATTTCTTATTTAACGGTGGGCTGGGCCGATAAAGTTGTTTACATGTTATTGTGAACATGTTTATCGAACGTAGGGCTGGGCCGATAAAGTTGTTTACATGTTATTGTGAACATGGATGTATCGAACGGTGGGCTGGGCTGATAAAGTTGTTAACATGTTATTGTGAACATGGATGTATCGAACGGTGGGCTGGGCCGATAAAGTTGTTTACATAATACTGTGAAACTCGCGTGTACCTGGCGCAGACAGGGAAAAAACATGTTTTTTGTTTGGCTAGCACTATTCAGTATCTGATACTGAATAGTGGTTTTGCACTATTCAGTATCTGATACTGAATAGTGGTTTTGCACTATTCAGTATCAGATACTGAATAGCGGTTTTGCACTATTCAGTATCTGACACTGAATAGTGGTTTTGCACTATTCAGTATCTGATACTGAATAGTGGTTTTGCACTATTCAGTATCAGATACTGAATAGCGGTTTTGCACTATTCAGTATCTGACACTGAATAGTGGTTTTGCACTATAATACGGTGTTTTTTTCCGAAACCTGACAAAGTTATGGGAAGAGTGCAGCTGTGGGAGTGAATATGGGACTCAGAGAAGTGTACACCAGTGGGGAGTGAACCTGGGACTGGGTTTCGGCGGGTTTCTTAATAAAAAGCAATTACTTTTATAATAATAATAATAATAATAATAATAATAATAATAATAATAATAATAATAATAATAATAATAATAATAATAAAAGAACAATAGTATAATATCAACATTAAAGTATATTTCAAGCAAATAAAATTATTAAAACAAAAGTTTAAAAAATATAAAAAGACAGAAGGAATTTTTAAAAAATATTGGGAAAAAAAAAAAAAAAGTTACCCTTACCGGGATTTGAACTCTCGAACCTTAAGCTCAGAGTCAAACAGCTTATATGCACCATGCCATGGTGTCACTGAACTTCTAGAGAAATTTAATCATGTCTATTCAGACATTAAAAAATGTATTTGACTGCCTCTCTTATTTTGATATTTTGAACTCTGTTAATTGCACGATAGCAGAAATTTAAAAATTTCGATCAAAATATTTTTACAACTTTGAATCGGCTGTCAGTTACTGCACATGTTCAATCTGGAAGTAGGTCAGCAGTTCAACCGAGATTGTCACACTTTTCACTCTCTCTATAAAAAAGAGTTCCTTATGGATACTGAATAGTGGCAAAGCACTATTCAGTATCTGATACTGAATAACCACTTCCTTTTTGTTTTGCTCAATGCAAATACTGACATATGAAAACAATCAACGCCCAAACATTTTAAACCTTAATCTTGCTTATGAGACATTTTGAAGTATTAAACAGTAGGCTGGGCTGATAAAATTGTTTACATAATATTGTGACACTTGGGCGTGCCTGGCGTACATTGGGGGAAACACGTTTTTTAAAATTTTGCCTTGTTCAATCCAAATACAGATAAATCAAAACAACCAACGCCCAAAGTGAGGAGTGATAGTGATTTTAGATATGTACCGGATTGTACCGTGGGTAATAACGTCGCGTGCTGAGTGTGTAATCCACAATGCGATATGTTGGCTTTGTCTTTTTATTAAGCACACGCAGAGGGAATTGTCAATCCATTTCTGTAATTGAACAAGACAAAACGTAGCAAACGCATCACCGGTGAAAACTCTTCGTAATTTTGTAAAAGATGACCTATAACGGAAATTGAATTTCTGACTCTCATCTATTGACAGAGCTCACAATAACGGAGAGTTATCATCAATATTATAATATGACTTTTATCAAGACCACCCACATTTCCCTCCCTCATATCCTTTGAACACGGAAAACTCGAAAACACGGAAATCTCAAACAAATAGGCTCGGTCCCGACTTGTTCGAGATTTCCGTGCTCGAGTGTAGATAACCACTCCCCTCGGACGGTCGTCATAATGTAAACCAACAAACTACACACATTTTACTTTCAATGGTATGTGTTTGAGTAACATACCCACTGATCTACCGCTTGATTAATAGAACGAACACAGAAAACTATGTGTTAACTTAAACGTTTTGAATATGATATAGAAAATCGTGTGATAACCAGTCACTCATTTGGCGGTACAGATAGTATGAAGTCACTCGGGTCTTTGTTAATCCTTTTTGCCATCCGCGTTTATGAGTAATTCTCACTAAACTGTATTCACCGATTATAAACGTTCAATGTTACACATAGTTCGTGTGTTGGTCCGTTATACTTCCAGGTGGCTTCTTAGCCAAGCGCATACTATCTATAGATGGATTGATGGATAGATGGGTAGACAGATTGATAAATAAATGAATGAATGGATGTATGGATGGAAGGATGAATGGATGGATGGATGGAAGGATGGATGGATGGATGGATGTATAAATACAAAAACTACAGCAATGGATTACCTGCATAAGTAAATGCTAATAATTTGGACCTCTCCAGTGGCGGCGCCCACTGTCCCCACATGGCGTGCATGCTTGGAAAGGCAACACCCTGAGGATGCGGAAAAAATACAACAAAATGGAAAGATAGAAACGTAATTATAAGAAATTTTGGTAGCTATTTCTGTTGGATCTGGCAGAAAGTACTTTGAGATAATCTTGTATCCTTTCCGAAGGGGAGTAAAAATTTGTTATTGTCCGTCTAACGCTACAGAAACGGAGCTTAATTTTTTTTTTCTGATTAGAACCAGATGGACCTTGAACAAACAAATAGAGAAAAGAATTGAGGCCTTTGAAATGT
>NC_088361.1:102474574-102489574 GCF_034508935.2 Berghia stephanieae | reverse complement strand
TGATGTTGATGATGATGATGATGATGATGATGGTGATGATGATGATGATGATGATGATGATGATGATGATGATGATGATGATGATGGTGATGATGATGATGATGATGATGATGGTGACATGCCTTACCATCTCTGAGATGTATTTGGTCATCAGACTCACTCCCACGTGATTTTGCCATTATGGGATGTCTGGAATGAATAAAAATAAATAGTGAGCTATTATATATTATATCAATGCGCAATATTCACTTTACGTGAAAAAGCGCTTTATAAAGGTTCCCTGACCAATAGCAACACGTAACATGAAAAACGAGACAGACGCCTGTAAGGCGATCTTACATTTCTTTTCCGACAGAGACAACGCTGTTAACGGCCAGGTAGTACTCGTTTTACACCTAAGTACGGTGAGAGAACGTGAGTAAAATTCCTTTTCCAAGGACTCAACTATGCGCAGAGCGAGTCTCGAACCCGGGACCTTCTGATCCGTAAGCTAGTGTCATACCACAAGACCATGTAGCCCATGAAGAAAAATTGAAACATGTAGATAATACAAATTGAGAGATGCCCGACAGCTCAGGTGGTAGAGCACAAGCTTAACACCCAAAGGAGACAGTATCTATCCCGGGTAGAGTCGAACTCTTATTTGAACCCCCCCCTCCCCCCCCCCACCCCCTTCCGTGGTCCACTGTTAGATCTAACCGCCGCCCCCCCCCCTCCACCCCCTTCCGTGGTCCACTGTTGGATCTAACCGCCCCCCCCCCACCCCTTCCGTGGTCCACTGTTAGATCTAACCAAAAGCTCTTTGCGATTGATTAGCGTCCTATCGAAATGGTACCAAGCAATTACTATTGTGTAATCCGGGATAACCTGAGAGTTTATGGGCCTTGTAGCTCTGCAGAGCTTTTAATGAATATATCCAACACAAAATTTAAAGATGAAATCAGTACAATTTTATGTCATATCTCAAGAACGAAAGCGTTATCTACAATATCATGCATTACGAATTGCTTTAAACCGACGTGTAGATATATATATATATATATATATATATATATATATATATATATATATATATATATATATATATATATATATGCATATATATATGCAGGTCTGACAGCCGAATATACTTATAGGCCTAGTTTAACACTGATATATGGACAAAACTTTGCGTTGAGCCCCATAAGGACTTGAGTTATCAGGCCTGCAAATAAGTGCATATCGCTTTAAACAGTTATGGAAAACAACGGGAAGGTTATGATGACAATAATATTTATATTCAATTGAATGGCTATGAGGTCTTATTGTATGGTCCTTCAGAGCCATCATGTCATCGAACCTGAGTTTATCCCACTTTCCATAGTGTAAAACGGACAATAGCAATTGCTTGCTAACCCCTTGATAGGACATCAGTTTCTCGCAAAGTACTGTCTGTAATATTTAACAGACCCGGCTAACCAAATCTCTGCTGAGAGAACAGGGTGGTGGGGGGGGGGGGGGGTCTCGATTTCACATGGGATTGATTTCGACCCCTTTGCGCGTGAAGCGAGAGCTCTAACAACTGAGCTATCGTGACCCCCATGGTAGGGGTGAACCCGATGGCAAACTGTTCATTTCAAACCTAAAAGATCAGAAACATGAACTTTTAACCTATCGCGCTTCAGTAAACTGCATTATTATTCTCAAAAAAAAAAAAACAAGATTATCGATAGAATGCGCTTGGCCAAGGAGTTCACAACATTGCCATCCGGAAGTATAACGGACCAACACAAAAAGTCTGTGTAACCATGAACTTTTATAGTCTGTTTAGTGAGAACAACTCACAAACGCGGATGGCAAAAACAATAACAAAGGCCTGAGTGACGTCATCTGCATACTATCTATAACTTAATCGAAGACTCAAAAGTTATTTTTACAATAAATTCAATTTTCAGTATCACAATCGTCCACTATAATAACAATACCGTTTTGAGACAAAATGTCACAAATGCTGCTCCAAAATATCACAAGAAATCTATTCACACTGAGAATCCATCAAAACTCACTGCACACGACATCAACAATCATCACCTTATACGAAAACACAAATGAAACTGTTTACTTGAGTACCAAATTTCACTCCTCTACTTCTCGAAAGTGTCCAGCCGTGACCATCGTTCACTTCTAGCCTAACACTGACCGAAAAATGACGTGAAGAGGAACGTCTTTGGTTTCAAAAGAAAACAAATCGTGAGTTGTATTTACTAGTTCCACCAATGGAATCATTTGTTTCCTTGGGCTCTACTAACGGCAACTCACTAGACGGTGGACAAAAATATAAAATGTCGTCAAGCTATAAGTCCGAGAGAGTTTTAGTGTCAGGCAAAATGCTAACGATGGCTGCGGTCTCGCCCCTTTCATAATGATACCTTACACTTCCTACAACCCTCGTGTATTTCATAGTTGAATGCGTAAAGTTCAGGGAAAGTTGAAGCGAGGTATCAACAACGTTATTATTTATGGGGGGGGGGGGGGGGGGGGGGGGATTTGATGTAAATAATCCCTTTTCACGTGGCTGGCTCATTTCTTTGTGTCGTGAGTAAATACCAATAGTGTGTTACTGTTTCACAACGCCCCAAGCCCGATGTGTATACTTATTTGTAAAACTGATAACCCATAATGTTATTATGGTCTCATTGTTGAAATGGAAATACTCTAGAACCAATACAAATATAGGCCTTTACAAAACAAATAATAAAATGAAGCACATATAACTGCCTTTAGTTATCGTGTTGTATCCTGTCATATAAGAGCGAATACTATTTTAAAACCTTTAATATACTCTGTGTAACCTTCATGCATAGATAACACTTTTCAAAGTTATCTCTATATAAACAACATACACAATTAATTTGACAGTTTTCGGTACTATACATATTGTCGCTCTATCAACTTATCAAATATCAAACACACAAATAGGTGCAGCATTGTACTATATGAATCATAGTCAAAATTCCAAGTAGATATCATTTGCCATATCAACACAAACGTTTAAAATTTCCATTATACATTCGAGATGTATAATTAATTGATAAACAAAATGTATTTTATATCCAATGTATTATTCATGGAAATCAAATATTGTGTTGGTATCAGACTTGCCATTATTTGAAACTAATTAGAGAATCGATACCTATAAAATACTAATTGATTAAAGGCAACGAGATCTAAATCGCGACAAGCTGTGGACTGTAAAAATTGATAAACTAAAAATCAATATAACAGCTTAAAAAAAAAACAACTACCTAACACGGAACAATATATATATATATATATATATATATATATATATATATATATATATATATATATATATATATATATTGTTCCGTGTTAGGTAGTTGTTTTTTGTGAAAATGTATCTATAGGGAATGAGATTAGCGGAAGAGTAGCGTCCCTTGATTGGACGTCACCTTACAGAGAGAACGTCAATTTGGTTTTGCGCATGCGTCTCTCTCGTCCTCGCTTTCGATGAAGTGTCTCAAGCCGCTTTCACCGGAATCGAGAACGAGAGACGCATGCGAACAACCAACATGACGTTCTCTCTCTAATAACTGTTCCGCCGGTGACGTCCAATCAAGGGACGCTACTCTTCCGCTAATCTCATTCCCTATACTATTCTTCACTGTAGAAAAGGTCACGTGTTGTTCAGATACAATTCATTTACATATCAAGTTGAATAAGATTGGGGTTTTAAAGAGGAATTTGTACTTATACCATGTACCCAGACTGTATGGACTCCCTGTAGTATATTGTGCGGCTATGTGGTCAAGTGGTAAGACACCCGCTTTCAGATTGGAAGGTCCTGGGTTCGAGCCTCGCTCGGCGCATAGTTGAGTCCTTGGAGAAGGCTCTTTACTCACATTTCTCTCACCGTGCTCAGATGTAAAATGAGTACCTGGCCGTTAACAGCGTTGTCTCTGTCCGAAAAAATTGTAATATCGCCTAACAGGCGTTATGTCCCGTCCTACATGTTAAATGTTGCTGCTGGCCAGGGACCCCTTGTAAAGCGCTTTGAGCACGCTTAGTGGATATTGCGCTATATAAAAGCCCATTTAATTTTTTTTTTACCCAGATTGTGTGGACACCCTGTTATATAGATAGAATGCGCTTGGCCAAGGAGTTCACAACATTGCCATCCGGAAGTATAACAGACCAACACACAAACTCTGTGTAACCATGAACTTTTATAGTCAGGTTAATACAGTTTAGTGAGAACAACTCACAAACGCGGATGGCAAAAACAATAACAAAGGCCTGAGTGACGTCATCTGCATACTATCTATAGATGGCGTTTATCGCGGGTTTTTTGTGTGTGTAGATTATCAAACAATAACAAATCCATGGTATCATTTCGTTACGTTTTTGGTCTAATCCTGTGCGGCTGTATTATGATTATGGTCTTGTGCTATAACACTCGCCTTCCGATCGGACGGTGAGATAATGCAAATAAAGAGCCTTTTCCAAGGACTCAACTCTGCGCCGATCAGAGTGCGTCTCAAAACTCAGGACCTTCGGATCCGAAGGCGAGTGTCATACCACTTGACCACATTATAGCCGCACATTGTACACCCACGACCAATGTACGGGAAAGTAATCTGCTTCGTTATACAAATAAAGAAAATAGTCGATCTCCCAGTTGTCAATGTTCACCAATTATTAACTCCTCATTAATCACTAAGCCACAACAAGTCCTTCTGTCCTGTGATATTATTGTTGCCCCCCCCCCCCCCCCCCCCGCCTCCTCCTCCCCAAGTGGTGTGACCTTTCTTACTCTAGTGCTATGACTTACACATGCAATGGTTCTACTTCAAGTACGAGTAAAAGTTACAGTCGAGATAATAGTTTGAAGTTTGTAAGCTATTCTCGATTTCTACTACCTGCAAACGCATTCACATTGGACATCAATATAATCGAACTATTTTGGCGAACACTTCCAACGACTTCAGTCCGTTCAACTATTCCGAGCAGCCATTTGCATTGAGTACCAGCGAGACAATCGTAGTTTGAGAAAGCCATGGCATTTTGAAATGACATCCAAAAACGCTTGTCTTATTCCTCTACGCCCAACAACTTTAGAGATTTAAACACTTTCTTTCACAAAACTCAAATGATATCGACTCCCAGCCGTTATTAGCAAACACAATCTTAAAGATCTGAAAAAGTGTGTATGTACCGAATTCGCCTACTCGCCTCGTTGTGTGGCCTTGAGCAAGTCACACTAACTCACTTTGCGCGCTGCATTGCGCCTGATGCATGGGTTATATTCCAGTCTTCCCTTGGAATAGAATCTAAAGACAAATTTCTCCTTCCGGATGAATGAAGGGAATTTTATATTTTATTTATTCTCAACCAAATGTTTGCTTTTCGATGATCTTTCATTCAGAGCTAAACGTGCAGCTATGTGGTCTAGTGGTATGACACTCGCTTTCGGATCGGAAGGTCCTGGGTTCGAGCCTCGCTCGATGCATAGTTGAGTCCTTGGAAAAGACTCTTTACTCACATTCTCTCACCGTACTCAGGTGTAAATTGAGTACCTGGCCGTTAACAGCGTTGTCTTTGTCCGAAAAATTGTAATATCGCCTAACAGGCGTCATGTCTCGTCTAACATGTTAAATGTTGCTGTTGACCAGGGACCCCTTGTAAAGCGCTTTGAGCACGTTAAGTGGATATTGCGCTATATAAAAGCTCAATTTAAACCACAGTTTAACGGTGCCGTTCGATTATTCGTCTATATTTGTTGCAAACGAACGCAGAGACTTAAATTCGAATTCTCAGACCATCCGTCCGTTCCACAGCTATACTACTGCGAATATTATGCTGTAAACTGACCTGTTCTAGCGGTTACCTCATATTGATATAATTTGTCCGGTAACCGTTGACCTAGAAACGGAAGTACTCTCTCCATACATAACACTTGTGATTAACAATTCCAAGTAATGTTATATAAACGTCCTTGACCGCGTAAACTATCGTACACTGACAAAAGGACTTATATCAGGAATAAATTAATAACCTTAAGAAAATTCACAAAATGTAGAAGTGACGTGAATTTAAATAATGAACTCGTAAAAATGGGAAAACCGACGTGCACATATTTGCAGGTCTGATAACCGAACACGATTATGGGCTGGATTTCACATTATTTAATGAATAATATATTGCGTTAGTTTGAGAGTATTTCCATTTTAAAAATACACCCCCCCCCCCCCACCCAAAAAAAAATCGAATATTTATATAGTGCAATGTGTACTAAACGTGCTCAAAGCGCTTTACTCAAAAGAGGGTCGTTAGCCAACAGTAGCACTTAAAATGTAGGACGAGACATGACGCCTGTTAGACGATAATGCAATTTATTTCCGATAAAGATAACACTGCTAACGTCCAGGTACTCATTTTACACTTGAGTATTGCGGTGATAAAATGTGAGTCAAGAGCCTTTTCGAAAGACTCAACTATGCGCCCCTCAGAGCGGGACTCGAACCCTGGACTTTCCGGTCCGAAACATTACAACAAGGAGCCAATAACAATTTGGGTTATCTGACCTGCCAATAAGAAGACGTTGGTCAAACCAATCACAACTAATAAGTAAAAACGTGTAGGCATATTTACTAAGGAGACACATCCAATTGACACCGAGATAACCACGCCTCTCGGACAGTCGTCATAATGTAAACAATGGTAGTGATTGGTAACCATAGCAAACTACACAGGTTTTATACTAACGGTGGTATGTGCCTAAGTAAGATTCCCACTGTTCTACCGCTTGATGAATAAATCCAACACAGAAATCTATGTGTAAACTTAAACGTTTATTATATGATCGAAAAACATTGTGTGATAACTATTCACCCATTTGGCAGAATGAAAAACAATGCTCAGAGAGAGAGAGAGAGAGAGAGAGAGAGAGAGAGAGAGAGAGAGAGGGGGGGGGGGGGGAGAGAGAGAGAGAGAGAGAGAGAGAGAGAGAGGGGGGGGGGGGGGGGGAGGTCGAATTGTCTTTTAAACCTTATTTCACACCAATAGAATGTGCGAAAATATTCTGCAATCGTTGAATAGATATTCTTTACACGACGTGTTCAAAGCAATATTCAACGAAAAGATATCTACTTATTGACTAAGAAATGAGAGGGTTTTCCAATGCGAGGGGTGGAATAATAGTTCCCCCCCCCCCCCCCCCATTAGATAAGTAATATTTACGTGGAGAGAACTAATAAGGTTGGCCCCGCGTTTGTTTTGTTTTATTTTGCACAGCTTGCCGCAAAATTAGGGGATATTTTCTGATTGCATTGCAACCGCAAAATCTGCACATATTGCACATTATTTTGCGAAATTCGTTCCTCGCGGTGATGAAGATTTTTTTTGTTTTCCCAACTTTGTGCCTATTTCCAAATCCGCATAATTTCTAGCAAAATTTGCCATTTTTTAAATCCCATAATAACATTTGTATAATCTTGAGTTTGAAATTGCGTAATTCCGACGGGGGTATTATATTAAATGGGTTGCATATGGTTAGCTGTTAAGTGTGATAAAACATAATATTTAGAAACCTGCAAAATGTTTGCAAAATGTTTGCAAAATTTACTTCTTTATTTACGCAAAATCCATAATATTTTGGAGGCAAAATTATGACCTATTTTTTTCCCAAAAAAACCGCGGGGTCAGAAGGGAACTCCAAATAACCCAACCTCTGAACTATACACGCGAATTAGAGCGTTACGAACGAATAGGTTTCCAAGACGTTTTACGTCGAATTGTAAAAAAAAAAACAACATATGAATGGTACACGTAACTACCGTACGTTTATATTGCTGGGGCAACGATAGTCAATTATACCAACCCGATACCATTACCTTGAGCTTGGAGAAACCCCATGCGGTTGAAGTCTTTGGTTTATTTTACATTATTCAACTGATAAAGGCTGATGAAAATGAAGTGTTTGCTCAGTTGTTGTTTTTTTTTTTTTTTCAAATATCTTATTATTTGAGTATTTTTTTGGCGAGAATCAAAGGAACGGCCAATTGGCGTGGCCTCATATTAATATTATTTCCGGAGGCCTTACTACAGTTTTGTGCGCCTCTCTCTCTCTCTCTCTCTCTCTCTCTCTCTCTCTCTCTCTCTCTCTCTCTCTCTCTCTCTCTCTCTCTGTCTGTCTGTGTGTGTGTGTGTGTGTGTGTGTGTAGGAGTATGTGGAGGTGTGCGTCTGAAAAACACTGAACTGAAATTTTGCTCCTTAAACTCTGATGATTGTGTTGGTGGTTCAGCAGGTAGAAGAATACTGCCGTAGGTACTCTGGAAAACCATAATATTTGAAAAATTGGCCAGAAAACTCGTCCTTCAAATATCGATCGATTTAAGTTTCCCTCATCGTGGCAAAAACGCTCAAACCTGGGACTTCGCAAAATTGGCAAACTTTTTAAATATGGGTTTTTTCCAGAGTACGGCAGAATACGGTTCTCATCTTGGTATGAAAGTCAAGCGATGCTGAGCGTGATCGGTGACTGGATGGAACACAATAATCGCAATAAAATAAACCCATACTCAGTGTTGAGTCATGAGATAAGCTATTTTATACACATTATTACCCCACTCAACCAAGGCGTGAATGAGTATAAATATTACTGATTTTAATATGCTATCCGCACCACTTCAAAATTCGACATAACACATACCGTTTATTTGTCCGATGTCAACAGAATCACCCATTTTGTCCAAAGTTAGTAAAAGAAGGTCCCGGGTTCGAGCCTCGCTTCATGCACTCTCGGTTTGTTTGTTTTTTGTTTTTGTTTTTTTTTTTTTTGTTTGTCTCTTTTGTTTATTTATTTTGTTGTTGTTGTTGTTCTTGTTGTTGTTTGTGCGGCTATGTGGTCTTGTGGTGCGGCACTCTCTTTCTGATCGGAAAATCCTGGGTTCGAACCTCGTTAGTTCGGCGCATAGTTGAGTCCTTGGAAAAGGCTCTTTACTCACATTCTCTCACCATACGCCATACAGGCGTCATGTCTCGTTCTACTTGTTACGTGTTGCTGTTTTGGTCAGGGACCCCTTGTAAATCGCTTTTTTTTTCAATTTACGTGTGTGTGTGTGTGTATGTATGTGTCTGTGTGTGCTGCGGGAGGGGGGGGGGGGGGGGGGGGTCTTAAAAGCCAAGCAAAGTTAAGCGTGATCAGAGTGGCTTTAGGAACGAATTTTAATAAGATTGCTGATACAAAAAATGACGCCTCAGGTATTTAATGATGATGAAATTTGGCTCCATATAGCTTTCTATGTAATTATAATTGAAGATGGGTGGAAATGCTCTGTATGAATGATCACATATTGATGTAATAGGCCAGCACCATGACCTTCGTCATTACTACCCCGTTCATTTACCACTAATTCCCTCCGGATCATTATATAATTATTATTCTCATTTCCTTATTCTACTACTGAAAGTTAACAATAATAAGGATAAACAGTCGTGACGTCACTTCCCACGTCGCTGGTTCCAAACTATCGCCACCATCGCCCGTATGAAATACTTCTCCGACGAGCATAAACATGTATCCAGAGGACAAAAACATTATTAATCTGATCATGTTTTGACTTTTATTCATTCTGATCACACTCTAGCCCGCATGAAGAATAAAAGTACCAATTTTGTTTGTTTACAACCAAGCCGCTGTTTGCTGGGAGGACGTGACATCAGACTATTGAATCCTATTGCTATAGAAGTAATTATTATTGAAATGTCTAGTTAGTATTCTGCCATATTCTGAAAAATAAAACATGTTTTAAAAATTTGGCCAAAAAAAGACGTCATTCAATGGAATATTCAATGGAATAAATTAACCCTCATTTTAAGCCAAAAATTATCAAACTCGAGCGTTCCGTGAATTCTTTGACAAGATGACGTCATTCAAATATCAATGGAATAAAATGACCCTCATTTTAAGCCAAAAATGATCAAACTCGAGCGTTCAGTGAATTCTTTGACAAGATGACGTCATTCAAATATCAATGGAATAAAATGACCCTCATTTTAAGCCAAACATGATCAAACTCGAGCGTTCCGTGAATTCTTTGACAAGATGACGTCATTCAAATATCAATGGAATAAAATGACCCTCATTTTAAGCCAAAAATGATCAAACCCGAGCGTTCAGTCAATTCTTTGACAAGATGACGTCATTCAAATATCAATGGAATAAAATGACCCTCATTTTAAGCCAAAAATGATCAAACTCGAGCGTTCCGTGAATTCTTTGACAAGATGACGTCATTTTATTAAATCGGTATCTGAAAGATAAGTTTCCTGGCCAAAATTTGGGTGGAAAAAAACATATTTTAAAAAATATCAAAGTACGGCAGTAGAGACATATTGCCCAAAATGTTGGGGGAAAAAAACATATTTTAAAAAATATCAAAGTACGGCAGTAGAGACATATTGCCCAAAATTTTTGGGGGAAAAAACATATTTAAAAAAATATCAAAGTACGGCAGTAGAGACAAATTGCCCAAAATTTGGGAAAAAAAACCTATTTTTAAAAATATCAAAGTACGGCAGTAGAGACATATTGCCCAAAATTTTGGGGAAAAAAACATATTTTTAAAAATATCAAAATACGGCAGTAGAGACATATTGCCCAAAATTTGGGGAAAAAAACATATTTTTTAAAATATCAAAATACGGCAGTAGAGACATATTGCCCAAAATTTTGGGGGAAAAAAACATATTTTAAAAAATATCAAAGTACGGCAGTAGAGACATATTGCCCAAAATTTTTTGGGGAAAAAACATATTTTAAAAAATATCAAAGTACGGCAGTAGAGACACATTGCCCAAAATTTTTGGGGGAAAAAACATATTTAAAAAAATATCAAAGTACGGCAGTAGAGACAAATTGCCCAAAATTTGGGAAAAAAAACGTATTTTTAAAAATATCAAAGTACGGCAGTAGAGACATATTGCCCTTTTGCCTTATATAAATAATAGCATACATCAGTTTATTTGCGTTTATTAAACGTTTATAAGTGTATAACAATTTCAAAAAATCAAGGTTCTTGCTTTTAATTAATTTTCTATCCTCCGATTATTCTTTCATTTACGTTCCCTTATTTTCATTTCTTCTGACCTTCACCCCTCTCACTCTCTCAACTTCCGTTTGCCAGATCAATTCAATATTTTCAACACCTTTCATAGTAAAAATAAAAGTTAAACTACACACTGACTATCTGGCACCAAAATTATAGTAGTTTTATATTTCTAAAGTGTTGAAAAAGTATGGACAATGTTGATAGCATGTCATCCCGATTTTTAACTTTTGAGAATCAACGAATCTCTGCTATTCTATTAAAGATAGGTCAGTCTTTGGTTTATCTTACATTATTCAACTGATAAAGGCTGATGAAAACGAAGTGTTTGCTCAGTTGTTATTTTTTTTTTCGAAATCTTATTATTTGAGTTTTTATTTTGGAGAAAATCAAAGGAACGGCCACTTATTTCCGGAGGCCTTACTACAGCTTTTATGCTTCTGCCTCTCTCTCTCTCTCTCTCTCTCTCTCTCTCTCTCTCTCTCTCTCTCTCTCTCTCTCTCTCTCTTTTTTTTTTTTTTTATTTCTCTCTCTCTCTCTGTGTATGTGTGCGTGCGTGCGTGTGTGTGTGTGTGTGTGTGTGTGTGTAGGGGTATGAGGAGGTGTGCGTGTAAGTAAGAGAATACTGTGTGGGTTTTCGAAACTGTTATGAAACATTTTGATGTTTATATCATTTTGATGTTTATATATTATTAATTTATTTATGTATTTTTGCCTGTCTATCTATCTATGTATTGTATATTGAATTTCAAACATTGTTAACCAAATGACAAATTGCCATTTTTTGACAATGAAGATTATATTAATTATAATATATTAAAATATATAATCAAAGAGCACTTTCTCTAAGGTATAATTTGGGTCCAAACTGTAAACGCTGTAATAGCTCTAGGAACGTATGTATGAAAATATTCGTTCCTTATTCATAAAGTGTAAATGAGAATATTAAACAAACATAACAAACATCAACTATGCATTCAAAACATTCCAACACAGTCTAATCACTTACCCTGCCAATCAGCAAATCCACACAAAATAAATTGTACAGTTATCCTTTGCTTCACCTTGTGTTTTGAGTGTAAAATATAGGGCAGGTACATGAGAAATATCTATCAGGTATATTATAAGGATTAGATCCCCCAGTTTTTAAAGTCCTTACAACGGGGTAATTGAAATTATCCAAGTTTCAAAATTTAAAACAATCATTTTGAGTTTTTACACTGTAAACACAGAAGCTTAGAATTATTTTCAATCACTTATCTATTTTCACAAGCAAAATTATGATACGTAGAATGTACACAATATCGAACGAGTCACCACTTTTATAACGTTAGCTCTAATTCAAAGTTGATTGGCAGCGCTTTGTCCACGGCCAAGTCCAAAGAAGGGTGGGGGGGGGGGGGGGGGGTTGACATTAAAGAAAACACGTATCTCCTTCAACTTTAACCAACATATTCAATCTCTCCAGTTCGTATGAATGGAATATTGATCAAATTTGTTCGATTTTCAATCATGGTGGATTCCAGATAGCAAAGTAAGGTACGTGGCCACTGGATATGTCTAATAATAGTTCTCCATGCACGTCAGACCGGACACACAATGTCAACTCATTTACATTGACTTACAACTTTGACTGATTTCCCTTACCGAATTTAGAATATAATGTTTTGTTTACATCCAATATGCCGAATTCCGTAAAAAAAAAAAACGCGTGTTTAAAAATTCTAGCCAGAAAAATCAACCCTCATGTTTATATCGATCGATTAAAATCATCCTTTCTTGTCAAAAATTCTCAAATTTGGGACTTCGCAGAGTTTTCATTGGAAGTCCCAGGATAGAGATATTTTGACAAGATGTGGGTCATTTTAATCGATAGATATGAATGACTGGTTACCTGGCCAAAATTTGGCATACGTGTTTTTACAGAGTACAGCATCCATGTCGGTACGTACTATAAAACCAGAACGACAAGCCTACCAAGCGGGGCTCACGGCTATCTACTGAATATGTGACCCATCGTCTCAAAACGGTATTATGTCGGAACGAACCAGATTCTTAAAAGCGGAATTAATTAATTGTTAAACTTGTCAAAAATATAAATTGTTGGCATTAGCACCCTAAAATATGGTATCCATTCTCCTCAATAAAACATACAAACTCAACACAAGTCTGATATATCTGGCTATAAATTAAATTTTCAACATTTTAATCATCCCGACTTAATACCGTTTTGAGGGTCACATATTTGACAAACTCTATTTTGGACGCAGGTCAAGGCGGGTGGCCTCTCTGTTGTTATCGTAGAATTCCCATGCACCACTATAGTGATGGATCGAAGACGTGGGTTGTAAATAGCAATACACAAAGATAGATTTAACAACTTCGAAATAGAAACCAAATACGAAACGTTTCGGGCTCAAAACCCTTCTTTAACCAATAACAGAAACAATAAAAACGTAAATACACGACTTAAGATTCAGACAGATGGCAAAAAAGTATCTGGTTACACTTGTTGCTAATGCGATCTCGAAATGTAAACAAAGTATAGAAACGGCCGCTTGATAACTAAGCACGTGTGAAGAGTGGATTATTTCATTATGCATAAAACTTGGTGTGTTGAAAATTCGACGAGTAAAGTTAATGAACACTCAGAAATAAAATGAGTATATGATCGTAGTTTGAAATGTCCTTCCCAAGGAATAAAGATATTTACAAAACCGACACACAGAAATAAAATGCGTATATTATAGATAGCATGCGCTTGGCTAAGACGCTCACAACATTGCTATCCGGAAGTAAAACGGACACAACACACAAAACCATGTGTAACCTTAAACGTTTATAGTCTGGTTAATACAGTTTAGTGAGAATTAATTATAAACGCGGATGACAAAAACAATAACAAAGACCTGAGTGACGTCAACTTCATTCTATCTATAAACTGCACACAGAGTGAACACCAATTCTTTATTCTATTCGTCTACTTGTCGTGACGTATTCATGTGTTGTTTGTTTTTGTTTTCGTTATTGGCCGAAGAAGGTTTTTGAACCGGAAACGTTCCGTGGTTTTTTTATCTAGTTATTTTTCCAATCTGTTACATTGATCCTTGTTCAATACCCCAATCCTCCATGCTTGGTTTGGTAGGCCTATCAATCATCAATGAAAATTTCAATATCCATATCTTCCGAACTCTGAAACAAAATACATTTTTTAAATATTTTGGCCATAAAACTCGTCCTTCAAATATTAAAATTATCGATTAAAATGGCCCTTCCGTTCTTGAAGTCCCAGGTTTGAGAGTTTATTGGATTTTTATTGGGTTTTTTTTTTTTTTTTTTGGACAAGCTTGAGGATGATTTTAGTCGATCGATATTTGAAGGACGAGTAATCTGTCCATAACGTGAAAAATATGATACTGTTTTTCGAGCTCGGCAGTATTGTAAAATGTAAAAACGTCAAAATGGAACACGCTTAGTGTGTAGTGCATTAACACTTAGACTGATCGCACTGACTGAATTTATCACCTTCACCTGAATTGGTTTCGGTCAATCAATTCGGCAAATCTCATGATATTGATATGCACATTTCTCATGTTCCAATTTTATTAATGAATGCGTTTAAGGAAAATACTCACCAGTTCTGCCTGCTAGACCAGTCGAACCAACACGCAAAACTATGTGTAATGAATGTTTTTATAGCTCTAGTCCGATAGAGAGAATTTAATGTGTACACGTCATCCAACTGGCGGTCAAAAACAATAATAATAATAATAAAGAGCTAAGTGACGTCAACGTCATTCATTATATTCATTCCAACGAAATGAATGATGGTTTTGAATCGTCTGGTTCCATGGGAGATCTTCAAAAAGAGAACACCATATGCGTGGGATT
>NC_088361.1:102462074-102469574 GCF_034508935.2 Berghia stephanieae | reverse complement strand
TTAAATTGAATGACACACTGAGCTCATTGGAATTGGTCGTAAACAAACGATTTGTTTATGTTGAATAGATAAATTCCTATCCAAAGGTAACACGGTGTGAAGTATAAATACTAATAAACAAGAGATCTATCTATATAATATATGATTTATATATATATATTTTATGTAATATCGATTTATATATATATATATATATATATATATATATATATATATATATATATATATTATATATATATAGTATACGCTTGGCTAAGAAGCTCATAACATTGCCATCCGGAAGTATAACGGAGCAACCCACAAAACTGTGTGTATCCGTGAACGTTTATAGTCTGGTTAATACAGTTCAGTGAGCATTACTCATAAACGCGGGTGGCAAAAAAAAACAAGAACAACGACCCGAGTGACGTCATCTTCGAACTATATATATATATATATATATATATATATATATATATATATATATATATATATATATATATATATATATATATATAATAAGATATTATTGTTCATCGTGATAAAACTGCTGTCCTTGGAATTAACAATCAATCGCCATCCTAATCATCAAAGAAAACCCCATCAGCTGTTAGAGGTTGTTTGGAACGTAATGTGCTGATTGTGGTGTGTTGGTAATGGACATATACTTGCGATCTTTATACCACAGGTTCGGATTTCGCTGTGACCGCCGGAACTTGAGTCCTTGGGAAAGGGCCTTTACTGACAAGCCCTTACATTTCTCAGGTCGTGGGTGATTAGTGAATGCCTGGTCAACAACGGCCTTATCTATGATGAAACCCCCCACAATATAATAGGTTGCTTATCTCTTCCTACTTGTTCCGCAATGTCGTTACCTTGGGGTGGGCCGGCTCTCTTTAAAACATGCTATGCACATTTAGTGGCTATCGGGTATTGCTCTATATTAAACCTCTCGTTTTTATTATATGCGCTATCATTATCAATGTTGACCAGTAAAATGCATGTCATCTGAAACAATGTAAAATCATGATTTATCAGAGACTTGTGTATGATTGTTATCATTGCTGCTTTCATGATTATTTTTGTCATTAATATTTCATTGTACTATGAAATTTGTACATTTATGAGTCATTCGATCATGACCAGTTTTCAATTACCAGTTTTCTATGATAGTATTTAACGATTGTACATTGCCGTATTGATACATTTTTCCTGACATTCAAAGTTGTGTAAAACTGTCTGTGAATGATACAATACAAGTTATATGAGATTCTGTAATTATAAACTATTGTATAAGGCATTTAAAGGATAATTTCTATTAAGCCTTTAGTAAGATAAGGTAAGAAGATAAGATTATCAATAACTTTATGAAACTCTCAAACTTGGAATTATAATGACCCTCAACTTTTCAAAAACTCTCATACACTTTTTGAAAGCCCCAGGTTTGATATTTTTTCCCAAGATAAGCAAGAGTCATTTAGATCGATCGATATAATTCGATTGATGATTTTTCTGGCAAACCATTCATTTCATCGTCCATCGTGGCTTGCGCTCTTGAGCACGTTTCCGGTCAGCTGTCTCAACGAATCACGATCCTCTGCGGTGCGCATGAAATCTGAAATCACATATGGCCATTCTTAGATTGGCCGCCAACCATTTAAACGTGTTGATTTATTTTTGAGTATGGCAGTCAGTGCACTGTTGTTGTTGTTGCCTTTGAAGTGAATAAATGGTTACTGCACGATTAGAAGGCCAGAGTTGAAAGGTTCGCCGTGAGGAATGACAACACGACTGATCTTGAACATGATAAGATATTTGTGACCCCTCGTCTCAAAACGGTATTAAGTCGGAATGATTAAGTTGCTGAAAATTGAATTTGTAGCCAGAATTATCAGACTTAAGTTGAGTTGATATGTTTTTTCGAGGAGAATGAATATCATATTTTAGAATGCTAAATACCAATAATTCATATTTGTGACCAGTTTAACTAGAATTTGACTTTATGGCATCTGTTTCATCCCGACATAATACCGTTTTGAGACGTTGGGTCACATTTGACATTATTATGCTATTATCTGCGTCTGGTTACGACAAGCTGACAACAAAGATAGTCATAACAATCAATCCAATTGATAGCGTATTATATCAATGAAGGCTGTGTTATTCTTTTCTATTGCCGATGATGATGTGACGATGACTACGATGTGACAAGTATGCATAATATGTGTGTGTGTGTGTGTGTGTGTGTGTGTGTGTGTGTGTGTGTCTATGTCAATATATAAATGGTATTGTTGTAAATGTGTAAGCAAATAACAAATTGCCACTTTTTTTTAGGACAATTAAGATTTATTATTATCATTATTATCACTATTATTATTATTATTATTATTATTATTATTATTATTATTATTATTATTATTATTATTATTATTATTATTATTATTATTATTATTTTTGTTATTATAATTATTGTTATTATTATTATTATCATTATTGTTATTATTATTATTATTATTATTATTATTATTATTATTATTATTATTATTATTATTATTATTATTATTATTATTATTATATCATCATCATCATTATTAATATTCTTTGAATGATTCAGACTATTTTAAGTCGATACAGCATTCTGTGATATTCCAATGAAAGGGACAAACTCCAACAGAATGCCAGTGGGTATCAACCACTAGAATATCTACAATTTCCAACAATATTTTCAGAATTGTACTTTTATAAATAATCCTCTGTCTCTTAAGTAAATAACAATGTGAAATTGAATGTAAGCTTCAATTTAATATACGAAAACAGATAAAATGGACGTTTCGGGTTTTCCCTTTATCAATAAAGCAGGATAAATGAAAATCTACATGCGGATTCGATAATCTGGTAGTGGCGTCGTTATGACACTGACTTTCCGATCGGAATGTCCTGGGTTCGAGCCTCGCTCAGCGCATAGTTGAGTCCTTTATGCACATTCTCTCTCCGTACTGTTGTAAAATGAGTACCTGGCCATTAACAGCGTTGTCTTAGTCCGAAAAAAAATTGTAATATCGCCTAACAGGCGTCATCATGTCCCGTCCTAAATGTTAAATGTTGCTGTTGACAAGGTACCCCTTGCAAAGTGCTATGAGCACGTTAAGTGGATATTGCGCTATATAAAAGCTCAATTAAAAAAAAATTATTGATTGCAAAGATACGGAACTGCTTTGTCAAAATCGCAGACTTATGTAACGTGACTATGACAAGAAACAACCTTCGGTATGGTAGATATGCATACATGGAAAATTTCCATTGAGGGCCAGTACAGCCTAATAGCATAACGTTAGGAATTAAAAAATAACCCCCTCTTTCTCTTTTTTTTTCTTTTTTTTTGTTTGTTTGTTGCTTTAGGTCTCTTCCAACACAATTGAGGTTATATGAGAGACCGCTGAAACAAAAAAACAAGCAATCTAACAAAAATAGTACAAATGTAAATCAAAATCATAACCTAAAGATATCATAAGCTAAATTATAAATAACCAAGAACAAACAGGCAGAAGATTTACAGAAAAAAAATATCCCCTGTCAAAAATACAATCACAAACCAAAGAAGCAGGATAGGCTAGTAAAGAGAAGAAGAAACGACATCACTATCGGATCGTACACCCATGCGAACATCATAGGTATATGATTCAAGGGTGATGCTCCCATCCAACCACCCGCCCCCTCTTTCTTTGTACAACATTATTAATTCTATGTAATCAGCACTTGACCTACCCTGAATCAACAAAAAATTGTTGTCATAACAGTTTGAAAAAAAAAAGGCGGCAAATCATAACGAAAACGAACGCACAATGAAAAACACAAAAAGTAATAAACAAAAATGAATATTATAACATCTTCGGTGAAGACCGACTTATAAAACACGAAACGTTTCGGGCTCAAATCCCTTATTCAGCCAACAAAAAAAAAAAAAACAACAACAAAACAATGAAAACATAAACACTATAAGATGTGAGAATGTTACGGTCTTACTTTGTTAAAAAGAAAGGAATGCCAACGACAAATGAAAGATAAGATTAGATGTTTAGTCAAAGACAAAGAGGAAGTAGGAAACCGGAAAGCAAACAAAATATAACAAGTGGCCATATTATTTAGGGAGAAATCAACTAAACACTATTATTATTATCATCTTCATCATCATTATTAGTGCTATTATTATTATTATTATTATTATTATTATTATTATTATTATTATTATTATTATTATTATTATTATTATTATTATTATTGTTATTATTTCTTTTATTATTATTATTATTATTATTCCTATTATGACTACTACTACTACTACTACTATTATTATTATTATTATTATTATTATTATTATTATTATTATTATTATTATTATTAGTAGTAGTAGTAGTAGTCGTAGTAGTAGTAGTAGTAGTAGTAGTAGTAGTAGTAGTAGTAGTAGTAGTAGTAGTAGAAGTAGTAGTAGTAGTAGTAGTAGTAGTAGTAGTAGTAGCAGTAGTAGTAGTAGTAGTAGTAGTAGTAGTAGTAGTAGTAGTAGTAGTAGTAGAAGTAGTAGTAGTAGTAGTAGTAGTAGTATCATTATTATTATTATTATTATTATTATTATTATTATTATTATTATTATTATTATTATTATTATTATTATTATTATTATTATTATTATTATTACTAATATTATGATCAATATCAAAATTGTTTTTGTTTTGCTTTGTTTTTGTTTTTTTAAGGTCAATATCCCTATACCTGTTTATTGTCGTATTTAAAAGACGGAGATAAATCTAAATTGGCAAAGCAACGACAAACATTGAGTGTCTCCCATTCCTGAGGTTAAAAAAAAAAAAAAAAAAAAAACACTATTGGAAGCCTCAATACATTAAAAAAACAAAAAAAGACCCAAAACAGATCGACGTCAGAGAATATCTTTGGATGGAAAATGTTTATTTCAACCATCGATCGACGAGAATGACTGCCAACCACGGTTGTCTGTGCCCTCGACCATTGTCACTTGGAGTGCTAGTGGACAAAGTGTGGCATCAAATTACTGGTTCCAATCCAAGTGAAAGTGTGAAACCAGTCCGGACTGAATACATTACCATGTGCAACTGATCAACGTGCGGCTATGTGGTCTAGTAGTATGACACTCGCTTTCGGATCGGAAGGTCATGGGTTCGAGCCTCGCGCTTGGCGCATAGTTGAGTCCTTGGAAAAGGCTCTTTACTCACATTCTCTCACCGTACTCAGGTGTAAAATAAGTACCTGGCCGTTAACAGCGTTGTCCTTGTCCGATAAATTGTAATATCGCCTAACAGGCTTCTCATACCATCTACTAAAATCGAAACAGATATGTTTTAAGCGAACGTTTAGAAATAGACAAAGATTCTTTTTCACGAATGCTCTGCGGTAAGGCGTTCCAAACAGAGGGTTCGAAATGAGAAAAGGATTCCATTCCAGCATTTTTCCGAATTCGAGGGACAACTATTTTGGTGGAATCACTGGCCGACCGTAAGGGGCGGGGTTTTGAATATCTTTCAATTAGTTCCGAAAGGTAGGAAGGGGCAGTACCTTCAAGACAACGATACACTAAAACACAAGCTTTGAATTTAATCTTTTTCTCAACAGGCAGTCAATGCAGGTCATGAAGCAGAGGTCCGGCAGAGTCGCACCTTCGCTTCATGAATACTAGTCTGGCAGCGCTGTTTTGGACAATCTGAAGACGTTTCAGATTGTATTGCGAAACGCCAAACAACAGAGCATTACAATAATCCAATTTCGATAGTACGAGGGACACAACCAGGTGCTTGGTCACATCCTCAGATATGAACCGTCTAATGGAAGCAATCTTTTTTAGTTGGAAAAAGAGAGATCTAACCAAATTATTAACCTGATGCTCCATCGACAGTCCAGAGTCTAAGAATGTGCCAAGGTTTTTCACTTTGTCAACAATTTGAATGGAGGCATCCCCCAACTTCAAATCTGTTTCACTTTTCCACTTCCTGTTCCCCACATACAACACCTCCGTCTTATCATCATTCAGTTTCAGTCTGTTCTTATTCATCCATTTCTTAACACTTGCTATGATTGATAAGTCATTTGACCCATATGCCCTAAGTACAATATGTGACCCCTCGTCTCAAAACGGTATTAAGTCGGAATGATTAAGTTGCTGAAAATTGAATTTGTAGCCAGAATTATCAGACTTAAGTTTAGTTTATATGTTTTTTCGAGGAGAATGAATATCATATTTTAGAATGCTGAATACCAATAATTCATATTTGTGACCAGTTTAACTAGAATTTGACTTTATGGCATCTGTTTCATCCGGACATAATACCGTTTTGAGACGTTGGGTCACATATTCCTTTAAAATATTGATAAACTTCATAACGTTTGTTTAAGTTCACCCGGAAACTAGATAGTGGCCAAGGAGTCTTTCAAAAAAAAAATAAACAGGGTTTAAGTTCACTGTGTGAATCCCCACTTATAATGTAAGGTTAAAAACGATTCGTATTGTTCTCTTATCACCAGAACAGTCTTTAACCCTCTCTTTACCACCTCCAGCAAAATCGTCACATTTGTTACGAAACAATATACATGCATTCTTCTTATTCAGATTTGTTTTGTACATCACAAAATTTGAAGAATGATCTTTGTTTGATTAATAAGAACATAAAGTTGTTTTGTAGAGAGATTGTTTAAAGTTTTAAAAATCAATTTTTCTGGTAGGTAAGCCTGTCATTTTGGGAAAATACTGAAAAGGATCGGTAAGGAGAGAGTTAACCTTTCGACGTACAGACTTCTACTTGGTATGGGAAGGCGAGAAAGGAAGGAGAATTCACGAACGTCCATTATGTAATATATATATATATATATATATATTATATATATATATATATATATATATATATATATATATATATATGTCTATATATATATTGAATCGTGTTGGATACGAAAAATGCTCGACATGTAGCAATAGAGCGAATTATTATTATAATAACATTGTGGTAAATATTAAATAATAAAAAATAATATATATATATATATATATATATATATATATATATATATATATATATATATATATATTTATAATGTAAAATTTTCACTCACATTTTTTTGCCGAGACGACTCGTTTCTGTGTTCCTTAGTCGGCATAATCCATTTGCAATGTCCGTAGAAAACTCCAAACTAAAGTTGTTTCGCTGTGTAGTGGTGATTAGTTTTGATGTGTATTGTGATGTGCTCTCATGTTTATATTATGAGTGTGTGTGTGTGTGTATGTGTGTGTGCGTGTAGGTGTGTTGTGTGTTGTGTGTACATGTGTGTGTGATATTGTAGTGGAATGCGGTTGCGGCGGGGGGGGGGGGAGGGAAGAGGGGGAGGAGGGGTATAATGGGGTCGGGAGGGGGGGGGGGGAAGGGGGGCGGATGAAAGGGGGGGGGGGGGGGAGGGTTATTTGGCCTTTTGCATTTTGAGCTTGAATTTGTTAGAGTGTCT
>NC_088361.1:102442074-102457074 GCF_034508935.2 Berghia stephanieae | reverse complement strand
GATTCTAAGAAACTAAACGTTCCATTTCAACAAGATTTATTGAGTCAGATGCTTATGCAGTTCTGTAACTGGAGGCAAAATATCGTATTTATACGAATTTTTTTGTGGTACTAGGCATGTCTTCACTGGCTCCTTTAGAGTCATTAGGCCCATGGAGCCGGAGCTTATCCCGGTTTATATAGATAGTTCTTAGTTGACGTCACTCAGGTCTTTGCGAGTGTTTTTGCCATCCGCGTTTATGAGTAATGCTCACTAAACTGTATTAACCTGACTATAGACATAAATGGATAGACACAGTTTTGTGTTATACTTCCGTTATACTTCCAGATGGCAATGTTATGAGCTTCTTAGCAAAGCGCATACTATCTATAGATAGTATGCAGATGACGTCACCCAGGCCTTTGTTATTGTTTTTGCCATCCGCGTTTGTGAGTTGTTCTCCCTAAACTGTATTAACCAACCAGACTATAAAAGTTCATGGTTACACAGAGTTTGTGTGTTGGTCCGTTATACTTCCGGATGGCAATGTTGTGAACTCCTTGGCCAAGCGCATTCTATCTATAGCGTAAAACGGACAATAGCAATTGTTTGGATTTGACGCTAGACTATCGCAAAGTACTTTCCGCCAGGTCTAACAGATCAAGCTACCCAATCACTTCTGGGTGGGGGATCAGGAAAAAAAATCTCAACTCCACCCGGGATCGATCTCGGTCCCTTTGCGTGTGAAGCGAGTGCTCTACCAACCGAGCTAGTGATGTTTGTTTTCGTTTTTAAGGGTTTTACGGCGCTTGCAACACATTTAGGAGAAGAAGAAGAAGAATATTAATTATTCAATTAATTAATTAATTAATAATAATACATGACCATGTCGAATTTCGACGTGACAATCGAGGAAAGCTGATATGTTTCACCTACTTTCCCCTCGGCTTTGTCTGGTATTGTAACACACAAGCCTTTTCAAATCTGTTATCTTAATACTGCCACGAAATTTCTACTGTTCACGTACAAAATACTCTTTTCATTTTCTGCCCCATCGACGTTCTGGCCATAATATATGTTTACTGGTAGGCACTCCAAAATTTACCATACGTTTATGAAATATTAACAGTAAATTGGTGCCATGCATTTAGGTAAAATGTGCACCTCTTCTGCACGCCAGATGAACAGTCCAATCACACAAAACTGTATCTATTAACTCTTCTCAGCGTTTATAGTCTGTTAGATGGACTTAATGTGAGAACTAATCACCCAAGTAACGGCCTAAAAGCACCATACAACGAATGATGTATCGAATGTTTATAGGGAAATACACTTTCTTATATCCTTTTCATTGTCAACCAGCTATCTCTCTCGTCTGTGGTCTTTCATTCATCCTGTTTTGTTGATAAAGGGGAACCCGAAACGTCGAATTTATCTGTCTTCGAATATTAAATTGAAGCTTAAATTCCATTTCACATTGTTATTTACTTTCCGGGGGTACGACAGTTAAGTGGGTCATTAAAGGGTCAAGTTAACCACGCTAGTGAGACGATTCTGTGAGATACGGTTCGAATCACATTAAAATAATTATTTACACGTGTGATTAACGTGGACATATCATTGGCAGACAACAGTGTGCTATCCGTCTTTAGTCGATTTTTGGATAAAAATGTTGTTTCCTGTTACCTACTGTCTACAACAATATTATAATATGCCTGTAGAAGAAGAAGAAGAAGAAGAAGAAGAAGAAGAAGAAGAAGAAGAAGAAGAAGAAGAAGAAGAAGAAGATTCCTTGGAAAAGCCTTTTTATTTACAGTCATTCGCCGTATCCAAGTGTAAAATGTGTACCTGGCTGTTAACACGGTTGTCTCTTTCGGAAAAGAAATTGTAATATTGGCTGGCAGGTGTCGTGTCTATCTTAAATGTTAAATATTTCTGTTGGCTGGGAACCCCTTATAAAGCGCTTTGAGCACGTTTAGTGGATGTTGCTCTATATAAATGCTCGTTTTGAAGAATATGAATATTTTGGAGAATATGTAAAGCATTTTGAAGCTCATTGTGCATGGCAATGCACTGAATAAATTTTTATATTTCATTATTTTAAAAATGAATTCTAGCCTCTTTTATAAAACTACGAGATAAGAAAGGGAATCAGATTATTTCGTGATTTTATTCTCAAACTAAATTATCTATTTTGGTGACATGGCGTTTTTTTTTGCAAAAAATAATTTCGCAAGCTAAAATCAGCAAAATTTGCAAAAATAATTGCGATTAATTTACCTAAAAACTCATCATTAGTTCATGAAAGAGAAAGACATTTGTTTGTTTTTAAGGGTTTCACGGCGCTTGCAACAAATGTAAGGTCATATCAACGCCAGTAAAAAGGAAGAAAATGAGACAGTTAAAAAAGAAACTAATCTTGATTCATTATCTTTTTCAAAACGAGATGTTATAAGAGAAAGAAATGTCTTTTTTTAAAAAAATTATTAATGTTTTTTTTTCTTTGCAAAATCTCGAAAGTTTGCAAAACTTTGCAAAAAATTGCTTATTTTGCGGCCGCAATGCAACTATGTGATATTTTGCGATTTTCGCGGCCGCAACGCAAACGCAAGCGATGCAAAAACCGCCAAGCCAGATCTTATTTACTTTCTCATGGCTACGGAAAAGGTTATAACATATGTTTATCACGCCCGTAGATTGCGTTTCCAATACAGTGTTTGTAGAACAATTAGTGTGTGTGTGTGTGTGCGTATGTGTGTATGTGTGTATGTGTGTTGTGTGTGTGTTGTGTGTATGTGTGTTGTGTGTGTGTGTTGTGTGTGTATGTGTGTTGTGTGTGTATGTGTTGTGTGTGTATGTGTGTTGTGTGTGTGTTGTGTGTGTGTATGTTGTGTGTGTTGTGTGTGTGTATGTGTGTTGTGTGTGTGTGTTGTGTGTGTGTTGTGTGTGTGTGTTATGTGTGTGTGTGTATGTGTGTTGTGTGTGTATGTGTGTGCGCGTTTGCGGGGGAGTCTTGTTTACTATCTAATTTCATACCCGTAACTCTGAAGAATATAACCCACGCATTAACCCACCTCATTGATCGAATAGTCGTTTTCGTGTCACTATCGTTACATTTTCGATTTTAAATCAATCGATAGACGAACCATACAGAACCTCGACACATTCAACGAAAGACTTTTATTTGTAACAGTCGCAGTATTCATCATTATTCTTGAAAAGTGAGTGGAGCAGTCACTCATGTTGATAACAATAAGAAATGAAGTGAGTCGAAAAGTGACTGAAGACAAAAGAGAATAAAAACTACAGTTATTATTCTCTGTTCTCTTCTGGTACTTTTCTACTCACTTCATTTCTTGTTATCATCCTTATTCATGTCAACGCAGTTTCAGACAATTGCTTGAAAAACGATGAAATATTAGATCTAAAAAAATGTTTAAAAATGGATTATAAAATTAAATTTTAAAATGTTGAATGTGTGCTCATGTCATTTACAATAATAAAACATATTATTCATTTTCTTCATAGAAAAAAAAAAAACACTAGAAAAGAATTGACAAAACTCTTTTTAAAAGATGACCTCAAAATATATGTTTATAGGTAGGCTATTTAAACTCTTTAAAAAAAAAAGAGAGAGAGAACCGGAGGTGGTAACTCGCTTAAGATCCACTTTTAGGTCGTATCTGCACAAGATAATGAAAGTTGTCAAAAAGATTTAGTTCCCGCGAGCAAAAATGAAATTATGATAAAGGGAATGACTTCAGAGAATTGACGTAGAAAATAGGGTTCAACAGTGGTGACGTCACTTCCCTCGTAATGACGCATAGCAACTGGTTCTAAACTATCGGAACAATTGCGGACGTCATAATCTTTTTCACCGCCCTTATGAAATACTTCTCCGGCGAGCGTAATATAAGTGTATCCAGGGGAGAAAAACATTGTGTATCGGGTCATGTTTTGAATTTTTTACATTCTGATCACATGACATGTGAAAAAGTTCTAGCCAGCATGGAGAATAAAAAGTACCCATCTTCTTTGCTTAGAACCAAGCTGCTGGTTGCTGGGCAGACGTGACATCAGACATTTGAATCCTATTGGAGAGATGGCGAACAGAATTTTTTTTGATATTTGAAAAAGCCTGGGTATCTTTGGATATCTTAGAGGATTTGTCACTAATCAGAATAATCACTACGGCTCATGCGAGGATTCTACATCTAAAATCGATAACGGTACCATAAGTTCGATTTAATTGATTAACGTAACAAAGAAATCTAGGTCAAGCGTGGCTGATCTATTTATTGAAATAGGTCAAAGTACAAAAGCTAATATGGGTATTTTGGAAATAATTATAAACACTGTAACTCATTTGGCTCTATTTTACCAATGTGTGTATAATGTACAAAACAGGCATAGAGATAAGTATTGTTGACTTTTTATTGATTATGCAAATCGCCGTTAATAATCAGTCAGGTAGATAGATAGTAGTAGTAGTGGTAGTAGTGGTAGAAGAAGAAGAAGAAGAAGAAGAAGAAGAAGAAGAAGAAGAAGAAGAAGAAGAAGAAGAAGAAGAAGAAGAAGAAGAAGAAGAAGAAGAAGAAGAAGAAGAAGAAGAAGAAAGTTGACAAGGAGGAAAAGGATGGAAGAAGGAGGAACAGGGGGACGAAAAGGAAAGGAGGATTAGGGGAGGAAGAGGAGTGAGGAGGTTGTTTAGGAGGAGGAGGAGGAGGGGAATGAGTAAAGAAGACTGAGAGAGAAAAAGCAACAACAATAACAGCAACAACAATAAAAAGATACACAAAAAAAAAAACAACAACAACAACATCTTGATAAACCACAACAACATTAGCAAAACAATAACATGGAATAGGAGATGGAGGATTGTAGAGATAGATAGAATGAAGTTGACGTCACTCGGATCTTCGAATTTTCACTTGATTGTATTATCCATACTATAAAAGTTCATGATTATACATAGTTTGTGTGTTAGTCCGTTAGACTTCCGGATGGCAATGTTGTGAGCTTCTTAGCCAAGTACACACTATTTTACCAGGCTAACCAATTGGATTCAGTAGTCTGATGTCACGCCGCCTGGCAACGGCGGCCATCTTGGTTCTAAACAAAGAAAATCATTACTTTTTATTCTTCATGCTGGCAAGAACTTTTCATTACCTTTTCATATGCCTTGTGACCAGAATGTGTAAAAGTCAAAACATGATCAATTTATGTGTTTTTTTTCCCCTCTGGAAATGCTTTTATGCACGCCGGAAGAGCCAGTGTTACTAAGTTACCATACGTCATTAGGAAGGAAGTGACGTTACGACTGTTGAAGACTATTAATATCGGGCAGTACAACACATAATAAAGAGGCCACATACACATTACACTGAGATTTTACCTTCTAGTTTGACCTCTCTTGACCTGACGGCATTTTAGTAATTCAGAAGCTGTACAATGTAATTTCTGCTACAGTTGAAATAAAAATTATTATTATTATTATTGTTATTATTATTATTATTATTATTATTATTATTATTATTATTATTATTATTATTATTATTATTATTATTATTATTATTATTATAATCATTATTATTATAAGCATCATCATTATCAACACTACCACCTCTACCACTACTTTTATTACCGTTGCCGTTACTTTTCCACTATCGTAAAATTGCAAACATACCTTCGTTATACTCCTATTTTACACTACAAAACCACCAATCAATACTATTACTCGTTAAAAACCTTTATGTCTATTCGTCACTCTCTCCATATAAAACAGCATACGATTCTTACACTCTTACTTTTCAGTTTCCCGGGCGTGTTCCCAACCTCTGCACGTGCTTGTGAGTGCGCGTTGGGAACACAGTTCAAATTCCAAAACGCAAGAGTGTAAGAAATCATTTATTCTACCCTTCAATCGAATCACATTTCGTCATTTCTGAGTAAAAGATGTTTTCAAAAATATTTAAATGATACATACTTCTTTTTTCAACAATCTAATTTTAGTGAATTCATCGTTTGATAATCTGACGTCACAAGTTATTATTGTAAACACGATATCATTACGCGTTACTATTTAGGGAGAGGGCTAGAATAATATAAAATAATTTGTTCTTACTTTGAATTTCTCTTTGAGTTACTTTGGGTGTCAGAACAATCCTCCAGAATCTGATTCTCTTTGGTGAGAAGATGGTTTGGACTCTCCGGGTCGATAACAGGGTCAATCATTCCTGCCTTGACGTGTCGCTGGATGTATTCTGTCCTGTGGGAGTTGTCCTTGGAGGACACGGCAGGATCTCTCAGCTTGTCCTCCTCCACGTCATCCTCCCCTCTTGTCTCCTCTTGCTCCGGTAACTCGTCCCTGGAACAAAATAGACACATTTCTCAATAAAAGCACGTATTTAAAATAATAATAAGATGTTAGGCTGGTTGAGAAAACCCAGGAAGATGCGGTGAGCTTCTATTAAAGATGTGAGCCAAAATCGAAAATAAAGTTTTTCCCATAGCAACAAACTTTATTCAGCAAAAAATGCATATCTTGGGTTCTAATAGATATAGAAAGAAAATTTAAAGTGGTAAATGATCAGAAAGATGTGTTATACACAACTGCATGCATAACTCAAATTTATGAAATTTGCGCTTCTTTCCCAGCCAGCAACACATATTATTGGCCTGAAAACCGGTCCTTCAGGTATCGGTCGATTAAAATGACTCGCATCTTGGAAAAAAACCTCTTAAACCTGGGACTTTTCAAACCAAAGTTGAAGGGATCTCAAAAAATTTGCCAGATATTACTTGATAGTTTGGACGAATTGAATCCTTTTATTATTCACAATGGAACGAGAATCGGGTAACCTCTGTGGTGTTATTGTTATGGTAGCGCGTCTGAACGGTAATCAGGGAGTCTGAGGTTTCTTCCCCCAAAATTAAGCTTTCATATAGGGCAATATCCACACTTGCTCAAAGTGTTTTGCAAAGGGTCCCTGGCCAACAGCAACGCGTAACATGCAGAACAAGACATGACGACTGTTAGGCGGTCTTACAATATGTTGGAATAGTCTATACATAATTAAAATATTTTATTTGAAGATAAAATCCAACTAAAATAATGCATTTTATTATTAATTATAAATATATGTCATAAATCATTTAACATTAATTTATTCATTATTGTAATTCATGTTTCTAAAATCAATTTCTTATGGATAAATAAAATTCATTAATGTTGTTTATTTACTTATTTTAAATATAAATCGAATAAACAGAGATATCAAACTTCAACAAATAACATAAGATAGGTGTTAACAATTCCGGCTTCCCCTTTATCGAAGCAAATGATTATAAGATAACTGAGACAAACGGCTCGAATTTTAAAACTACATTAAAGCACAAGATGAATTTATGAAAATTCCTTTTATCCTTAACCATTTCCCTCTCCCTTGAGAATGAATGTACTCATGTTAAAAACGTTCTCCAGCTCTTGTTGCCAAAACTTTGTCGTACTATGAAAATCACATGTTAAAAATTTTGGACGAAAAACCTGTCTTTCAAATATCGATCGATGAAAATGTCTATCATCTTGGCAAAATCTCACAAAACTTGGCAATTCGCGATTTTTCATTGGAACTCCAAATTTTGAGAGTTTTAAAATTAAGAAATTAAGGAGCAGGCACCGGTGTAAGATAAAGAATTGAACAAGTGTGTGTGTGTGTGTGTGTGTGTGTGAAAGGTGACTGAAAAGCAAGAAAGAAAAATACAAGAAATAAACATCCACCAGGTCGACTGATTTTTGGGATGGTGTTTCTTTTCTTGTTTTTTCTTTCTTGCTTTGTCTGGCACCTTTCATACACACTTGTTCAGATCTTTATCTTAAGGAGTTTTTGCCAAGATGAGGTTCTTTTTTTTTTTAATAGACTGATATTCGAAGTATGAGTTTTCAAGCCATTGCAAAAAAAAAATGTGTTGTTTTGTCAAGAATACGATGTATTAGGAGTAGTAAACATGATAAATGTAAGAACAAGCAGGAATAGTAAACATGATAAATGTAAGAACGAGCAGGAATAGTAAACATGATAAAATGTAAGAACAAGCAAGAATAGTAAACATGATAAAATGTAAGAACAAGCAAGAATAGTAAACATGATAAATGTAAGAACAAGCAGGAATAGTAAACATGATAAAATGTAATAACAAGCAAGAATAGTAAACATGATAAAATGTAAGAATAAGCTGGAATAGTAAACATGATAAAATGTAAGAATAAGCAGGAATAGTAAACATGATAAAATTTAAGAACAAGAAAACAGCTCCTGTTTTAGCGTTCTTGATCCAGTATATCTCGTTCTTAATTTAAGTTTATCAGAAAACAAAATCTGCGATTTAACAACGTCATAGTATCAGAATTTAATTGGCAATTGCCAGTGTAAATTTTAATAAATCACTTGTAAAACACTATTTACCCATGAGGCATGCGATAAACCCCTGTGTCCTTTTAAGTTCAACAAACTGGGATAAACTCCGGCAATACAAGACATGCGGTAAGTACCCGTTTCTGGTTTTACGTTTCAGAAACTGGGATAAACACCGCGGCTTTGTGCGACTGATGGCTATGTAAGCTATAATATTATATTAACAACTTATAACTCTTCTACATATAACAATATATTATGAATCTCTCCTTGTGCTCTAGTAATAAATTGTCTTTTCCTTCTGTAGCAAAAATCGATCTATTTCTGTTCACGAAATCATTCCGTACTCCATGCGCCACTGCTTATGTCGACAGATGGTGGGAATAATCCTTAGCGGTCTCTTTCGCCCTGCTATCGCGTACTCTGAAAAAACGCATTTTCACAATTTTGACCAGAAAACTCGTCCTTCAAATACCCATCGATTAGAATGAACCTTGCTTTGTCAAAATCTCTCTAACCCGAGACTTTTAATTTCATTCACCTGCTTCATTCACTCCCGCACAATACGTTTTGACTTAGTGAGTTGCAATTTTATTTATTTTGACATTCAGTTAATTCTGCTCCACTCTGCTTTAGTACCACATTGAAATGGCGTGTCACGTATTCAGTTTCGATCCATACTGTTTTAGCATACTCCAAAATTAGATGAAAAGCAAGCAAAAAAACAACATGTTTTTAAAAAAATATTTGGCCAGAAAACTCGTCCTTCAAATATCGATCTCTCTCTCTCTTTCTCCAACAACAATAACAAAGAGCTATATATATATATATATATATATATATATATATATATATATATATATATATATATATATATATATATATATATATATATAGGGTGAACAATAATACTCACCAGACCATATTGAAGATTATCACAGTCACTGACTTTGGCGAAGGACGTGAGCACTGACACAACCTGTATTATCCTTAAAAAATCCTCCGCGGTTTTAGCCCAGTTCCTGAACGTAACCCTAAACAAGACTCTATTGTACACATTCTTATACAGCCATGTATTTATCAGATTGCAACATTCCTTGAGGCAGAAAGTAACAACAGAGTATTTCGCTTTAACGGAAAGTCACCCGTCATTATATTTTAAGTCACAATACTCTTCAACAGTCGTAACGTCACTTCCTTCCTAATGACGCATGGTAACTTAGTGACACTGGCTCTAAACTATCGGAACAATGGCGGACGCCCGTATGAAATATTTCTCCGGCGAGCATAAAGGTTATCCAGAGGGGCGGCGTGACATCAGACTATTGAGTCGTATTTCACACTCCAGTGAACATGAATGAATCACTACCAAAAAAAAATAGATATATAATATTATATGAACTCCACGCACTTGTGCTTGTGAATGAATGAATGTATGACGTCATAATGATAATAATAATAATAATAATAATGATAATAATAATAATAATAATAATAATAATAATAATAATAATAATAATAATAATAATAATAATAATAATAATAATAATAATGATGATGATGATAATAATAATAATAATAATAATAATAATAATAATGATAATGATAATGATAATAATATAATAATAATAATAATAATAATAATAATAATAATAATAATAATAATAATAATAATAATAACAATAATAATGATAATAATGATAATAATAATAATAATAATAATAATAATAATGATAATAATAATAATATCATTCAAGATATTACTGATACGACCAGTCTTGTTTCTGTCTTGTTTATCGTGAACCTGGTCTTTGGTCTCTACTAGCTTTATGAATGAATGGACTAACTGGGGAACTAGTAGTATTGTATCGTGTAGGAAAGTAGTAACAGTAATAGGAAACGTAGTGAAAATTATAAATAATTAATTGGTAGTTCTCATGGCAGTAGTGACCTCGGAAATGAGAAATGATATGGGAATTGGCTAAAATTATCTCGATGTCCCGATTTGGTGTTTATGCAGATATATTGTTGTGTTGTTGTTGTTGTTGTCGTTGTTGTTGTTGCTGTTGTTGTTGCTGTTGTTGTTGTTGCTCTAAAATTATTATTGCTATATTTGCTAGTTTGCTTGTAGGTTGTTTGTTGTTGATGGTTTTTTTCTTAGCTTTGTAAATCAAACTGTTTAAATGTGAAAATGGAACGATGTGTGAGAATTGTAGTTTGGGAAAGGGGGGGGGGGTGGGGGGGGGGGTAATAGCAGTGTTGATATGGATAAACACGTCCATGAAATATAAATAGGTTTTTTTTTAAAAAGTGCAACACCAATTAATTCTATAAAGATAGTAACGTTCACAACGTGTTTCCTTAGGATTGGAAGGTCCAGGGTTCGAGTCCTGCGCTGACCGGGCATAGTTGAATCCTTGGAAAAGGAAATTCTTTTTTATAAATCTAATTTTAGTTAGAATTATAAAGTTGATATCTTAAGTCACCATTTATTGTTGTAAACTTGATATCATACAGCGTTCGTATTTATGAGAAGGGGTAAAATAAATTATATTCAATCGTAGATGATAGAAATTCACCCCAGGTTTCATATTTGTGGCTAAATATTCTAGTTCCGGAATTTTGTTCATCCCGACAAAAACCACTTGGAGATTGTGAGTAACAAGTCAAAACACGCCCATAATGCTCAAATGGTAGAGCACTTGCTTCCCAATGAGAAGAAGCGAGATCGATCCCGGATGCAGCCGAGATTTTTTTTCTGATCCCCTGTCCACCCAGCTGTGATTGTGTTCGATCTGACGGAGAGTCTTTGTGATAAACTAGTGTCCAATCCAAAGGTTACAAATCAATTGCTGTTATTATGACACACGCTTTCGGATCGGAAAGTCATGGGTTCGAGCTTCGCTCGGCTCATAGTTGAGTCCTTGGAAAAGGCTCTTTACTCACATTCTCTCACCGTACTCAGGTGTAAAATGAGTACCTTTCCGCCAACAGCGTTGTCTCTGTCGAATTTTTTTAAATATCGCCTCACAGGCGTCATGTCTCGTTCTATATAATGTTACGTGTTGCTGTTGGTCAGGGACCTTTTGTAAAGCGCTTTGACCACGTTTAGTGGATATTGCCCTATACAAAGGCTCAAGTTCAAGCTCAAGACACCGGGATAAGCTCCAGACCCCTAGGCCTAGATGCTCTAAAAGACCATAATATAATACGTTAAGTGACCATACCTGCAAATAAGAACACCCAGGTCCGAATGCATAATTGCAACGGCTGTCCCAATAATGCGGTGTTTTCAGGGTTTCTCCCCCCCCCCCCCCCTCCAATCGAAAAGCTGTTCATCAAAACATCAATAAACCCAACCACTTCTCCTCCTCCCCCCGCTTTGACGGCGAACGGAAAAGGAATTATTGAGCGAGATACGATGGAGTTGTTAAGGTAAATTATTATCGCTTTTACAAGGGAAGTGGAAGGTAAGGGGGGTCGATGTTCATGTGGGAACACTTGGGATATATATATATATATATATATATATATATATATTATATATATATATATATATATATATATATATATATATATTACATCTGTTACGGGGCTTTCTTTCTGGGACATTTATATGGTGCATTTTCTGAGATATGCTTTGGGAAGTATATTGTATATATAGGGATATAGACCCCCATAATACTAATGGCCCCATAGCAATGTTGATTTCTTGAGTATATATATAATACCCCGTATCAGCATCAATATGGATATAGGCCCCATATTAATATTGATTTCTGGAGTATATATATATATAATACCCCGTATCAGCATCGATATGGATATAGGCCCCATATTAATGTTGATTTCTGGAGTATATATTTATAATACCCCATATCAGCATTGATAAGGATATAAACCTCATATTAATTTTGACTTCTTGAGTATATAAATAATACCCTGTATCAACATTTGATACGGATATAGACCTCAGATAAATGTTAATTTCTTGAAAAAAAAATATATATATATATGTATATATATATGTATATATATATATATATATATATATATATATATATATATATATATATATATATATACCTGATGACTCTACCGGACTACTTGTATATGTACTCGTCTTCTCATTGTGGTATCTCAATATTGATTACATGATCACATTGCCTTAGTGTGAAAAATGTTTGAACGCCTCCTCGAGTCTTGGTTTAAATGTTTATAGACCTCTTGTAAAACGCTTTGAGCACGTTTAGTGGATATTATGCTATAGAGTGACTAAATTTGCTGCCTAATAGCGAAGAAAAGTCGTGACATCAAACCCTCCACTCTTTTGGTCCCTAAATCATTAGGAGTGTGTATGTAACCAATCATTAGGAGTGTGTATGTAACCAATCATTAGGAGTGTGTATGTAACCAATCATTAGGAGTGTGTATGTAACCAATCATTAGGAGTGTGTATGTAACCAATCATTAGGAGTGTGTATGTAACCAATCATTAGGAGTGTGTATGTAACCAATCATTGGAGTGTGTATGTAACCAATCATTGGGAGTGTGTATGTAACCAATCATTAGGAGTGTGTATGTAACCAATCATTAGGAGTGTGTATGTAACCAATCATTAGGAGTGTGTATGTAATCAATAATTAGGAGTGTGTATGTAGCAAATCATTAGGAGTGTGTATGTAACCAATCATTAGGAGTGTGTGTGTAACCAATCATTAGGAGTGTGTATGTAACCAATCATTAGGAGTGTGTATGTAACCAATCATTAGGAGTGTGTATGTAACCAATCATTGGAGTGTGTACGTAACCAATCATTGGGAGTGTGTGCGTAACCAATCATTAGGAGTGTGTATATAACCAATCATTAGGAGTGTGTATGTAACCAATCATTGGGAGTGTGTATGTAACCAATCATTAGGAGTGTGTATGTAACCAATCATTAGGAGTGTGTATGTAATCAATAATTAGGAGTGTGTATGTAACAAATCATTAGGAGTGTGTATGTAACCAATCATTAGGAGTGTGTATGTAACCAATCATTAGGAGTGTGTATGTAACCAATCATCATCATCATCATCATCATCATCATCATCATCATCATCATCATCAGCATTACACTCACACTTCCAAGAAATTTTAACCAAAAGAATAAAAGATGTCAAGGCATGACTTCTTTACCCAATGCCTCTCACTACTGTGTCAACATATTGTGATAAATACTCACAAACTACTGATTTGACTGCGTTACATGTTCTAAGGTAATTATGGTTGGTGTGATTCATGATTAGAACGATCAAGCCATGACAAATGTTGTTTACGTCTAAGTTGTCGCGCTGTGTTGGACACAACTAATGGACTAACTAATGACAAACGCATTCCCCTATTATATGTTATATAAAAGCCCACATATTCATTAAAGAAAGGACCTACCAGAAATTGCATATGCCTCGTTGCTGAGCGAGACAAATTCTTCGAAATAATTTTAAAATTTCTTGCCAGTAGCATCTCGAAATCCTTTCCAAGCCTCCAGAAGTAGACTGTAGTTTCGGGAGGTTTTGAACAGATTCAACAAATCTGAGGACAAAATAACATTTTTAAAATAATTTGCTTGGCTGTTATTGTTATTGAATGGATATGGATGTTTACGGTGCGATCATGTAACCGGCTATAGACTAAAGGAGCGTCTAACAGGCAGATTTTACGAGATTAAATTGATCCTTTTGAGAGTGTTAATGAAACACAGTGGATTACAGTGAGCAAAACGTAATCATGGAAATGTGTTTATTTAAGGCAATTGGTGATTTTATTTTGTTTTCTTTTTTAAATATACATTGGATATGGACCAGAGACACCCCCTTCATGACCACAATTGCCCCAAAAGCAGGCTCAAATCAAGGAAAAACTTCATCACAGTAGAGAGCCTTCACCCAGACCACTCAGCATTCTTCCGCCTGGACAAATGGGTAGAATGGGACAAGACAGCAAACGATGCCCTCCAGCCCCCAACAAAAAAGCTCCCAGCAAGCACAGACCTCAAGAGAAAAGACTGGGTGGCGTTGAACAGAGCTAGAGCAAAGGTGGGAAACACCGCCACCAACCTCTTTAAATGAAAAATCTCACAGGGCACTGAATGCCCATGCGGTCACCCCAGACAGACCATGGACCACATCCTGTCCGAATGCTCGCTGGGACCTCACTGCACCAATGCTGACCTGAGGGAATGCAACCAGACTGCCCGGGACTGGCTGACTCACTGGCGCGACAAGATATGATGATGAATATACTTTTGCCCATCCACGAGGATTCTTTACCTAGAAACTGCTTGAGGAAATTTGAATAAACATTTATCAAATAAATGTCTAATGTCATCAAGAGCCACTAATGATCTCCCAAATAACAAATTGAAGATATAGAAGCTTAAAGTAGTCATTCATGGCCATTAGGTCCAGGGAGTTAGAGTTTACACCGGTTTCTAGAGTGTGTAATGGACCAGGGGTAGAATGTGTCAGTCTATATAGGGAATGAGATTAGGGGAAGAGTAGCGTCCCTTGATTGGACGTCACCCATAGTCTGTGACGAAAAGTTATTAGAGAGAGAACGTCA
>NC_088361.1:102424574-102432074 GCF_034508935.2 Berghia stephanieae | reverse complement strand
ATATTCTAAAAATAGAGGGTGTTGCTTATCTTTCAAGATTTTCACTATTTTTAATCAGAATATTCTTTAAAGAGGGTATACTGTGTAGGAAAGATGGACTGCACCATGCTTTCAGTGATGTCCCTACCCCAACAATTCATTCCAAATGGTATAAGAATTTGAGCAACGACAAATATAGAATGTTCAGGATTTCTTTTGGAAAGTAAGATGAATTTAATTTTGTAAGGAAAATAATTTAGATCTAAGTTTTGAACAAATTAATATTACTTATAAGCAAAGTCCAGTTGAGCTTATTGTCAATGATAAATCCTAGTTATTTATGGGAATCAAAAATATCTAGAATATGAATCTCAATTCTTAGATTCTTAGGGCACTACGTAATTTACGATAAGTCGAAAATCAATGATCATCTCTTTTGTTTTTGGACATTAATTTAGATCACCATCAGTACCTCGTTTACTTACAAGTAGTCGATTCGTGTGATCCGTGATGTCGGTATTATAATTCCAGTGCGCCTTAACAGATTCATGCGTTAACGCCTCTCCACGTTTGTTATAATCATCAATTGCGGCCTGTGCTTCCGCCTGGTTGGTGTTATTGCCTTGGCCCCTAACCACACTTTGACAAGACAGGAGCATCAAAAACAGATGGATCCAAGCCATCATTGAAATTGAAGAAGATTGAACTGTGGAAAACAAAATATTTATGTATTTCATATATTTAGACAGGACAGATTTTGTGTGTGAAACAAATGCACGTAACAAATGCAGCATACTTAATGCGGCTATGTGGTCTAGTGGTATGACACTCGCCTTCAGATCGGAAGGTCCTGGGTTCGAGTCCGCGTCAAAGCGACGCGTAGTTGAGTCATTGGAAAAGGCTTTCTACTCACATTATCTCACCCTTAACAGCGTTGTCTCTGTCTTTAAAATGTGTAACAGGCACGTTTAGTGTTGCTGTTGGCTAGCGATCCCTTGTAAAGGTTGTTGAGCTCCCGTATTGGATATTGCGCTAACCAAAAGCTCATGATTTTGATTAATAATTTGGTTCAAATCGATTAAAAATTGACAAATGAGAGTTTTGTTGTGTTAAAAAAAAATACTCCTCGTTTCAGTTTAACTATTTTATTTTTAAATTGAAGTCTTAGAATGTGAGTATAACAACTATGTCAAACAAAATAAAGAAAAAAATGCAAGAAAAAAAATACGACACAAAAGACTTCCTGTCTCGACTGGAAATCGAAATTCAGATCTGATTACCCGTCAAACGTTCTACAATTACCAAACATATTTTATCTTGGTTTACCAGTAGTATGTATGGAGGTTCTCATGCCTAATCTGAAGTGACGTGGCCGTAACTAGTTACAATAGGGAGTGACGTAATACCAATTATGTCGGTCAAAGGTTTCTATTAGCCTGACTAAATTATCTATGAAACATTTCTTTTTTTAAATGACGACAATAAATAAATATTTGAATTGAATTGAATCTCCATTAATACTCAAGCTGGGATTGGACGAAATGACATTAAGATGATCTAGTATCCTGTTTCAACCAGTCAAGTTGTCTAATACGATATATAATTGTTTCTAAGGTATGAATGACTTCGTTTTCATCGAATAACGTTATGTACCAATATATCATAAGAAAGGAGTAAATATTAAGCTATAGAAGATTTTAAAAATCATATGTCTCGATAATAATAATAATAATAATAATAATAATAATAATAATAATAATAATAATAATAATAATAATAATAATAATAATAATCATCATCATCATCATCATCATCATCATCATCATCATCATCATCATCATCATCATCATCATCATCATCATCATCATCACCATCAGCATCACAGTGATGAAATGATAATAAATGTTGTATTCATATATACAAGCCTAATAAAAATCGCTGAAAGACGTGAAAAGTTTGTAAAAGAAAAAAAATACAAATAAATAGCATAAAGAATTTTTTGAATAACTTATAATAACATTGGTTGAAAATAAACTGCGGGTTTGATGAAAGCAACAAAATCCATTTCTATTTTAATAGGTGCGGTCGATACTCCGTCTTCTAAAACAATTCTCTTCGGATAGAAATGACCAGTGGCCACCTGAGCCCTGGTCCTTCAGTATTGTACAATGACGTAGAAGTTAAACATCTTTTGTAGTTGTTCCATGTGACTTTACAGTGCGTTACTGCTGCTTGTATTTGGTGTGAGGAATCTGCATCTTTTGTCTTCAAGAGATTGACATTCAATGTTCTTTACTCTAAACCCCTCGTTTTCACCTTTTCCAGCCCTACCTTCCATCAAAACTTTCATGTACTTCTTTTTCCTTAAGTTGTTTTGTTTTTTGTTCAAACCATTACAGCTTATTTTGTCTTTCGTTCCAAAACACAAGTATGTTTTGCTGCTCAAAGCAATCACTCCATCTCCTTGCCTTTCCACGTTGAAAAGACATGTAGTTCTTTGTCAAAAGAATATCTTTTCTGACAACACGAATTCGCCATTATGGTTTCGAGCCCCCATTTTGAGCCGAAATAAGTCCCGGCAACCCTTGAACGCAAAATCCATGACTACGAACAGAGCTTCACATACGAGATGGAAGTCGGTTTGGGGCGAATTCAATCTCTCGTGGGGACGGGGACCTACACTCCTCTAAGCTTGGTGAGAAGTTGCCAGGCTTTGATACCAGTAAGAGGAGACACTGGGTAGCTCCGAATCGGCTTCGATCAAGGAGCTGCCTAACGGCAAATTCGTTACATCGGTGGGGTCTAACTTCCTGTCCAATATGTCCACGCTGTGGGCAAGAACCCGAGACGGCAGAGCATCTAGTCGAAAGGTGTGTTGTGACGATGCTACCCGGCGGGTTCGCGACGGTGCACGAATGCGGACCGGACTTTGCTGATTGGGTCGATCGTCATAACATAATAGTGTGAACCGTAAGAGGTTGCTGCCATTATGCATATAATAAATGTGGAGTTCGGAATGGCCGAGGCCACTCGGGCACCGGGTTGGATCTCCATTAGTCACATATCGGGCGTACAGCTCATGTGGCTCGCTTAGGCTCGATACCCGGGATGGTCTCATGACGGTCAACCGGGATTTACACCTTTGCCCTCGATATGCCTCAACCCCCCTCACCGCGTCAAAGTCGAAGATCCTGAGTGGCCAAAAGCGCTTCATCAGTGGGGACTTTCCACTTGTCCAACATGTACCCGATGTGGACAAGAACCCGAAACCGCAGAGTATCTAGTTGAACGGTGTGTTCGCGGTACGGACTTTGCTGATTGGGTCGATCGTCATCACATAATAGTGTGAGCACCATTAGTAGCTGCTGCCATTACGAAGTCTTTCTGGGTCATCTTTGCCAAAAAAAAATGTTCTTATGTGAAACGGGCACGCCTCTGTAGGATGACAATTTTCCCATGTTTCATAAAATCCCTCTTCATATTTGGTTTCACCACTTGTTCTAAACTGGGAGCTGATAGGGCCAGGAAGATTGAGTCCGTGTCAATTTTCACCTACAGAAATCGCGACGGTCCACGTATTTATCTACAAAATCGTAATAAAATTCAAGCATCCTTAGTTTATAGTATTGATAAACAAGAAAAAATCCGATATGAAGAGGAAAATCGAGCTTTATGGTCATTTTTTTTCATTTCCATTTATACAAGTGAGGGGGCAGAGGGCCCAGTCTTCTGAATTTATGTTCATATATTTTATGTCCCGATGGTTCTCTTTATTGGTGACTGCTTTTCCATTTCCCGAGTTCTCTAGAAGCTTCATTGTAACGACTACAATCGCTTTGTTGGGATCTCTATCACCACCGCGACGAGCCTTATAAACGCTGTCACCGAAAGACTTAAAGCATGCCCTTATTATATTCTAAGAGGGGTTGCTTGAAAGATGTTCTTGCCAAAATAGCTGCCAATAAGCATGCGTCTTGGCTGAGCAAGATAACCGTTGTCATGGTTAAGATCTCTCGTGTGGGAGACAGAAAATAGTCTGAAGTCTTTGAAGGAGGTCAAGAACAGCCTAAGCCGTCTTGAGCCGTCTTGAGCCGTCTGGAGGTCGTTTAGAGCCGTCAGATGTAGCTTGAAGCCCTCTGCAGCCGACTGAAGCCGTCCAGAGCCGTCTAGAGGGCATCTCGAGCTATACAGAACCGTACGCAGGCCGTCTAGAGCCGTCTGGAGCCATTCAGGGGTATCTGGAGCATCCTGAAACCGTGCGTAGCCGTGTGAATTGGACAGAAGGCTGTCTGGAGCGTTTGTAGGCCGTCTGGAACCGTCCTGACGGTTCTGGGCAGAAAAATCTACTTTAAAAATCTTTAAAAGAATATCGGTGTTGATTTTCATCAGAGCAGTTTCAATACTATGGCAGGCCTTAAAAGCAGACTGGAGAGATTCGGTAAGATTATGAATATTCATGTTAATTAAAAGTCTTTTCAAGCCACGTCCCATGACTTTTGACGAGAAATAAAGGTTTGATACACTCTGTCGTTTGGAAATAATTTATGTCTAGACCACTTTTCCATGTGCGACTATGTGGTCTTGTGGTATGACACTCGCTTTCGGATCTGAATGTCCTGGGTTCGAGCGTCGCTCGGCGCATGGTTGAGTCGTTGGAAAATGCTCTTTATTCACAATCTCTCACCTTATTTAGGTGTAAAATGAGTACCTGGTCGTTAACAGCGTTATCTCTTTCTGAAAAACTATAACATCGCCTAACAGGCGTCATGTTTAGTTCTGCATGTTACATGTTGCTGTTAGTCAGGGACCCTTTGTAAAACGCTTTGAGCACGTATAGTGGATATCTCGCTTTTATAAGCAAGTTTAATTTTTTTTTTTTTTTTTGGTCGGTATGGGGAAACAAATGATAACATCCTGGGCTACTTTCTTATGTTTGGGTTATGTCCCCTATATTGATGGTCGTCGATAAACTATTTAAACTGTTGCTATTTTGTTTGTGTTGCCGAATCAAGAGCAGAGTCGCGGATTGCAGCGATATTTCTGTTCCGATGGGGAAAAAATCATAAAAGCCTTTAAATGCAACATTTACAGATTTTTTGTTAAAATCACAAAATTATGACCATTTATATAAGGTAATATACATTAACCATGCTCCACCCGCTTTACAAAGGGTCTCAAGACAATAACACTTAAAATGTGGCATTAGGCATTGCGCATGTTAGGCAATATTGCACTTTTACGACAGAAACAACGCTGTTGACGACCAGATACTCATTTTACATCTGAGTATAGTGAGAGGATGTGAGTCAGAAGCCTTTTCCATCGACTCAACCATACGCCTCTGAGAGCGGGGGTCGAACCATGGACCTTCCGGTACAAAATAATAAATCAAGTCCTAACTGGAACACACAAGAAAAAAAGGCCTGACAGTCTCTGTACTCTGTATACTGTGAGCTAACCTACTTTGACAACAAACATCCGGAAATGGATTTTAACATTTCTTATTTCAATCAATAACATTTAATAAAAAGGACAGAAAATCCAACAAAATAAATAAAAACAACAAACAAATAAAGAAAAATAAACAAGAAGAACTAATACAAAAATAAAATCCCCGCATGTCTGAGAAAGAACTATTTAATTTACATTGTAGTCTCTGAATCCGTCAATAAAGACAATAATACGCGTTGATATTTGAGGTGACAATAAAACAAAAAAAAAGGAAAAAAGAAATGAAAACAACAACAAAAACCTTGAGCTTTTATATATCGTGAAATCTAATAAATGTGACTTGTGGGACGAAACCTTACGCCATTTAGAAGATATGACAATTTTTTCCGACAAACACAGCGCTGTTACTGGCCAGGTACACATTTTACTCCTGAGTACGGTTAGAGAATGTGAGTAAAGAGCATTTTCCAAGGACTCAACTATGTGCCGCTCAAAGCGGGGATCGAAACCATGATCTGCCGATTCGAAGACAAGTATCAAACTACAAGACCACATAGCCGCTCATAAAACACATTTTAATCGACGTGTACATGTTTGCAGGTCTGATAACCCAAATTGTTATGGGGCTCGTTGTTGTATTGGAAATAGTCCCACACCAACACACAGTATTGTCTATTACTGTAACATGTATAGGGAATGAAATTAGCGGAAGAGTAGCGAGGACGAGAGACGCATGCGCACAACCAACATGACGTTCTCTCTCTAATAACTTTTCCGCCGGTGACGTCACAGACTATGGGTGACGTCCAATAAAGGGACGCTACTCTTCCGCTTACCTCATTCCTTATTGTAATATTGTATTGGAGTTGTTTGGGTTTGTACGAATGTAGTTGTTCGGCTGTCTTTATTTATGCTAGAGTTATTTATAGACGTGCGCATTGTGTGTTGTGAATATTTTGCATGTGAGTGTGAATGTTGACTGCGCGAACGTATCAGCACTTTTTGTTCCTTAGGAATATCGTAAGACGATTGTTGTGTGTTACCCTAAGTGTGAAGTTAGTGACTGAAAAAAAACCCGTCCGAGCTGGTTGTAATATGTATTTATTTTGTATTTACCAAATGATTGATAAAAAATAAATTGAATTATCGAAGTCTGAGCTGAGTCGTTACAATGACAACAATGTTATATCAAATACGCTTCAACAGTCATGTCGTCACTTCCCTTGTAATGACGCATGGTAACTTAGTAACTGGCTCTAAACTATCGGAACAATGGCGGACTCCCTTCTGAAATATTTCTCCGACGAGCATAAAAATGTATCCAGAGGAGAAAAGCATTATAAATATGAGCATGTTTTAACTTTTATACATTCTGATCACAAGACATATGAAAAGTTCTAGCCAGCACGAAGAATAAAAAGTACCGAGTTTCTTTGTTTAGGACCACGATGGTCGCCGTTGCTGGGTGACGTGACATCAGACTATTGAATCCAATTGCCTTCGGTATCTTACAAATGCGTGCACGTCGATTTCAAATAAATAGTCACATGTTCGTCCAGCGCAGCATCATGTTTAAAAATCAACAACAATGAACAGAGAAAAGTCATCCTACATTGCAAGAATAATAATAACATTGCAAATATAAATGGAAAAAAATAAAAAAAATATTCTCTTACCTGTCTTATTCAACGAATTAATGATATCAAAGCTGGAGATAGCATGTGTTCACTTAAGAAGCCAATGAATGGAATGAGCAACTACATCGGATATATTATCATTTAAAGAGAGAGTGAGCCCAGCTAAAAAATTGAACGTTCGCCAATCCAAACACACAGTTAAAATACCTAAAGCAAACATGCGTTATGACAGTTATTATCAGTATTAACCTTTTCAATTTGTTTTTTTTTTTTTTTGTTTGTTTGTTTTTTAATGTTTTTTTTTTTTTTTTTGTTGTACTTTTTTTTTCTCCTCGTTGACGCGAGTTTATTTTTGCCCACACACGGTGAGATATAAAAAAAGTGGACAATTTTTTCCAGAATTTCGCTGTTTTTACGTCGGATTCGTGATCAG
>NC_088361.1:102404574-102419574 GCF_034508935.2 Berghia stephanieae | reverse complement strand
ATTAACAACAACAACAATATTGCTTATGTTTATTACCAGCAATGTTCAGAAACTTTTGGAATAAAATGTTCGGAAATAATGTGACCAAAGCATATCTTATTTAGCGACATTGTGTCACTTGTGACATTAGACCGATGACACCATTACTTATGTCACAAGCAATACCAAATTGCAATTTCGACAATATATCATTAATTTCAGTCAAACCAGTGTAATAACCACAGTTAAATATGGAATTTAATAATATTCAGAAACCAAAGACTTCAAAAATAGAAATTTACATGGAAATTAGAGCATCTGAATGTGACTTGTGACATAAGACCGGTGACACCATTACTTATGTCACAAGCAACACCATATCACACTTTCGTCCATTATATATCATTATTTTCAGTCAAAAAAGCACAAAATCCTACTCTAAAATGAAATTCAATAATATTTTAAGAAACTAAATACTTTCAAATTGGAAATATACTTAGAAATGATTAATACCATTGTTGCTATTACTTTGGTCAAAATCGGCACTAGAACTCAATTTTGCCTCAATAAATCAAGAATAGCAACTGAACACATGTAATATAGCCTGTTAAAATGTAATCAATGACATTTCAAGCTTTGAAGAACATGAAAACAGAAATACATTAGACATTGCAAACTTAAGTGTCACCTGTGACATTTTAACCAATGACACCAATGGTCACAAAAAGTACCAGAAGTCACACAAACACTAGATAAATATCAGCCATGGTAATGAATTCATGTAACCATACGGTAACATCCGCCCTACTGCTCAAATCTGCTAGTTTGTAGTAATTTTGTGTGTTAATAGTAAATCAAATCAAATTTCTTGACAACCCTTCTTTTATCTGGATTCGTCAAAAGCTTGAGTTTTGTTTTTTTCTTGATTGATACAACCCTGAAAAACATAAAAAGTTAGAATTACAAGGAAATAATTGTGTCAAAATCACAGTCTTATGGGATATGTCATAATATCATATTTGTAAGTAGAATAACAGCTGAAAACATACTTTTTGGTGGCACTTTGTAATATCCATTAGCAAGTGTTGCTTGTGACAATGTAAAATAGCGATGACACCAAAGATCAACTTACCTTTTCTGCCTGGAGCCACGCTGGGAAGGCAAATGAAAGTGCTGCACTTCAAAGACTGGTAAGAAGGGTGGATCAAAATTGCGAATCGCCATTTAACGAAACAAACTTCCACGTGTTCACGCATGCCGTGTTGCTTGTGACAAATGACACCAAAACCAATAAACCTCAATACCGGTAAAACAGTATACATTTACTCCAAGATTTGAGTTCAGATAGTAAATCTATGCTTTTTTCTCATAATAAAACATTTTATAAACATTAAACATGAGCTTTAAAGTTTCTTGTCGAGTCTTAGTATTGTGCTGTGTTTGATGACACCAAAGGTCACAAGCAACACCAACTTTTTAAGAAGTCTATATGAAACTTAAACAGATATGTAATATACTGCAATTGCGTTCAAAAGTAAATTTTGACTTTATACTATTAGTCAAATTTCAATCACGTGAGCTAAAACATCACATTTAATTTCTACATGATTTCTAAAAAGGTCATGCGTTGACCTCGTTTTAAGCACATGCCAAACAGCATTCAAATTTCACTTTCAAGTTGTTTATTTCATATTCTGTTGAACAGAGTATGTTGAGCTATCTCATTTTATCTCTTCTTCATATTATCAATTGATTACAAGCATTAACCCAATGAAAACAGCCCATAATTAATTAAAAATCAAATTTTCTTAACACTGGTATCAGGCGGGCACCTTTTGACCTTGGCTCATATATATATATATATATATATATATATATATATATATATATATATATATATATATATATGAAACAGATCATTACCAACCACAACAGACAAATCATATCCGAACCCAACAACATAAATACAAATAAAGACAACTGCAACTGCAGAAAGAAAGACAATTGCCCTCTTAAAGGAAACTGCCAAAAAAGCGCCATAGTATACAAAGCCACCATAACCACTGATAACACCGCAGCACAATACATCGGCAGCACAGAACCCCCATTCAAAACACGATACAACAATCACAAAGCCTCCATAACACATGAAAGCAAAGCAAAAAGCACCAAATTAGCAATGCACTATTGGGAACAAATAAACACTAATAAAACACCAACAATAACCTGGGAGGTCGTCAGGCAAAGCATCCCCTACAGATGCGGTGCTAGAAAATGCAATTTATGCCTGACAGAGAAACTGGAAATATTATTACACAACTACAGAAACAATAGCACCTTAAACAAAAGATCAGAACTAATGACAATGTGCAGACACTCTAACAAATTCAAGCTCAAAACGCAAAAGGCCAAATAACCCCCCCCCCCCCCCCTTCCCCCCCTTCCCGACCCCATTATACCCCTCCTCCCCCTCTTCCCCCCCCCCCCCCCGACCTCCCCCCCCCCCCCCCCCCCGCCTCCCCACGCAACCACATTCCACAACACTATCACACACACACACACACACACACATGTACACACCACACACAACACACCTACGCGCATACACACACACACACACACACTCATAATATAAGCTATGAGAGCACATCACAACAATGCCAATACACATCAACACTAATCACCACTACACAACGAGACCAAGATCAAGTAATTAGTTTGGAGTAAAAAACCTACACGCACACGCACACATACACACACACACACACACACACACACACACACACACACTCATAATATAAACATGAGAGCACATCACAATACACATCAAAACTAATCACCACTACACAACGAAACAACTTTAGTTTGGAGTTTTCTGCGGACATTACTAAGGATTACGCCGATTGAAGACGTATAAGACACAGAAAGATGTGAGTGACAATTTGCATTTTATATATATATATATATATATATATATATATATATATATATATATATATATATATATATATATATATATACGAGTATATAATAATAATAATAATAATAATAATAATAATAATAATAATAATAATAATAATAATAATAATAATAATAATAATAATAATAATAATAATAATAATAATAATAATAATAATAATAATAATAATAATAATTATAATACTTTGTTGCATCCCAAAAAGGAAATTTTTTGTACAGACGTGTTATAATTTACATAATAAGATAAAAATACAATGGAAATAGGATGTATATATGAAAAAGGAGTAGCTCCATAACCAGAGCTGCGCTTTATAATATGAATAATTTCAACACTGTATAATAGTCAAAACTGTCACTATAAATTAAAAATTGAAAAGATTGCAAAACAAATAAATTGATAATTTAATATTTACATTTTTTGAAAGTAAAAATGCGAAATAATTATATAAAATGATTACTGCTTGTTGTTATAAAGCCTAATACTGGACGGCAGAAAAGATTTTCGGTGTCTCTCTGTTTTCGTTGAAATAGAGAAAGGGCGACCACTTCTTTCTGACATAATAACTGATGGTCTTAGTGGATGATACTGGTCATTTAATATTTTAGTTATTTTATTTATACAAAATTTCTCGTATAAAAGATCTACATCGTCAACATCATTTATATAGCGTTTAATAGATTTTTAAATATTTGAATTTAGTTTGTTCCTTTCCACTGCTAAGCAATTGCCTCCCCAAGCTGTTATACAAAATGACAAAACACTTTCGATTACTGCTCTATAAAATAATGTGCAGAGGGTTTTATCTATTCTAAACTGAGAGAGTTTTGATAAAAAATATGTACGTCTGCACATCTTATGCCTAATTATTTTCAAGTGTTCATCCCACTTGAGCCTGTCATCAATTGTTACACCAAGGTATTTGTACTGAGGAACTCGCTGGACGAATTGGTCCTTTAATTTTAACGGTTCTATCGGTTCCTTCACTCTCCTAAAGTCAATCACTAGCTCCTTTGTCTTGCTTATGTTAAGCTCTAGGTGGTGGGCATCACACCAAGACACAAATCTATCAATTTCTTGCCTATAAGCCACTTCGTTGCCATTTGTTATGAGGCCTTGAAGAGCGGTGTCATCTGCAAACTTTATCAAAGGTACACTCAGGTTTTGACTTCTACAGTCATTCGTGTATATTGTGAATAATACAGGGGACAATGTCAACCTTGAGTAGCACCAGTATTTGTAGTTATACAGGAAGATATGTTTTGTCCTAATTGAACATATTGTGCTCTCTCCGTAAGAAATTCGAGCACCCAAGCAATTATATACTTGTTTAGATTCAGACTAGTCAATTTTTGAACAACCAACTGAGGTTGCATTGTATTGAACGCTGAAGAAAAATCTGCGAAAAGCAATCTGCAATAGCTCTTAGCGTGATCTAGATGCCTGTAGATGTTGTTTGTAAACAGCAAAATGGCATCCTCTACGCCACGTCCTGGTTTGTAAGCAATTTGATGACTATCACTCAATGGCATAAACTGGTTCCTAATTTTAACAAGAACAAGTTTTTCTAAAGATGTCATGACTATTGAAGTCAGTGCAACAGGTCTGAGATCGTTCATAGATTCAAGTTTTTCTTTTTTTGGAACAGGAATAATTTTTGAAGTTTTCCAAATTTCAGGGATCGAAACGCATTGGAGGGACCAGTTAAAAATATGTGTATAAATGGGGGACAGTTGATGGGCACATTCTTTTAATAATTTTCCTTTCAATCCATCCGGCCCAGCAGCCTTCCTCTCGTTTAGTTTCGAAAATACGAATCTCGTTTCTTCTTCACTGACCTCAATAGTCATTTCATCTTCCAAAGCCCTGTCTAATTTATGTTTTTCATTTTCAATATCAAATTTGTTTGCTGTGTCGAAACGTGAATAAAATTTATTTAGAGTTTCAATTTCGATATCTTCAGATATAATCGTGGGCTTTGGATTATAGTTAACAGCAGTTTTAAGCCCCCGCCACGTGTCCCGTATATCCCCAGAAGAAAAGCATTTTTCAATTTTATTTTTGTACTTGTCTCTACAACTGGATATTACTATCTTTATCTATTTTTGTTTTGTTTTCAGATCTTTTTATTTCTACTAGTAAAGAGAGTTTTCTTTTGGTTCAATAAAAGTTTTAGATCTTTTGTTATCCAAGGCTTGTTGTTAGGATAATATTTTATTTCTTTTTTACAAGACACGAGCTGTTCACAGAATTTTAAATACTCACTCACACAGTCATTCAGCTCATCCACACTATCACATGATTCGATAAAAACATTCCAGTCAGTGCATTCAAAACAACCACGCAAATCTTCACACACACTTCCGTTCCAGATCTGTACACTTTTCTTTACTGGTTTTACACGTTTAAAAACAGGGCGGTAGGTGGGGAGTAGCAAGAGCATGCAGTGGTCAGATAAACCTAATGGGGCACGGGGTAAACATTTGTAACTATTTTTAATATTACACAGGAATAAATCTAATGTTTTTTTGTCCCTTGTCTCGCAGTCCACGTATTGATGAAGTCCCGGGAGAGTGAAATCTTTACATTGGTTAAAATCACCAGTGACCATCAATACGGCATCGGGCGACTTAATTTGAATGTCCTGTATTTCTTTCTTCAAAATATTTTTCGCTGTGTAGTTGTCTGATGATGGTGGAATGTAGACGTTGATGATGATGACATGAGTAAATTCCCGGGGTAGATAATAAGGTCGTGACGAAACAGTAATAAATTCAATATAATCGTCACAATACATTTTCTTTATTTGACAATTATTGGGGTGGCACCATTTGTTGTTAATATATGTGCACACCCCACCCCCAGTTCGTTTATTTACATTAGTCCGATCTCCTCGAAATAGTGAATATTGCTCAATATCAAAACATGATGATGGTATGTGAGGAGAGAGCCAAGTCTCTGTTAACGCTATTATGGAGGCTTGACGATAGTCATTATTGTAACGACCCAGTGAAAACAGTTCATCAATTTTATTCTTCAGTGATCTTACATTACCTGTCACTACACAGGGTAAAAATGGACGAAAAGGCCGTCTGTTGAATTTTGTTTTTATTCCTTCTTTTTTCCCCCTCTTTCTTACTTTAATAAACGATGTGTCAACAGTGGGTGGTGGGGGTGACACGGGTTGGAGGGATCGGAGAGTCTCTGGAGTATATATTATCGATAGGCTTTTGGCAGCAAAATCACAGGCTAAAACACCATTTATGCTTATAAATATACTAATAAATATAAAAATCAGGAACAATATATACTTCACATCCATTTTGAATAAAAATTAGGCGTAAATTCCGGCGATTGAATGATAAATGAATAAAAATATGTGTAGAAGTAGGTAAACATTCACAACACGTCTGTTGTCGCCGGAAGCCAGCGCCAACGCCGTATATATATATATATATATATATATATATATATATATATATATATATATATATATAGAGAGAGAGAGAGAGAGAGAGAGAGAGAGAGAGAGAGAGAGAGAAGCTGCTAACCAGCCGTACCTGAACGGAGCGAGTGGGTGTCTTAGAGCTAATGGCGTGCGTCCCCAGTATGTGATATTATCCTACTGCTGTTCATCCTGTCTGTTACTATCTATTTATAAATCTATGATACAAATACTATCCATACAAACCGTGTCCTGTTCATTTTGAATTGTGAACCATTCTAACCGTCTCATAGGACAGATAATACTACACATTGAATTATTGAATTTCAAGTCAGGGATTGACATCAAACGTATGTAGTTTTTATTTTGGCTGCTTTTCCACAAGTTCCTGACACTGGCTTTGCTTTGTTTGTTTTTTTTTATCTATTATTAGTTACTGAAAATATTTAGATATTTATTTAATTTGTCGGATGCTTTTCCACAAGTCCCTGGTACTTTCTTCGATTTATTTTTTTTAAAACCCGTAATTCTAATTTTCGGATATTCATTTGGGAGTCCTTCCGAAAGCTAAGGGACACAACTCAAATAGCTCAGCTAGATAAGTTTGGGGGGGGGGGGGGGGGGGGCTGTTATGGGTAGTGGTGAAACCATTGATTTTTTTTTTTAAAGAGTGAAGAAATACCATTTAAAAATAATACTTTGATAACATTCTAAGATTTTCACTTTCGATAGGGTCAATGTTAGGGTGGTGGAGGGTTTTTGCCCACTGTTTTTATAACATTTTATGGGACATTTTACTTATCCAAACCAGCGACCACCTGATCTCTAGCCCTTCGGTCTTGTGCCATGACGTAGAAGTTAGATGTCTTTTGTAGTTGTTCCAGGTGACTATAAAGTGTGTTACTGATGCTTGGATTTGGTGGGAGGAATGTGCATCTCAGGTCTTCAAGAGGTTAACATTCAAGCAAGTGGTGTGTTATTGTTTCATTGGGGTGATGACATAGGGGGCAGGAAGGGGATGTGTCTTTTGTAATTTTGCTTAAATGGTTGTTGAGAGGTATGTGTTGTGTTCTTAGTTGAAAGATGATGCTTTGCTGGTGTCTTCTGAGCTTATTTAGGCAATCAGTCTTTACAGGAGTGGTCATATGGGAAAACATACATCTACCTGTGGTGCTCATTGCCCAACTGTTCATCCATTCTTCTCTCGTATTTGTTTTGATTATTTGTTTCGCTGTGTCTAAGGATACTGGAAATGATGGTTGTAAAAGTGTTGATCCGAGTCTGGCTAGTCTGTCTGCATTGTCATTTCCTGGTATATTTGAATGTCCCGGTATCCACTGGAGAGATAAGTCTACTCTGTGTGTTGTAAGGAATTCATCTAGTTGAGATCTTAAACTATTGAACGTTGAGGAGAGTTTATCTAAATCGAGAACTTGGAGAACCGATTTGGAGTCTGTGAAGATGATAGTGTTTTGAAGTTTTGAAGGGTTTAGCTGGAAAACAGAAGAGAGGTGTCGCAGTGAGGCTTCCATTGCAACTGCCTCTGTCTCGTAGTTTGAGCAGGAGCTTCAGCAAGAATTGTGGATTTTATCACAGGTTTTATCTGGGTATTCTACTACAAACCCATACCCAGCATTTTTAGTTCCTTTGTGGGCAGATCCATCTGTGTAAACATGTATCCAGTTGTCTGGGTATTCTTGTATTGTCTTCATTGCTAATGTTTGTATATCTGATTTGTTTTTAATTCTTGTTGTTTCTTCTACGAGGTTAGTCTTTATTTTTGGAAGTTTTAGTTCGGCGTATGGAGGTTTTTGACTGATTAAAATAGATTTTTCTCTGTTTTCTGGGAGTCTTTGTCTTTCATTCAAGTTGTTAGCAATGTGTAGCAGGGATTTTTGTTTTAATCTTGTTCTTGGTTTCCATTTCTCTGCCAGAATTCTGTTTGGATGTAATGTCACATGCTGCTGTTGGTGTCGATCTCAGGGCACCGGAGATGAAGCGAAGGGCTTGGTTTTGTACTCTGTCCAAGGTTTTGTGTGTGTTTTTACTACCTACATTTTGGAGGGCTAAATTGTAGTCCATGACGGAACGCACATAGCCTAAATAGAGTTGTCGAAGCGAGTTTTTGTCTGCTCCCCAATTAGTACTGGCTAGTCGTTTTAGTAACTGGAGTCTCTTTGTGGCTTTGATTTTTACATTCTGAGTGTGTTTGTTCAGAGATAGTTGTCTGTCTAACTGTATGCCCAAATATGTGGGGTTTTCTTCTTTCGCGAGTTGATGGCCTTGGATGGAGAGTGTTATTTCTTTCTTGGAAACAGGATGGCTCTTAGTAAATATAGAGTAGACTGTTTTATTGCAATTTACTTTTAATTTCCATTTATCACAGAATGTGTTTAAGCTTTCTAAATCTTCATTTATTCTATTGGAGGCTATTGGTAGGTGCTTTGTAGTATACCACATAACTAAATCGTCAGCATATATGGCCTTTTCTGTCTGTAATACTTCTGGTAGATCATTTATAAAAATAAGAAAGAGAGTACAGCTGAGGCAGGATCCTTGTGGGAGATCTTCCTCTAATACTTCTCTGTTTGACAGTCCGTTATTAATTTTTGTTTGGATTGTTCTGTTACTGAGAAATTGTTTAATCCAGAAGTAGAGATTTCCATCAATTCCGTAGTCCATCATTTTTGATAACAACCCTTTCCCCCATACTTTGTCATAGGCTTGTTGGAGATCAACAAAAACCGCGACTGTATGTTTTCCATCTTGAAAGCCATCAATTATTTTTTGACTTAATCTAAACAATTGATCTTCTGTTCTTTGCCCTATCCTAAAGCCTGCCTGATATTTATTTAGTAGGCCACATGTCTCCAGCCACCAGTATAATCGGTTATTTACCATTCTCTCAGCGATCTTTCCAACACATGAGGTGAGAGATATTGGTCGGTAACTTTTCGTTTCGTCGGGTGGTTTATCTTTCTTTAAGATTGGAATTATAATAGCATTTTTCCATCCCCTTGGTACTATTCCTGTCTCCCATGTTAGATTTATAAGTTTGAGAAGCATCTGTTTACCTCTCACGCTAAGATGCAAGAGCATTTCATTGTGTATCTTATCTGGTCCAGGGAATTTCCTTAACTTGAGTTTTTTCATAGCTCTGTGAAGTTCTGACATGGTAAAGCCCTCTTTGAACAGATATGAGATAGCTTTTGGGGCCTTTTCTTGATGTTTAAGGTCTTTAATCAATTTTTTGTCCTTTTCACTTCTTTTTGATGCCTTGTTTACTGAAGCAACATGTTTGTTGAAGATCATGGCTTTTTTTTGGTCATCTACGATTGTTCCTTCTGTAGTTTTCATGGGCTTTGGGTTGGTTTTCGGGGTTTCATTGTTAAGATTATTAAGTAAGGCCCATGCTTTTTTCCCATTTTGATTGAGGTCAATATCAGCGCATGTGTCTGCCAATTTCTTTCTTTAGCGTTGTTAATAGTTCTTTTGACAATTGCCGATGCTTTATTGTACTCAATCTTGTTTTTAATGGTTTTGTTTTCCTCTAAGTTTTTCCTTGTTTCCTTTCTTGCATGTACTGCTTTTTCAATTTCTTTGCTCCAGAAGGGTTTGTAATTCTGTCGACTACCTCTTGGAATTCCTGCTTTTGCAGCTGCAAGAATGGCTTTGGTGAGGGCTTCGTTTAAATGTTCTCCACTTGATGTATCTGTAATTTTTGGAAGCTGGTCATCTAATGTTGCTGTGAAAACATCCCAGTCTGCTTTCTTGAAATTCCATTTGGATTTCTGCTCAAATGTTTTCTTCTGTGTTTGAACTGTTATTTGTGTTAAAATTGGTTTATGGTCACTGCCTATTTCATCCAGGACTTTAATGTGACAAGAATTCAGAAGGTCAGAGGAGATGATGGTTAGATCGGGATGACTCAGGGACATATGAGCTCTGTGAAGAAGGGTGGGGACTGAGTCTGCATTTTGTAAAATGGTGAGGTTGGTTGTATTGCAAAGCTTTTCTAGTTCTTTTCCTGTGTTGTTTAAATTTTTGTATACCCATAGTGGAGAGTGGCCATTGAAGTCACCATCAATTATTGTGTTGTTGTATTGGGAACTGTTTAGATCTGTTAGGTTTATAGTATACCGTGGAGGGTTGTAAATGTTGTAAATGGTAAATTTCTTATTTAGGTGCCATAAGGTGACTTTCTGTACATCGGTTGAGCTCTGTGATGGTTTAGAAGTAACATCTCCCGTGATGTCATTTCTTATATAAGTAATAACACCACGGCAGTCGTCACATTTGCAGGTATAGTATGTATAACCAGCAATATATGGATCGCTATTTTTATACAGGGTTTCCTGAAGTAAAGCAATGTGAACTTCCTTTTCATTTAATAATTTCTTCAGCTCTGACTTTTTATTCCTGATTCCACAAATGTTAATTTGTAAAATACTCAAATGTTTGTGGGATCAGCCTGGGTATTCACTGTCTGGCGCGGACCTTTTTCGAGGCGACGTCCGAGCTCGTATGCTTTCCTTTTGTTTGTCATGGCATGCTGGGGAGTCTCTGGTCTGTCTTCCCACCCTAACCTGTATTCCTTGTCAGCTGCATAACATCAGGAGCTGCAGATGCATGTTCCTCATATAATTAATTTTTATAGGGTTTAGTCAAGTAGCCTTCATTTTGTCTTTCCCACAGTCTCTTTCATGATTGACGGTCGCCCATTCCCCGCCACCTACTGTTTCCTGGCTTGCAGTTATCTATTTCAGTTATTCTTTCTGCTTAAAGGACCATATTTCATAAACAGAGGATCGTCACGTCCTGGGTCATTTGTGTCGATGAGAGATTCTGTGGGCCTTAAACAAAGGGATACCAGCCCTTTCCCTAAAAATCTCAATTTTTTAAGAAGGATACATGATTACAATCAATCACAGATAGTCATGCAGAAGACATGGGCCACAGGCCGACCAAAGAGGGAGTATAGAAGTGTTAAAGTTACAGCACTAGGAAACAAGTATGAGCTATAGGGGTAGATTAAGAAAAGTAAGGACATACAGAGGACACCACACTACAGAATGAGTGTGAGGTGGGTGGGTGAGGAGCAGAGTGTGTACCACTCATCGGTGGGTTCTGTCTCCTGCACCTTAAGAGGAAGGGGTCCCACCTACTCCCTAGCCCGGTTATACCGCCGGGGACTCGGTCGCGCCCATAACAAACTCAGTAGAAACGGGGAACACCACGGGAAGGTGCTGTTATGGACACAATAATGCATGAGAGGCCATATGCAATAATCTCTGTCAGACAGGATTACGCGGCAATCAATGCACCTAGAAATGAGAGATGTTGGGTTCGAAATGCACATCAATTTCCTTTCAGCAAGCGGGACGTCCGGCCCAGACCTTGCAGCTCCCCATGGGACATTTTAATATATTTTTAAAAAGAGTTTTATTTATTTTAATTGATAACAGTTTTCCAAAAACACAAAGCACAAAAGAATTTAGTATATTTTATTAGGGTCGAGTGGGGGGTGTGTATTTCCCCCTACTGTTTTAATATTAATAACATGGAGGAAGTGGAAGGTCGTGGGGAAGGGGGTCTTTCCTTTTTTAAAAAAAAAGTTTCATTCATTTTATTAATACTAGTTATCTAATTACTCAATGCACGAAGAATTTAGATTTCTGAGAACCTACCTAAGGTCTAAGGTAAGGAACCCCCCAAAATCTTTTATTTTTTTGTGAGAAATTCTTTGAACACCATGCACTTTTTCGGCTTTTTGGAATTTTTATTAGAACATTACAAAGTTGAGAATCAAAATGTTATGACAAAAATTGATTTTAAAAATTTATAATTTGGATTCTAATTCAAAATACACATAGATACCTTATCAACAAAAAAATCGTTATGTTTTTTTATAAGTGTAATGTAATCAGATGGAGCAATAATGTCACAAGGTCTGCCATTTTTGTCAAATTTCTTTCAATCGCTGCATGTAGTGTGTCGCACACCATCTGAGTATGTTCTTTCTCCAAATACTTTTGTTCAACTATGACGCCTTGCTTCCGTACACGTAATATGCTCAACTGTCTTGGCATCATGATGTTCCTATGTTTTCGCTGTAGATTATTATTTTGGTGTAAGTACCAGCTGTTAATTTTGCGCAAAAGTTGTTATAGAAACAACTCGGTCAGACCTTCGTTGACGTCATGCCAGATGTGACAATCCACGTCAGAGATCCCCATACCAAATATTGTGATATTGTCAATTGTCAATTTAGTCTTGATTACCAGCTATTTTTAGAATTTTCCCCAAAAATTCACTCCAATCCAACGCAAGAATAGACTTTTCTTACTCAAACAAAAAAGTAACAAGTGAACTCTACAGCACAGTGTTTAGTTTCTACAGCTGTAATCAAAGAATTTCTTTAAATGTTGTGATGTACAAGAGAAATCAGAATAAGAAAATTGTCTGTTGCATCGTAACGAATGTGACGATTTTCCTATGAGTGGTAAGGAGAGGGTTAAAGATCAGAGGCTTGGATCGATGGAGATAATAAAAGTCTTGAGATCAATTAAAATTAATAAAGTCTCTGTTCCTCGTTTATTTTTATGCTTCCCTTTTTGCTTCAAGCTGTCACCATTTTTCACGATGAGAATTCCATGACATTTCATCGAGATTTCCACTTTCGTGTTTTTCGCATTCATCGCATTTGTCTTTTCTTGGCTTTCTTGAAAAATATTGCAGTCTGTCTTCCTCTGTTCGATACATCTGGTTCCTCTTCCCTTGCAATAACATCTTTCTTTCAATAGCTTCGCCTCCTTTTCAACACATTTGCATTTCTTTGATTATTCATCTATTTTCTTCCAACATAAAATGTCCGGCCTGTCTTTTTTTTTTTTGTTTGTCACTAATTTTGTTATATGTAATTAGCCAGTCAGTTCTATTTACTATTTGGTCATTTGTTGTATCCAAATGATTCGTGTTTGAAATGTCCTGTAGTGTCTCTACAACTTCTCTATAGTTAGGTCTATATAAAGTAGTGACGCCATGCTCTGTGTTCAATAGAATATCGATGGTGTCATGCATGGGGAAGGACGATATCATGTCGAAGTCGTTTTGGATTGTTTGATCTGAAATATAAATTTGTAACTTTAAAGTTATTATTATGGTCAGTTTAATACATGCATTTATCATTTATGTTGGTATTCTTCATGTACTTTTATTCCTATTTTCATACTAAAATAGAAAGTCCTATTTCCTTATTTGGGGTCCATTTTGCCCCCCCCCCCCCCCCCCCCATGACTTGCAAATAGACAAATACTAGAAAGTCATATTTTCTGATTTGGGGCCCATTTGGCCCCCGTGACTTGCACATAAAGTGCAACCTCTGGATAACGACACTCCTGAATAGCGACAATCCCTGGATAGCGACATTGACCTCTGGTCCCGAACTGTTTGCCATATATTATTAGTAATAAAAACCCCTAAATAGCGACATACACTTCAATAAAACCCCTGTCTAGCGACATCGTTATAACAACAAACTTCAGTTGAAACCGATGCTTGATACCCGATCATCATCATCTCGTACTCTGAAATAATAAAAAAACGCGTTTCCCCCTCCCAAGAGATCGCTTTGTTACCGACCAATCAGAACATGTTTACTGATCTGCGTGGAATCTGCGCTTGCCCACAGCAAAAGAATTGATCAGTGGATGGTACTCTCAGGGGTCCATTAACCGTCCATGATAGCTACCTGTCTGAGGTCAGTTGAGCTTAGCTGATATGTCCAATGGGGTCAATTAAGGATATTTATGGTCTTATACGTAATATATTGGAATAGCCGGGAAAGCAGTAACAGCCTCTTTCACTTTATTATTTTCATTGGAAAAATCAGTTGTTTGGCTAAACATCAGTTCACATTTGATCTTATTGTGATTAATACACTCGAGCACGGAAATCTCGAGCACGCAACTCTCAGAATCACGGAAATCTCAAACTTGGTACAATTCCCCGTTTTGATCCCTCTATTTTGTTAATATTGGCAACACAAAAATCTCGAACACTTTCCGGGACCAACACGGAAATCTCAAACAAAATAGTCATTCCCTTGCGGTCCGTTTAAATTATTTTTCGCGAATTATTTGTGTTGAACTTGAACGGAAACGAAAGATGCCATCGCTCTCCTCGTAGTGCTAAGTATCAGTCTAGTTAATGTTTTACGCGTGCGTGTGTGTGGCATATATATATAAGTGTGTGTGTGTGTGTTTGTGTGTGTGTGTGTGCATGCTGAACTAAGGGGGAATCGCGTAGCATGTTTGACCAGCGTCTTAAGCACACCACCCATCACTTAATTGGGATGACTAGTAGGGCAGTGAGTGCCGTAGGCGGTAACTGTTACGTTTTAAAATTATACAAACAATTAGGGGTGGGGAAGGTGGGACGAGAGCATTATCATTTATTACATAGATGATACTGTGTGTGAGCAATCCCCCCTCTCTTTAGCCTGCTATGGGTAAGAGTATAAGTGGGTTAAGCAGGCTTGCCTAGCCTCAGTTTCAAATTTCAGGGACATTTTACGATTAGGACCTCAGATGATGAGGTG
>NC_088361.1:102364574-102397074 GCF_034508935.2 Berghia stephanieae | reverse complement strand
ACACTAAGTGGCATAGCACCGCCTGATATCAGAAGACAAGAATTAAACCAAAGAATGCATGCCAAAATTGAGGAGGTCACTGACAGGGTCCCATTGATGGAGGTCCTAGAAGAAGCCCCAACAACGTCAAGACTGAAATCAAGAAACCTTTTAAAACTTCAAGACAACATTTCAACGTGAAAGAGGAATGGATGTCGATGTGGAACCAAGACAGCCCCAGGGGAGGCGACATCATACCCGACCCAGCAGAAAGAACACCTGGCTTGCTCTGCAATAGCCGAAAATGCTGGGTCACCTCCAACCGCATTTTGACAGGACATGGCAGAACCGCAGCTAACATGCATAGATGGAATCTGAGATAATCAGATGCATGCCGTCATTGCCAAGGAGGCCCTGAGACAATGGACCACATCGTCATCCACTGCCGAGTGACAAGCCTATCAGGAGGCTACGAGACAGCCTATAAGGCAGGAAAAGAATTTGAAGAATGGATTAAAAGATTCAAAATAGAGGTGTAGCCATTCGATACTACTACAGTGAACTTAGTTTTCCTAGACGAGCGAAGATTTTCACGGTTGTGAGGCAGGAGCACATCTATCTTCGCCCGTATCTGTCGACCAATCAGAAATTCGCTTGGGCTATAGCAGCTGCACAGGGGAGTTCTCCGGTACTGGATCAAGAACTCGTGTAAGGCCTCACTGGTCCTGAGGCTGGACTTCCTGAGCGACTTTTTAAATGACTGTACCAGTCTCTCAGCTGCACCGTTGGTCTCTTGATGATACGGGGCTCCCTGAAGGTGTTGAATACCCCGGCTCTCACAGAAACTGGTAAACTCAGCTGACGAGAAACACTGCGCATTATCAGTGACGATGGTATATGGGTAGCCAAAATGCGCAAAATCCTCGTCCAGCTTTTGAATTGTCGCCTTCGTGGTGATGGATGTCATCTGGTGGACACACGGATATGTGGAGTATGCATCCACCATCACGAGCCAGTTGTGTCCTTTGAAATTCACGGCATGGTTGATATGGACACGTTCCCATGGTTTGTCGGGCATAATCCATGGGTGTACCGGCTGCTTTGGAGGCATGTTTTGGTTCTCAGCACACGATATGCATCCTCTTGTGGTGCTGACAATCTCTGTGACGATTCCAGTCCAGTATACAGCTGTTCTGACTAGCTGTTTCATTCGTTGCATTCCACAATGGCCCAGATGTAGTACTTGAAGAATGCGTTCTTGAAGCTTCTTCGGAACCACCACACGATCACCATAGAACAAACAACCATTCGATGATGTAAGGAAGTCTTTAATTCTGCTGAACGACCCAACTGACCAGGACTCTTGTTTGTTGTGCGTCATCTTCTTTGGCCATCCTTCTTCCAAGTATTTGAAGACAGCCGATAGCACGGGATCGTCCTGGGATTCTTTAGTCAGCTCATCAGGGTGAGAGGGAGATACCATCTGAATGGCGCAGATTGTTGAGGAATCATCTCCAGTCTCTCGTTTGTCGAATATTTGGTCAGGTCCTGATGGCAAACGACTCAAGGCGCCGGCATTTCAATCAGTTACAATGCCATTAGAATAACTTTTGTCTCGACTATACTTTCTAATCATTTTTTTGGGGGTTTCTCTTGACACAAACCCTTCGATTTCGCAGTCTCGCTCTCTCTCTCTCTCTCTCTCTCTCTCTCTCTCTCTCTCTCTCTCTCTCTCTCTCTCTCTCTCTCTCTCTCTCTCTCTCTCTCTCTCCGATAGAGTCAGTTGTTGTTTATTTTCGTGTTTACCCACAAAAATGTGTACTTGCGACGATCTGCACTTATCTTATAGTTTTATAAAGCCAGTGTCAATGGCAGCAGGACACTTTCTGCCTCTGTCATTCGTAACCGACGTATTTTCTTTCCGAATCGAAGCGCACTCAAATCTAAAATAAATAGCTGCTATCACGTTCCTTGTTGATCTCCTAGTAACTAATCTCAGACTAAAGCATGAATTCTTGCCTCAGCAAACGACTAATACTAACACGTGGCCAAACTTAGTCCGAAGGTGTCGTGATTTTAGTCCCGGACTTGTTTAGCCAACTCACATGAAATCCGATTTTTCAAGTCATTGTCTAAAGTCAGAGATAGTCAGACTAAGCGCTTGTCCGCGTTCATGAAAACGACCCCAGAGGTTTATCTTGAAATTGAAACCAAAGAAAAAAGGCCTCGCTTATCTCTGACGTTGACATCAGAGGTTTGATCAGCGGATTGGCAAAAACGTCACTTCAGAGGTTAAATCAACGGGCCATCGACACCTTTTATTTGCTTTTATTGTCTTTTATTTTATTTTAGGAGACTCGCAAGTAAAATAAATCTGGTTGTCTTTCTATTTTAAAGAAAAGAAATTCCGATTAAAGATAAATGAGTTCTGTAAATTGAATACCACACTTGCCCGAGTGTTCTTTCACTGGTCTAAGTCCTGATGTTTCCTTCCGGGATGTTATAGTTGGTTTTGATTGTCGACTATATTGATTATCAACAAAAATGTTGCTTAAACTGTCTTACATCTAGAGATTTAAACTTCTAGTAAGATGATGTAGATACATAAACAGTAATCAATTGTTGGTTATTTTCAGAATATGACTACAGCTAAGCAAGAGGGATTTGAAAAAGGCTTTGCAGCGTATGAAAAGTACCGTCCTAGCTACAGTGAAAAGAGTGTCAAGCTCATTTTGGAAGAAATTGTGTTACCAAAGAAAGCAAATTCGGCGATTTTAAAATATGATATTCTTGAACTTGGTGCCGGGTCAGGAAAATTGACAGAATTGGTTGCTCCAAAAATCCCTCCTGGATATAGATATCTGGCAACGGAATTGTCAGAATCAGAAGAGTTTTTTGACATTCTGAAATCTAAATCATTGCCGATAAAGACGGCTAATGCCGTTGCTTCATGTATACCTTTACCAGATAACTCAGTTCAGACCGTACTCTGTGGCACGTGTCTACACTGGTTCTCTGATGCTGAGAGCCTGAAAGAGATTCATCGGGTCCTCGTTCCTGGTGGCAAACTGATAGCTCTTACCTACGCCGAGGAGTTTGATCAAGAATCTTGGACGATGGAAATATACTGGCATCGCGGAAAATTGCCATTTGAAATCCCAAATTTTGCCAAATTTTGCCACAAAAAAATGACAATTTTGCCACAAAAAATAGAAAAATTTGCCACATTTTGCCGTAAAAATTGCCAAATTTTGCAAATTTTGTTAACTAATCGGATAACTTTTTTTCGTTCCCGGGGACCCCAAATACTACAATGATCTGAAGATGCACACAAAAGTCACTCAGGTGCAGATCAGAATGAAAAATGATTTAAAACATCAATCTTAATCTTATATCAAAACAAAAGTACGAAAAACCTGCAAAGAGAGGTATCAAAATTTAATTAAACAAGATATTCATAGGAAATAAAACTGTTATAATAAAGGAACACCAAAGCCTTTAAGTTTGCTTCGTTGAGCCGCCTTCTCCTGTCTGAAAATACAAGATTATAAATGGAGAAGGACCTCTCAGCATCAGCAGAATTAAGGCAGGTGTATATGTATCTCTTTGCCAGCGTAGCAAGATGGGGAACATCTGAGCTAACACTGTTCCAAAAACGAAGTGGTTATTTGTACTACCACTACAAATAGCGAAAACTACCGCTTTTCACTATTTGTACTCCCAGAACTCTTATGTGTTTAAAGTTGCAAACCACCGCTCCTTTACCTCTTTGTAGCTACCTACTCCCAGCACTCTTATGCGTTTAAAGTTGCATTTGTGAGCTTTCAAGGACCAGCCGACCAGCCTCCACTTTTCGCGGTCTTTCTTTGAGAAATGTGAAGCAAAAAAAATGGCCCTCTCGGTAAACGAGACATTCTCATCTTTTCTCCAATTTGAAAACATTCGAAAATGAGAATAATGTACTTTTTATTAAAAAGTCAACAAAGAAGGTAAGTAAACTAGATACAATTCTTTTCCTTAATTAAGTGGCAACTCATTTCTCGTCATTCTCACTCTAACTCTATCGACTAAGAAGAGTACACCACCTCAAACATTTGTCAGTTCATATCTTTGCTTTTATGAGGTCTATTTTCATTTTGAAAAGTTCAAAGTGAACAACTAAATGACGCCGATTCAGTGGTGTATTTGGTCTATCTTCATGTGAATAAATATTTTATTATTGACTTTTCCAAAATTCCAATAGGTCATTCATTTGTATGATACTCTATGTCGTGATCTATTTTTCCTTGATTTCAGCTGTCTCAGCTCTAAACTATACTTTTCTTTCTCAATAAATAATTCATTTTCTGTTTGCAATGTATTACAGAGATGTTGATTTACCACATGTAAAAATTTCAAAGTTGTATCTGAAGCTGTTTCTGAATTATACGTGATTATCCATTGGGATGCTGTGCTTTGGTCACATTTTTTCCTATTAAGCTATGTATAGAGATTTTCCACCACATAAACGGTCATAACTTTTTAACCAGTTGAGACAGAGCGATAATTTTTCACTCTAATTAATGTTTCACTCCCCTTTATTTTTCTACGCTAAATTAATACCCATGCCCGTAGCCACTATTTTGAAAAATTCTTGCAAGTGCCTACTAAGAGGGTTGAACTTGAACCTGAACATGCTCCTTCTTCTTCTTCTTCTACTAATAACTACAACTAGATAGGTACTACGCCTCTCCTGAATGATCGGAACCGTTTAAGAAACTAAATTACGGGTTCCACCGGCGCAGCTCTCTAGACTTCCAGTCCCACAGTGCCCAGTATGGGCGGGAGACCTTACCCCCGATGTTCCTCGAGCCTCGAGGTAGTTTCACTTTATAGTTGTTTTAGCTTTTGAACTGTGGATCTTTTGTCAAACGTTTTATTTTAATTTTTCAAATTTAGTAGCACTTTAAAGGTCTGCGTTAGGTATCGCTCTGCTGTACTGTAATTGTAAGAGCGTAAGAATAACATGGTAAAAGTACTGTAAAAGTATGCTGATGAAAATGATATTGACAATGAAATTATAAAAAAGAAGAACAATAGAACTTATAAACAAATCAATAAAGAAGCTTTAAAAAAAATGAAATTTAAAAGAAGTAAAAACTGCCTCAAGAAGTGAAAAAAATTGTCCCTGTTGTTGAGATGTGAAGTGGACATAATCGTGTCTGTTAAGAATTAGAAGAAATGAAAGATGCCACTTTTTATTTTAAATGTAGATTGCACATTAGCAGAACACTAAAAAAAAAAGTAAAGAAAGAAAATCCAATGTGGCAACTTGGTTGCTAGTGAAAAAAGTAAAATTACTCCGCTCAGCATTGCTGCTGGTGTGATGTCTAGTGTTAGTTAGGTGTCACTATATTAGAGTGATATCTTGTTACTTCATATTTTCATTTTAAAACCTGTAGAACAACTTGATTGATTTGTAAATTTCCTTATATGACCATTGTTTTAGTTTTCCGCAGCCATTATAATTCAATTTGAAATATTGAAAGGTACTGGAGAGGAGTCTTAGCGGGGTTTTTTTTTGTCTGTTAGTTTTAGTTATAGGTCATAGTGCAGGTCCAAGTGTTGGAAATATACAAGGTTTTATTTTTTATTTTAAGGTTAGTTGAAGGAATACTTTCCTTAGCTCAAGGAACGTGCAGAAGACCTCCCCTTTTTACTACTTACTACTACTACCCAAGTACTAGTGCTAGACTACTTCTTCCGCCACCTCACTCCTAAACGGACTGACACCACAGGCAACTGATATTATTCTCTCTCTCTCTCTCTCTCTCTCTCTCTCTCTCTCTCTCTCTCTCTCTCTCTCTCTCTCTCTGAGTGTGTATCTGTCTGTCTATTTCTGCCCATCTCCCCTCTTTTTACTAATTAGTTTGTAGGTCTTTGGCAAATTCTCAAGAACAGCCAAGATATATGCGGCTGTGTGACACTCACTTCCGGATTGGAAGGTCCTGGGGTCGAGCCTCGTCAAGGACTCACATTCTCTCACTGTACTCGTGTGTATGATTTCCTATCCGCTAAAAGCGTTGTCTGTCAGAAGAAAAACATCGCCTAACGTTCTACTTGTTACGTGTTGCTGCTAGTCATGGATCCTTAGTAAAGTGCTTTGAGCATGTTTGGTCGATATTGCGGCTTATGAAAGCTCAATTCTTTTTTTAATATTTATATATATATATATATATATATATATATATATATATATATATATATATATATATATATATATATATATATATATATATATATATATATATATATATATATATATATATATATATATATATATATATATATATATATATATATATAAAAGATGCAGGATGATGACGGGCATGCGCTACTTTATGATGTAGTATAAACCATTCCTAATATATGATTTTGCTAAATAGGCCTACACTCAAATTTTACGAGTGTATCTGGTGGCAAATATTAGACACTCGTTGCCACTGTGATTTTGATGAAACTTGGCTTATACACAGATACATGAATTTTCCTAATACGGCTTCAAACATGCGATCTGAACTTCAATTTATAATGAAGTAATTTTTCGACAGCTTGATTGAATGTGACAAGATCCTTTTACTTAATACAATTCAATTTAGTGTGGTCTGTAGTTGTTTGCCTAATATTAGAATGCACAGAATTTGAATTTTTATTGACTTTAAATATTGAAAACAACATGCCTTTGGCTTTCCATTTGTGCCATTCCATTCAGCTTTTGACCTAGTCCCTGATTTGAGTACCACGTCACAAATTTAAGTTCTTCGAGAAAACTCTCGACTTACTTTCTTATTCTTCTAACGTACTGAACTGTAACACCTTTGTCTCAGTTGGAGAAAATATTGCAATTTTTAAACTTAATATTTAGGTATTTATGTTATGATCTTTTATATTATTCCGTGTTTTTCAGCTTCCATCATATCACCCTGAGGAAAGTTGGCTAATTTATGACTTTTGTGTCTATGAATGCAAGCAGGGCAAAAAGCAATTGACTTCAAGCAAAGGAGTTCGCCCTAACCAGAGGTAGGAGGTTGTTTTTGGACGGGGGCAGGAGGTGTTTTTTTACTTTTACATATTTAAAAAAACATGAAAATATTATATGCACAAGGTTATAATATTTCAGTATAACTCGGAAGTAAATTATCACCATCAGCTTTTCTATCTTGATTGCCAAGACAATTTTAATAAAGCAATCAAACTGATTCTGAATTTTAAAACATCCAGAGGAAGAGGCAATGTGTGCCTATCTGCAGCTCATTTACAGTCTTCAGTGGGCGGGCTGCACGATGTAATGCAGCAAGACAATAGTTCAACTATTACCAGAACAGTTTTAAAAAGTGAAAGACTTGATTTGTTCAAAAAATCTGATTGCGCTGGATTAGTATTATTATTGAATGTCTTATTAAGATTTATTTTCAATTGCTCTATAATCTGCATGTTGAAATCCTTCACAATTGAGTTATGCAAGTGACAACGCTATTAATATTTTATCATACTATGTTGTGGATAATTTTATTATTTTGTAATAAAATGTTTTTCTTACCATGCAGGACTCTGAAATTAATACTGGCTTCTGAGGGTTACAGGGCTAATCACCCATGCGATAAATTGGTAAGACTCATTCATTTTATACTTATTTTCCATTGACATTTTGTCCCTACAGTTTTTCGCTGCCGAAAAATTTACACTTGACAGCAATTAATCGCAAATTCTATTTTAGTCGCAATTAGACTCAATTTTTTTATAAATATGTATTATTTTTTCTTTTCTTGTTACTTTATATTTTCAGTACTTAATTGTCCCTCCCCCCTCCACTATTGAGTGTAATATATAGTTCCATGTTGCTCCCTGTCTTTGTTATGGATTAAGATTGCTCATTTTTTTCCTGGTTCTTGCGGGGGTCTTTAGTTGGGATGCAGACAGTCAAATACAGTACCTTTCTTCTTGAGATGATTTTTTATACTGTAAATCATCTCTCTGTTATGTACTGTTATAGTTATAGGTTTTGAATATTATTGCATTATGTAAATGTTTTAGCAGGATCCTTTGCTTGTGTCTCGGTGAGACTTTGAGGTAATGTCAAAATTGGTACATCTTTGAGGTGCTCGTGAAATCTACTGTTCCCTATTGCCTATTGAATCAGTCACCATATCCTCATCCTTTTTATAATGTTGTAAGCGCTATTAAGTCCTGTAAGACAATATAAGCAGATCTAGGTGGTGGTATTTTTTTGGGTCTTTTTTTTTTTTTGTCTTTGTTTATTTTTTGTTCCAGATAAGGAATTTTAAGATTTGATGGTTGTCCATAGACTTTTTAAAATAAAATTCGACTTTGACTATGAGTACGGTGCAGTTATAAGTGCTTGATTTCTGAGGACTAATTATAAATGGTGACCACTCTATTGCGTTTTTGTATGCCATGAAAATGTTACAAAGACAATGAAGCGACATTTTTTGGGAATTCTGCAGTCATTCATTTAACCCTTGAATTTGATGAGCGCCTGTTGCATTTTAGTTCATTCAAGTATTTTAGAGTGACAAACACAACTCGTGCATTATGGGTTTATATGCAGATTTTTGTCTTTAAATTGTCAATAAATAATAAAATGCTTTTTTTTTGTTTTGTTAGCTGGCAGGTCTGAATTGAATGCTATTACATACAATTTTGTACTTTTAATCTTTTTTCTTTTTACATTTAGCCATCCTCACTTTATCCGGAGAATCGCCTGCCCCTCGTGAATGAGACAGTGAAGGCTATGGCTAAAACAAAGGTGTCCACAACCCAACTTAGGCAATACATTCAATCAAGCCAAGGATAAAATATAGACCTGTAAATTCTCAGTCAATTAACTGAAATCAGTCAATTTGTCAAATTAAAATATTTAAAAAAAGGAAAGAAAGAAAGAAAGAAATGAAAAAAGAAAGAATTCACAAATCGTAGTCGAATGACCGTAAAGTACTTAGGAGTGTTCCACAGCGCTACGCATAGCTCATGGGGACCGTTTATATTAACGAAGCCAAGACTAAGCGACGCTTTTTATAAAAGGCGTGTCTGAACACATCCCTGGGTATTTTCACACATCCTTCGTTAAATTATTTTTTCACTTTCCAAACCCAACGGTAGCCAATTTTAACTGAGCCACCGAGCGATAAATTTCACTGTTTCGTCTAAGCCAAAATTGACCACAATTACCTGGGACTCTCAAAAACTATGATAATCTAAATTGCGAATGCCCGGAAGTCCGTTATGTAGACACCTTCAAATCGAAAGTTTGGATAGATTGCTACAAAGCACATTTCGATTGCCTCACGTTGTAAACAAACTGGTTGACCGTTTCTTCACTGATTGGGTACCTAATTATAAGGAACAATGGTAAGTAGCCTAATTAATTCCCGCGCAAATTAGGACGTTTTCTGCCATTGTTTTGTTCAAGCGTGCTTGCTGTTTACTGTGGCGATTTACTATTCATTTCGATTCTTTGGATTTGTCCGCTACCGCTACGCCTGACTGCCGAAGTTTCTTCAATTGATAATTCATTTCTACTTAGCCTAATAATTCAGTGTATTGGCCAGAAGTCATATTTATTTCTTTTTTGTTTCTCTCATTAACTGATTGAAAATCAAGTTTGCTCATTGCTACATTATTTTAATGTTCTCACAATGCCTGAGCTGTTCGTGGATCGCAATTCAGACTTGTCGAGCATCGATAAAAATGTGAGGAATAAATTCAATTGGTCATGGCTAGAAGTTAAAGATGGCAATGGTGATTATTTTTCTGACTATGTCAGAAAAATTCCAGAGGCAGGAATCGGCTTTTGTTTGTATTGTTGTCAACGTTTGAAGTATGGTCACAAGGGTATAGGCTTTCTCAAAAGGCATGCACAGTCTAAGTCACACATTGGTAGAAGGAATTCAGTCAAAGGAAATCAGTCATTGCCAGCTTCTTTTCAAATGTTAAATAGTTTAGAAAAGGGATCATCCCATGTCAGTTCTACTCATACACATCCTTATGGTGTTGCCCCAAATGTTTGTAAAGCTAGTGGATCCAGGCTGAATCAAAATTCTGAAGATCATGTTTCACAACCATTACCACCACCGCCTCCAAGTATGGAGGATAGGATAGCTCATCTAGAAGCTATTATTTGTTCTTTTATTGCTGAGCATTCACTAACTCTAAGCATGGCACCACACCTAATAGGACTTGCCCAGCTTCTTTCTCAAGATCACAAAGCTCTGCAATCTTTAAAAATGGAAAGACAGACTGCCACATATAAATTAAAGTTTGGCCTGAAGGAAATACAGAGGAAGCGATTGATCGGGAAGATGAAGGAGAACTATTTTTCAATAAATTTAGATGAAGCCACAACAAAGCATGGGAAGAAAAGGGTCCTCAATATTCTTGTATGTTTTTATGATGTGGACCTGGAGAAATCTGTTGTTTATCTTTATGCTTCAGTTGAACTGTTTACAGTAAATGCAGAAACAGTATACAAAAGTGTCATTGATATCCTGGTTCAAGACAACATCCCTCTTACAAATTTGATCACTGTTTTGTCAGATTCTGCTTCTTATATGAGAGGTGAACATAATGGATTTTTTATGAAACTCAAGTCTGACGCCCTCATCTTGTGGATATTGATGGTGACATTTGTCATCATATACATAATATTACAAAAATATTTTCATCTTCAATTGATCCAGCAAGTCATATTTCAAAATTGCTTGATGACATTTTCAGGGACATTGAATACAGTGCAGATATAAGACGAGATTTTTTATCGATTTGTCAATTTCTCAACATAAAACGTCTACTCCCTAAAGAGAGAGTTTGTCACAGGTGGTTGAACATACTGGATTGTGCCCAACGTTATGATGAGTTAAAGGATAGCATTTATGTTTTTTACTTCTCTTGGTTGTCAATAAAGGATAAAGAATTGTTTCAATCAAGCATTATGGATGTTTTCAAGCACAGATCCACTTCTGAAAATAGCAGACAAGCAATTTATAAAATAATGAGGAGACTTAAGTCAAAAAATTTGACAGTGGCTGGGAAAGCAAGGAAATCAAGAATATGTCAAAAGATTTTTGATTTTTCATCCAAAACAACAGTGCTTCTTGATGTGATTTTATATGTATTTCCTCTTTTCAAGAGATTTGTTTTGGCATTTGAGCAACATAAACCAATGCTTCATCTTTTGCACGACGAACAAGTCAATATTTTTCGGAATTTTTTGCAATTTTATATTCGACCAGAATTTATCAGGGAATCTGGCAAAGATTTGCATTCTCTTGATTTGTCAAAACCAGAAATTTATTTACCTTACAAACATGTTAATATTGGAAGATGTAGTGAGACCAGATCCCTCTCTAAGCTAGGACGAGAAGAAAGAAATAGTTTCCTCAAGTTATTATTTGAAGCTTACAAAGCTACAGGCATTTATATGCAGAAAAAGCTTCCCCTCAATAACCCATTTCTAAGGACTCTTTCTTTATTGGACCCCAGGGCTTTTGGATTTGGCGACACTGCAATGGCATTGAAAAAGCTGCCTTCAATGTTGAAATCAATAAATGCTCCAAATTTTGACAATGAAATTATGATGTTACAATCAGACCCAAGTATTCACCCTGTTGATGTTGACTTGTCCCTTGATTTGTGGTGGACAAAAGTTTTCAAACTTGCAAAGTACCCTTCTGTTCAAAAGATAGTGAGTGCATGCTTGTCTATTTTCACAGGTCCAAGAGTTGAACAGTCATTTAGCATTATGAATAACATCATCACTACTAATAGCACAAGTTTACTAATTAGCACATACGAAGCCTACATGTATACTAAATATGAATTGCTTGCTTTGAATACCACAACATTAAAGAAATATGCAAGACCTAATGCTGTGACCTCACCAATAGATTCTTCACTTGCATATCACATGCAGACAGCATCATCAAGACATAATGCAGACAGCAGGAAAAGACAAATATCATCAACTGACCAATTGCCTTCAGCAAAACGTTCTCGTTGCTTATAGCCATGGAAATGATAAGATATAGACATAATTTTGTTTTGTTTTCCAATATATTTTTGCCTTGAAATAGACTTGCATCATTCAACAGTGGTGATATGATGAACAAAAGCTTGTTTTGCTTTCTTTTTTAAAATCTGGAGTGTTTTATGTCAATAGTTTTTATAGTTCATGATCAGATTTTTGAGGTTGCTTTGTGTGGTGTACATACTTGATTGTGACAATTAGTTTCTTTTGAAAGCCTATAGCTTTAATTACCTCATCAGTAGAAACTTTGTTTGGAGCATTGTTAGTCGTTGATGAAGTCTTCTTTACTGATATGAATGACATGCTTATTTAGCATTCCTTCTACATCAAATCAATGGCAGTCATACTTCCAGTAAGTAATAACACCCACTATTTTAATGTATTGTATTTATCACTCTCCTCTCTAATGATGCCCTTATTTAACAAAAAAAAAACAAACTTGAATCTTCAGTTTGTCGAAGAGTTTAAGTCAATTTTTTTAGAGCTCATTTACAGGTCTAAATGTATTGCCTAAAGATGTCGAAGATTTGCAGCGGAGATTGTTCAAGACTGATATTGACAGGACGGACGGTGAGACGGTACAGGAATTACTGAGAGAGATAGAGGAGGAAGGAGGTGTAACAAAGTTCAGTGTGAATGAGGATGGTGGTTTTGAGTATTTGTTTTAAGTAACGGGAAGAATGAGGCGTGATTTAAGTGTTTTTTGTGATGTGTTTGTTATGGATGTAACATACAAAGTAAATCGATATTTGTATCCACTTGTGAATATTATGTGCATAGATGATGAGGGTCATGGCGGGCGAAAGACTGGAAATCCATGACCAACCTGAAACTGACATTGTCCCAGTATGACGTGTGACAAATACACAGGAAGGACTGTATCGAATTGTATCTTCAGTGACAAACAGGATCAATAGCTTGTTTCAAGTTATGGTAGAACATCAGTTTCTGCAAAGAATCTCCCAGTTGGAACAATTTTTGACTCTTGTCTCTGAAGATAAAGACTTTGACATTGTCGACATGACTGACTTAATACAGACAAATCCCCATTCTAACCCTCTTTCTGACTTTTCAGAGACACCAGACATTGTAAATGCACGTACTGACCAGAGACCACAGACATTATAAATACACACTCTGCCCAGACAGAGACCACAGAAGTTATGGACACACAGACTGACCAGACAGAGACCGCAGACGTTATGGACACACAAACTGACCAGACAGAGAGACCACAGACGTTATGGACGCACAGACTGACCAGACAGGGACTCCAGATAACAGAGACATGCGACCATAAAGATGCCCTTGACACAACAGAGACAGTTAGACTGCGAAATTTTTCAAATGTGACTCTACACAGGAAATTTCATACAGAATTCCCTTAATACCTTTACTCATTGTCCATTCGTAAAATTTATTTTCATGTAATAAACCACCAAAAAAGTAAATTTTTAACGTGGGTGGGGGCTGTCACGTTACTGTAGAACGAGCTTAAGTCTCAATGGGATATTAGCTTTAGGCAACCACAAGTTGGTATTTTTCAAACCTGTTGCTATGCTATCTTGTAATGACAACGTCTCTCAGTCGCCAAACGTCACTAGCTATCCTTCACATAATGCAGGGTTGATTGTGTGAAGTACGTTTGGGGCCGGAAGATAGCAAGGCATAGTGCAGGCTACTGTACTGTGTCAGTCCGTGAACGGGTGACCAATTTATAGTACAGAGAAGGCAAATCTGTTCCTATATGTCCCAATAAAAATATAACACAGAGAAGGCCGAAACTGTGTTATACAGGTCTACAGGTCGGTACAGAATAAAACAAATATAACACAGGAGACCAAACACTGTGTTGTAGAATATCAAAATTTCAAAGGTGGTCGGTCAGTGACGAAATAAAAAGGGACATTATAAGTCGTAATATCACATCCCAATAAAAGTGTGATAGTAAAAAGGTGCCCGTTAACAATTGAGTCGGTCAAGTCTCTATCCAGATTCAAAAGGATAGTGCAAAGTCCTGTATGTAAAACAAATTTGAGAAGCATGGTTGTTCTCAATACTTGTTGGGTCGTGATCGGTATAGAGTGAAGTAGTGTTCATGATACACATCAGAGCAATGCTGTGTCAAGATTACAGAGGAGCAAGAAGACAAGATTTGTTTGTGTGTCTTTATATGTTACGGAATAGGTACATTTTGGTTGTCAAAACTTTCATTTTTATTTTGACATTTTCTTGATCTTTTAAAATAAAATTATAATTTAATTTAATCAACAGACTTGTTTAATAATTTAAAGATATACTTTTGTGGGGACCTTTTGTAAAATCATTAGTCCGATTGTAGTTGTAATCTCTTTATATTCTAATGTCATAAAATCAGTGACACCACTGAATTCCTACCAGCGCTTTTACTCACTGAGTCCCTACCACCAGCGCTATTACTCACCCAGTCCCTACCACCTGGGCGGGGTTCCTGACCTCCCATAGTGGGCAGGGGGGTTCATACTGTGTCTTCTTTCCCCTTATATCTGTTTTCCAACATGCTTTCTGTCTTTGTCTTGGAATGAGATTACTTGGTTTTGTCCTGGTCCTGGCTGAGAGGGAAGCAGTCGAATGTATAGTTAGTTTTGGGAGATGATATTTTTTTCATTGGAAATCATCTCTCTGTTATGTACTGTATTATGTTTTATTTACATATTATTTTTGATTTGTTAACATTTGAGTGTATTCCTCTTAGTCGGGACCTGTGCTTGTGTCTGGATGAGACTTTTAGATGATTTTAAACTAAGTACTTTGATGGTGTGCTCTTGGTATCTACATCTGTTTCCCATTTGAACAAATTCCCCTTTGTCTTACCTTTTCTTGGGTGCTTTAATTGAATTCTATAACTTTTTACTATCCCATTTCTTCCTTTTTACTGGCGCTGATATGACCTTGATGTGTTGCAAGCACCGTAAAACTCTAAAAAACAAACAAACAAACAGTCCCTACCAGCAGCGCTTTTACTCATTGAGTCATAGAGCTTTTACTCACCGAGTCCCTACCACCAGCGCTTTTACTCACTGAGTCATAGAGCTTTTACTCACCGAGTCCCTACCACCAGTGCTATAACTCACCGAGTCCCTACCACCAGCGCTATAACTCACCGAGTCCCTACCCAGCGCTTTTACTCTCCGAGTCCCAGCGCTATAACTCACCAAGTCCCTACCACCAGCGCTTTTACTCACTGAGTCATAGAGCTTTTACTCACTGAGTCCCTACGACCAGCACTATTACTCACTGAGTCCCTACCACCAGCGCTATTACAGAGTCATAGAGCTTTTACTCACTGAGCACCTACGACCAGCGTTATTACTCACCGAGTCCCTACCACCAGCGCTATTACTCAGCGAGTCATAGAGCTTTTACTCATCGAGTCCCTACGACCAGCGCTTTTATTCACCGAGTCCCTACCACCAGCGCTTTTACTCGTTGAATCCCTATCACCAGCACTTTTACTCGCCGAGTTCCTACCACATGGCTATTACTGAGTCCCTAACACCAGCGCTAATACTATTAGCCACCAAATCCCTACCACCAGGGGGGACAATATAAGCTCAAATTAGACCCCAAAAATTCTTACAGTGATGCAGAAAAAAACAACGAACAGATCTCTTTCAAATTTACACAAAATGTTTCTTACAACAAGATGGATAGGTTTAGCAATAGTCTTGAAAATAAATTTTTCAGAATTTTTTTTCGATTTCTTAGTGAAAATTTGGTGTGACTGACATGACAGGAAAAAAAAATTGATTTAAAAATTCATAAAACTGCTAAATTTTTGTTTAGCCCAAAACCCAACCATTATGATGCAAAACACATCATAAGAAAAATTCTGACCAAATTTGAAGACAATCTGATGGGAAACAATCCAGATGTGAATGTTAGAAAATCAGAGAATGACGCACAATGAAATTTTGAGAAAATGAAAAATTTGTCTTTAATTTGATAATAAAGCTAATTATGCAGACAAAGGCCAACATTCATCAAGTATAACCAATATAGAACAAGAAAACCGTAATATTTTATAAATTGATCAAATTCTGAAAAAAATTATAAACGATTCGCTAACCCATACCTCTAAGAAAAAAAATTGCGAAATAATTTAATATCTGCTGTTATTCACCAAAAAATTACTTTAGTGGTCAAATATGCTTTATAGTTCTAAAATTCTTTAATTATATCTCATGAACGAATAATGTAATGTATAATTTGATGCTAAACACCAAAAATAACTGAATTAAAAATAACTTTTTTAAGGGGCAACATAAGCTAAAATTAGACGTAAAACCCTAAAATTTCTAACATAGATGCACCAAAAACTAGCATATAAATTTCTTTCAAATTTAAACACAATGTTTCTTTCATAAATAGCTATATCATGAAAACTCTTGGAATAATTTTTTAGAATTTTTGATTTCAACTGAAAATTTAGCGCGGATCGACAGGAACAAATGAATTTTAAAATTTATAAAATTGCTAAATTTTAATTTACCCCCAAACACTTACATCATGATGTTTTTTTTTGTTTGTTTGTTGCTTTAGGTCTCTTCCAACACAATTGAGGTTATATGAGAGACCGCTGAAACAAAAAAACAAGCAATCTAACAAAAATAGTACAAATGTCAATCAAAATCATAACCTAAAGATATCATAAGCTAAATTATAAATAACCAAGAACAAACAGGCAGAGGATTTACAGGAAAAAAAATATCCCCTATCAAAAATACAATCACAAACCAAAGAAGCAGGATAGGCTAGTAAAGAGAAGAAGAAACGACATCACTATCGGATCGTACACCCATGCGAACATCATAGGTATATGATTCAAGGGTGATGCTCCCATCCAACCACCTGCACATCATGATGTAAAACACATCATAGAGAAAAGATTCTGAATAAATTTGAAGATAATTTAAAGGAAAATGATTGAGGTAGGATTGCTAGAAAATCAGACAAATGCCATAAAACAGACATTTGAGAAAGCGCAAGCTTTTTCTATAATTTGACATAAAGTTAAAAGGCTGATTTTGCAGACAACTAAAAGAAATGATCCATCAAACTTTCAAAATATGACCGTAATAGGACAAGAAAACGAAAATTTTGTAGATTGATCTAAGTCTAAAAAAAATTATAATCGGTTCACTAACCCATACCCCTTAGATAAAAAAAAAATGCTGTAAAATTGATTTTTTTACGCCCAGAGATAAAATAATTTTGTGGTCAAATATGATGTCATACCTTATGAATTCATCATTATAATCACAAAACCTAATTATTTACTGTATACAATAGGTTATACAGATGATTTCTAGATATATTAAATGATTTTTCAAAATATGATATGGCACGCTATCCTCATTTTTCATTTTTTTTTATTCTACTTGAGAAACAAGTCGTATAAAATTAGATATCTAGTCAAGTTGAACTGCAAAATCAATTCTATTTTAGACAATAAAACAGTTAAATAGTGCACTAGCTCTGAATAAAAAGCAATTTGCTTTCCCAAACCCTTGGAATAAAAATCTCTTTCGCCTCAATACAGAAAAAGTCAACACTACTTGTTTGCCACCACTTTTTTTGTAGTTCCACAAAGAGGGTTGATCCTGCTCTGGATGGAAAAATTGAAATAAAAAAGAGACACATTTCATTAGCAATTTTTGAAAATGGCATTATTGTCATAAAATGCATTTGTCAAAGACATAGCAATTTTTAAAAAATGATCATTATTCACACCAACACACTTGAAATTTCATTGGTTTTACATTCATAGAACAAAACTCTTGGCAACAAACTATAGTCTGTCGTTAAGTTAATACATTCAGTAGTAATTCAATTCAAATGATGCTTTGCCATTTTCATTTAGAAAAATGAGCATTTATTTTATTGATCACCAATAAAAAATGTAAAGGCGCAATGGAGATTTGAAAACATTACTAACCATTGTCAAAAAGTGCATGCAGACACTCTGGTCTGCTGGCCCAGATGATGGTTTGCTGATTGATGAGTTTTGCCACAGGCAAAGGTTTGCCTCAACACACCTTGCCAGAATAGCCCTTGAGCCAGCATCTTTATGTATTGTCAGGACACCAGTAACGTCAACAGTGTTCTTTCATGTTTGCTGTCGATGAAAACAAAAAATTAAATTTAATTCACTACAGCAAAATAGGCACATACATGCCAATGCTAAAGTTTATAACAGCAACACTTCGCATGTTGAACGGGACATAACGTCTGTTAGGCGATATTACAATTTCTTCGGACAGAGACAACGCAGTTAACGGCCAAGTACACATTTTACAACTGAGTCCGGTGAGAGAAAGTGAGCAAAGTGCCTTTTCCAAGGGCTCAACTATGCGCTGAGCGAGGCTCGAGCCCAGGACCTTCCGGTCCAAAAGCGAGTGTCATACCACTACGACATAGCCGTACGTAATTTTAAAAAAAAATATAATAAAAATAATCACACTAATATAATTATCTCACATTGTCATCATCATAGGCATTTCAAAACTACTAATAATACTACCACTACAGATATCTTATCATTATAAAATATTACTCTCTCTCTCTCTCTCTCCATGAACATAACATACAAAACCCAATTTTCCGATATAAAAAAACAGCCCCTCCCCCCCCCCCCCCCCCCCCAAAAAAAAAGTTTTGAAAAAGTATGGACGATGCATGCTGTGTCGGCCATAATAAAGATAATAACAATAACTGAATGAAAAGTATTTTTTTAAAGGACCCTGAGCCTGGAATGTCGTGAGTACTCGAAACCTCTTGATCTTGATAAAATTAGCAACCTTTTGACTGGGGATCGAACATTGAAACACCTGGTTTTAATCGCTTGACATGGAAGGCTGATTTAAAATATTTGGGGGGGGGGGGGGGGGGGAATTAGTATTTTAATTTTTTTTAAGCCCTGTTATTGTTATTTTTCACAAAATAAAGTAATAAAGTTAAGTAATTCGCGGTAGCGACAAATGTGTCGTCAGCTGATGCACAATCAACAAACTTCTTCTTCTTCTAGGTTCCATGCCTGGTCCAGGCTTCGGATACTGCATGAATTATCTCTCTCCATTCTTCCCTGTCTCTTGCTTTTTCAAACAGCTCTTGGATTGTTAGGTTGGTGAAGCCCTTCAGTTGGTCTATGAGTGTTTTTCTTTGTCTCCCCCGGGCGCGTTTACCAGGTATTTTTCCACAACTTGCCAGGTATTCATTCTTATCTTTCCTTACTATGTGTCCGAAAAAGGATAGTTGTCGATCCACTATTAAGGGCATTAGGGCATTAGGGCAACCCCAAAGCATGTTTAGTTATAAAAATAAGAAATGAATTAAAATGTGCATTTCGTATGCTTACCTTGTAAACTGAGTATTCTGTGACTTGAAAAGAGTGAAGAATTACCAAAGTCCGTCAAAATCAACTTGTAATAATAGATGTGATGAGATGAAGTGGTCACTTTTTGACTTCCAGACAGGGTTGCCAGATTATTTTTCAACAAAATGCCAGGATAAGACTCAAAAAATGCCAAAACACTCCAAAAAAATGCCAAAGTCTGTTGACTCCCACCCCCACTAAGAAAACTACTCACTTTTGATAGACAATTTACTATCATATCCTGGTGGCTTGCGTGTTTTCTTTTCTTTTTTTTTTCTTTTTTTTTTAAATTATACTAAATTTCCTGTTGGGGTAATTTTTTACCTACTGACTACTAAGTGGAGTGCTAAACCACTACACCACGGTTGAGAAAAGGTGTCATTTGAAGTATAATATACAAGAAAAGAAAATGCCAAATGAAAATGCCAAATGCCAAATGATTTTTCTAATGCCAAACGGTTTTCAAAAATGCCAGATTTTTGTAATCTGGCATTTAAAATGCCAAACTGACAACCCTGCTTCCAGATAATTCATTGTATATTGCAGTTCTATCCGTATAAAATGTTATATTTTTAGTAATTACGCAAATTCTATTTTTAGTAAGAGTACAAATAAGCTCTGGCGTTATTTGCAGTGGTAGTACAAATAAGCGTAGCCTTCCAAAAAACAGTCAGATCAAGTGGAATGCCTCCAGATGCCGACACTGCTCTTGGACCAAGAGACTCTTTATATCGAAGTACTTCTACACGAGGTACTTCATGAATACCAGGAATGGTCAAAGAATCAATATCAGAGTCAGCAATGAACACTAAATTGCAAGGATTGAAGAAAGGTATCTCCTTCAATAATTCCATCCCTGGTTGGCCTTCCGTCGATGAATATTTCTCAAGCTTTTCATTGGCCAAAGAGAAAGCTTGACAAAAACTATCCTGGAGCTGAAGCTTGAGATGTTGGTCCAGGTCATGCGGACAGTGTCTTTCTACATCTTGTAGGGTCACATGGCAAGATGAAAACTGGTCCTTAATTTCCATGAGCTTTGACCACGCCTGGTGAAAATAGAAATAAGAATAAGGCAAGGATTAAAAAACATAAGAAAGTATTTTTGTTTTGTAATTCTTTTCTTGCTCTAGTCAAAGACATTCAACTATAATGTTGTGTCCAAAGGCAGAGTTTCAACAAAGATGGAATCGTTTCATTAATAATGATACCTGCTCTTAATCTTATAAAATAAGATTTAAAGGTAGGAGGAGAAAATGAATATTTACTGTCATGGCGATTGGACGTTGGCTTTGGAATACATCAGTAGCTACAACGATGGACTGAGACTGCTGGATTATAAAGCTCATCTCTGCTTGAATTAACTGGCGCTCCGACACCGAGCAGAGGATATCATTCAAGTAGACTAACGACTCTGGAGCCGTGCGCCCACAGTGCTCCATTTCCTTCGCAATGAATGTGGCAAAGTGCTGCAAATTTTTCTCATGGTATGAGACCGCTTCAAACCAACAATTCCATCTGGATTTTGAAAAGGAAGTAAAAGAAATGATGCATTTTTAATTCATTTGTTAAATTGAATTTTTATTTGAAAAGAAGATAACATTATACCTACTTAATCTATCAGTTTTTGGCCTTATAGTATAGTCTGTTGAATTTACCATCATCATATGACTTGACCTAGTGAGGACTAATGTTAGGCATTGACTTTAATGGTTGACTATGACCCTCTTACTTTACCCCGAAATAATTGTGCAAGATAGCTTCCAATATTTATTTTTAAAAATTCTAGTGCATTTTCTTATATCAATGGTTAAAGCAAACTAACTTTGAAATAAAAAAATGATGACAATCTAAAAAGATAACATAATGGAATAATCAATTCTATTAAGCCATAGCAAGCACTTTCCCAGTCAGATACTTAATTAAAGCTCATCTTTTCAACAAAAAAAAGGGAGCAGATTACTATAACTGTAACATGATACTACTAAATATGTTTACTAACATATCAAATTAGGTAATAAGAATGACTGACCCTCCTATTTGTCAATATCCAATATTAACAATGTGTCACCTTTAGGTGAAAAAAGTTTTTTTAAAGACCCAGATGAATCATGACCAAGAAAGGAAAATTCTCAAAATCTCACCGTGTAGCGATTGGGTTTGGAGGCATCTTTGGAGATTTGACGAGTGGTGTCAGGAATCGCAGATATCTTGCCTTTCTGGCATTGGCGTTCCAAAATATCGCATTTGCAGCTTTGACGAATTTGTTGGTGCGATTGAAGGGCTTTCTGAAGGCATCACCCACTAGGCTCATGATATGAGCCATGCATGTGATATGCGTAGCATTTGGCATGAGCCCTTTCAATACATCATTGAAAGCCTTCCTCATGTATGCTGCATTGTCTGTGTTTACGGTGACGACGTCAGTAAACTTGATGCCAGTGGAGACTAAGCATTCAATTATGGCCGTCGCAACGGTTGTGTGGTTTGTGACAGACAAAAATCTTGTGTCCAAGAGGTAACTTTGGACTTTGTCCACATCAGCGCTCAAGGGTTCCAGTGGTGCAGCTAAGACATTGAGGACAAACCTGAAAAGATAGGCGATACAAATAAGAGAAAACACAAAATAACATATAGGGAAGGATGCAAAAGTGATATCATAATTGCTCTCAGCATTTAATTATAATTATAGAATTCAAACTAAGGATTCGAACTGATCACTGTGTATGTTGTGTTGTGTAGTACGCCCATATATATATATATATATATATATATATATTTATATATATATATATATATATATATATATATATATATATATATATGATTGTGCGTGAGTGTGTGTGTGTGTGTGTGTGTGTATTCACCTGCCTCCTACTCCTATATATAAATTACTCTTTCGCTTTAGTTTCTACAAACATGTCAGTCAAAAACAAAAAACAAAACCCACCTTCCAACATCATCAGACATTTCATCACAGATGATGGCCACAGGCTTGTTTATAACTTTCTTATACACCACTTCTTTTTTGTTGGTGAACTCCCTCTTTAAGTAGCATTCCTGCAGCTGATGAGCTTGTGGAATGGCACCACCGTTTTCAACTCTTGTCTGCAAGAAGTTTCTGACTGCTGGGTGGTCAACCTTCGATAAGGGAATGTTTGCTGCAGCAAACATTGAAACAACTTCATTGCAGATATCATTTCTTGCTGAAAGAAAGAAATTTAAAAAATAGTTTGTTAATATGAATAGCTTAAAAAAAATAAGCTTTATATGGCGCAATATCCACTAAACGTGCTCAAAGCACTTTACAAGGGGTCCGTGGCCAACAGCAACATTTAACAGGTAGGATGGGACATGAAGCCTGTTAGGGGATATTACAATTTTTTTCGGACAGAGACAACGCTGTTAACGGCCAGGTACTCATTTTACACCTCCATTTCATGAGAGAATGTGAGTAAAGAGCCTTCTCCAAGGACTCAACTATGCACTGAGCGAGGCTCGAACCCAGGTCCTTCCGATCCTAAAGCGAGTGTCTTTTCACTATACCACAAAGTAATAATAAAAAGAACAACAATGATAATAATAATAATAATAATAATAATAATAATAATAATAATAATAATAATAATAATAATCATCATCATCATCATCATCATCATCATAATAATAATAGTAATAATAATACCCTCATCTTTTATATAGTTGTAATTGTATAGATTTATAGAGCAATATCCACCCAAAACTAAGTACTCATTTAGAGGGAAAGGGTGCACCACTCACCTTGCGTTGAAACTGTAGACGGTTTCTTCAAAACAGAATCCAATGTCCTCTGCTTCTTCACCGCTTCACTCTCATCCACGTCAGTGGCATGTGACCTCTTCATTCTTTCTTCTTTTGTTTTATGGTCTGCGGAATTGCGGTGGCTATCCACAGAAGACTTTCGTAAGTGGTCAATAACCTTGTTGCATGGTGTGCAGAATAGCTTTGAACCACTGACGTGGGTCCACTGGCTGTATTCTGAGTGTCGCTGGTGTGCAGTGACATGGCGAGCACATTTTGCCTTCTTCATGTCTAAACCAAGGAACTTGTCCATAGCGAGTTTGTAATCAACAAGTAGATGTAAGAGAAAAGAACGCCGGTAGCGAAACCAATTGAAGATAACAATAATAGCGTCACTCGTCACTAAGGTGAAAGTGAAAGTAGAAAAACTCCTTTTAATTGCAATGTAACGTCTGTTAGTAGTATGGCAGTTTAAAAACCAGACTGGGCAGCTTCCAGTAGCAGTTTAAACAGACCAGGAGCTATGAGAAAATGAAAGAAAGGGACGATGCTGACTTTCGGAAATTCGCCACTTTAAAAAAACCACTCGGGTTAAATAATGGTGAAAAATTTAGATTTTTCATGAAATTTGTAAAATTTGCGGTAAATTGCGGAAAAGTGCGAATTTTGCGGCCGCAAATTTGCCATTGCGGCCGCGAAAAACCACGATGACAGAATATACAAGCAGCGATTGGACGTGTGTGAGCGGTTCGAGAATTTAATGACAAAAGAGTTCTGCGTGGAGTGGGAGGAAGTGGTTGGTGAAAGTCAATTCTTCACTGCTGGCAGGAAGGAACGCAATCCTGGTAAAGGAATTTTACCTGGTCTTGACTCCGTCATGGATTATGTTCGCACCCTCTCGTACTATGAATGTCTTCCAGAGGAGATTAGTCAGTCATTCTTGACCCGTTTAAAACGAGATATCAATAGTTACCCAGATATCAACCAAGACACTATGACAATTCCTTTTATCGAACGTTTCTGTGTCTTCGTTGCCAAAAAATGAACTATTGAATGGAAAGACTTGAAACGGACGTGCACTTATTTGCAGGTCTGATAACCCAATTTATTATGAGCTCATTGTTGTAATAGAAGTGAAAAAATGACGCAAAAATGAATTATTGTCCATTACATTAATGTTGCAATAGGCCCATAGTTACGTGCGGATGTCAGACCTGTACACGTCGCTTGTTTCAAAACAGTATTACAGTAAAGTGAAATTAATGGTGAAAAGTTAATTAATCTAACCAGAAACGTGGGTGAAAATTATTGATTTTGTCAAGCAGAATAAACTAGTTTCTTTAAGTACATAAACCCATAAATGTCGTTATCTTATCATTGTAATGCGTGGTTTAATGTGGAAAATTTGGGTTAACTTTCGTGATTTTGTCAAGCAGAATAAACTGCAGTTTCATTCAGTACATAAACCCAAAATGTCATTTTTCTTATCATTATAATGCGTGGTTTAAGGTGGAGATCAAATTTTATTTAATAAAAATTTTAAAAAATAGTGAGAATGCTTTTACCACTCGGTCGTTTTACATAGGCAGTCAGCATCGACACCCGTAAAATCGCCATAAGGTCTGCACATCCTATGATTTCCCATAGTGGGGGAGGGGGGGGGGGAAGGCACTTATTGCGTCTTCTCCCCTTGGAGTGAGATTACTTGGTTTTGTCCTGGCCCTAGCCGGAGTCCTGGATGGGAGGGAAACAGTCAAAAGCATAGTTATTGTTTTGGGAGATAAAATTTCTTTCGTTGTAAATCATCTCTCTGTTATGTATTATTATTATTTGTTGGATCTTGTGCTTGTGACGGATGCGACGCAGGTGATCTCAAACTAAGTACATTGGTGGTATGCACTTGGAATCTACATCTGACCCCTATTTGTTCCCAGCTCCCCTGTGTCTTAATTTCTCTTGGGTGCTTTTATTGTAATTCTAGAACTTTTTACTTTCCCATTTTCTTTCTTTTTTTCTGGCGCTGATATAGCCTAAATGTGTTGCAAGCGCCGTAAAAGCTTAAAAAACAAACATCATAATACATAATACATGATAAAGATAAACAGCAAATAATTATTGACTCGTACTAGTATAGCTTTCTAAGAATTTAACCTTCACAATAACATTAATAATGAATAAGAATAAAGTTCCAGTTCCACTGATATATTTGACACTAAAGGTTAGTCTGGTTTTATTCTGTTTTATAAGTATCAATGTACGTATTTAAAGCGTTTTGTTTTATGAGATCATTGAGCACTTAAACATAGTCACAGTATTTGTTTATTTTTTTCGAAGAGCTTATTTTAACCGATCTGGCCGTCCCTTTGGTCCTTAGTGCTTAGTGCAGGACTGAGGTAATGATGTCAGGCTGGAATTCCTCCTCATATTTCAGCCTAGGAAGGGATTGAAATCTGGTTTCATGAAAATGTATACATGGCGTCAGATTCCTCCGTGTTGAACTTCCTTGGCCTTTCTGGGGAAAATGTGTGCCCTCAAAGTATGTTGCATTTTGATTAATTAGTATACATTATATTAACTGGTGCTGAAGTCCTAAACTTATGATAAGGATAATGTTTGGTCCAACGCTAGTTAGTCGAAACCTTGAAACCATCCTTGGATATCGTCGTGGAGCTCATCATACTTTGTAAATGTTAGCCTAGAGCCTTTTATCTATCGGTTCTTCTTGTGCTACGGGCCGTATTTGTCTGTTATCTTATGACAATGCGAATATCTCTAACCCTTTGTATAACAACCGGTAACGCTGTTTGACTCGGCGGGTCACATTGGGCGAGATCTTCTGACCTCCCATTGGTAGAAGGAGAGGTCACCTTTGCTAGCTGTGTCTTCCATCTGTCTATATATCTCCTTTCCCTTTCCATAATACTTTGATCTTTCCTGGTACTGTTGGGCATTCTTTGCTGAGAGTGAGAGGGAGACAACCAACTGGATAGTTCCTTATTAAAGACATGATATTTGTTTTCCTTGTAATCCATCTCTGTTTTGTTTTTGTTTTTAAGGGTTTTACGGCGCTTGCAACACATTTAGGTTATATCAGCGCCAGTAAAAAGGAAGAAAATGGGATAGTAAAAAGTTCTAGAATTACAATTAAAGCACCCAAGAAAAAGTAAGACATAGGGGAACCGGGAACAAATAGGGATCAGATGTAAATTCCAAGTGCATACCACCAATGTACTTAGTTTGAGATCACCTATAAGTCTCATCCGGACACAAGCACAAAATCCAACAAAGAGGAATACACTCAAATGCTTACATTATACATTCAAAATAACAAATATAATATTACATAACAGAGAGATGATTCACAAGGAAAAAAATTTCATCTCCCAAAACAATAACTATGCATTTGACTGTTTCTCTCCCAGCTAGGAATCCGGCCAGGACCAGGACAAAACCAAGTAACCTCATTCCAAGAGAAAGACTGAAAGCATGTTGGAAAACAGATATAAGGGGATAGAATAATCCATGTCTAATCATTGGTTTTGAATAAACGTATTGTACTTTGTAAGCATTTTGAGTGTATCCTTCATGAACGGATCCTTTATTGTGCTTGGATGTGATTTTTAGGTATTGTCAAAATCCATAGGCACATTGATAAGATTTATCATGGGCCCTCTGTTCCCCATTTATCAGTCCGCTTTGTCTTTCTTTTTCTTTGGTGATTTTAACTTCAGAACTCCAACTTTTCCTCCCATAGTGAGCAGGGAGGCACTTACTGTGTCTTCTATCCCTCTGAATCTGTTTTCCAACATGCTTTCTGTCTTTGTCTAGGAATGAGATTTCTTGGTTTTGTCCTGGTCCTGGCCAGAAACCCTAGCTGGAAGGAAAACAGTCAAATGAATAGTATATGTAGAGTTTTGGAAGATAAGATTGTACTTGTAAATCATCTCTCAGTTTTTGCACTGTATTATGTTTTGTTTTCATATTATATATGATTTGTAAACGTTTGAGTGTATTCCTCTTAGTAGAGACCTGGGCTTGTATTTGGATGAGCCTCTTAGGTGGTATCAAACTAAATACATTGATATTGATAGTGTGCTCTTGGAATCTACAGCCGTTTCCTATTTGAACCAAATCCTCTGTGTCTTACATTTTCTTGAGTGCTTTAATTGTAATTTTAGAACTTTTAACTATCCTATTTCCTTCCTTTTTACTGGTGCTGATATGACCTTAATGTGTTGCAAGCGCCGTAAAACACTTAAAAACAAAACAAACAAACCCCCATCAGCTCTTTTGCTTTCGCTCAAATGACCTAAAATCTGCCTTCTGGGTGGGGTTCCTGACCTCCCATAGTGGGCAGGAAGGTACACTGTTCTTCTATCCCCCAATATCTATTTTCCAACTTGCTTTATGTCTTTGACTTGAAATGAGATTACTTGGTTTTGTCCTGGCTGAAAGGGAAACAGTCAAATATATAGTTAGTTTTCGGAGATGATATTTTTTTCCTTGTAAATCATCTCTTTGTTATGTTGTTTTATTCTTAACATATGATTAGTAAACAGTTGAGTGTATTCCTCTTAGTGGGGGACTTGTGCTGGTGTCTGGGTGAGACTTTTAGGTGATCTCAAACTAAGTACAGTGATAGTGTGCTCTTGTACTTGTGCATCTGTTCCCTATTTGAACCTTTTCCCTTCGTCTTACCTTTGCCTCTAGTCCCTTCAATTGTATATCTAAAATGTTTTTACCCTCCAATTTTCTTCCTTTTTACTGGCGCTGATATGACCTAAATGTGTTGTAAGCGCCGTAAAACCCTTAAAAATAATAAATAAATAAAATCCGCCTTGCCTACTGTCTCCGATTTGTACTGAAGTTTTGAAAAATATTAAAAATCTCCCAGAAAATGTGACCAACCGCTTCCACACAGCTACATGTAGGGATGATTAAGATGCTGACAATCGAAGTTAATGTTACGGTAATGTAATGACATATTTCAATCGCCTCAACTTCCCACGATTGTAAATACACCACTACACACAACTCAATACAAAACTATTCACTGCTATCAAGCGTAACAATGTGTTTATCTGGGACAATAAAAGGAGGGCCATCTGGTTTCTCACCTGCATTTAGACTCTCAATTCGCACCTATGTGTTAGACATGTGTGGAAGACGTCACTCGAAGCGGGACTTTCTAAGCTCACAGACGCTATAGTTACGACACCCAGATCTGATTGGACAACGGACAACCACCAATAATAATAGCAGACCTACCAAAATCCTGAAATTATTGGCTCTTCAAGATTCTCCAACTCCCGTCGACAACCCTTATAAATCGGAGTGGGAGAGAAAATGGTCTCTAGTATTTGAGCTTAATGATGTTTAGATGAGTATCTTGTGCCCGTTAGAAGTTTTATAAAATCATTAAAAATATGTAAAATTCAAATATTGTATGGCCAAGAAAATGGTAAAATCGCATAATTAAAATAATCTGCCCATAATGCGTATTTATGTTTGAAATCATTTAATTTCATTCTAACTGGAAAATGCAAGACACTAATTTTATGGTTCTAAAAAATAAACTTGTATAATTAATACATCAAGTACCATAAGTTTTCAGTTGAGTGTCTCTGAAGTTATTCCTTCCCCCTCCCCCCTGGATTAAACAAATCGCCTAAAAGACGTAAATTTTGAAAATTGACCTTTGAAATTAATTTTATTTGCCTATTTAAATTTACACTCACAATAAAACATAATTTTTAATGAGAAAGAAAAATTAAAATTGTTATCAATCAGAATTTCCTCTGAAAAAATAAATATTTTTTTTTATAAATAAATAAAAGTCATAGGGACCAAATTACCCCCGAAATCAGATAATCATACTTCTAATATTTTTCTCTTTGAAAGTCTAGAAACTATAAAATCTCAAATTCCAGATGAGCATGTTCAGTGTAAGTACTCTATAAGCTTGACAAGCCTAAAATTTGGCATGGACATGAACCTCATCATTTTAGGAAAAGTCACCAAATTTCAGGTTTCTGCATCAAAAATTGACAGTTTAATTAACGGTCACAGTGTATCCCCCTGGGTCAATGCTCTCTAGATTGCCATGCCCTGGGTACTTCTGGCCTCCAAGCATGAAAATAGGACTAAGTAAGTGGTAGAGAAAACGAGAGATGGTGATGGTTGCATGGGAAAGATGACTAACCTCAAATATTAGTTTTTAAAAGTAAAAAGGGGTCACTCTTAGTTTACAAGGTAAACATTAGCCAAGCTGAACAGGAATCTCGATTGTCTTTCAGGACAACTAATTTGTAGATAAAACAAAAAGTTTGTGTCGCTGGAGGGTTGTTACCCTTGGGTTTTGGATAAGGCAAACTTCAGATAAGATAAACTTTTTTTCTGGTCCTGGGAAGTTTATATTAAGCGGACTGCAGTATATCGGGTTTTTTTTAAAAGGTAAACGCAACATCTATTTAAGAAATATTTTTTAAAAATTGATAATAAAAAAAAGTGAACAACACAAAGGCATTGGAAGAATTAGCAACAATTAATTCAAGTAAAGTAAATAACATTGTACAAGGGCATTTAAGGTGAACAGAGAAAAAACATGAATTCCCAGCTTTGTTATGACTCGTAGTATATTGGTAGGTGGTTTTTTAGTTTAGTAGTTTTTTAAGGATTTTACCGCGCTTGTGAGACATTGAAGTCATTTCAGCACCAGTAAAGAGAAATAAAATGGAACAGTGAAAAGATTCTAGAATTACAATTAAAAGGATTCGTTGCAAACGTACACGAGTAAAAGTTATACAGAGGGAATGGTTCAAATAAGGAACAAATGTAGATTCCACGAGCTCACAATCAGTGTACTTAGTTTGAGATCACCTATAAGTTTCATCCAGACACCAGCACAGGATCCCACTAAAACGAACACACTCATATCTTTGCAGAATATATCCAACAATACATAAAAGAGAGATGATTTACAAGAGGAAAAAACATCATCTCTCGCAACTAACCTATGTAATATTAAACACTTGACTGTTTCCCCCTTAGCTAAGGACTCCGGTATGGGCCAGGACAAAACCAAGCAATCCCATTCTAAGACAAAGACAGAAAGCAATAAGGGGAAAGAGGACACAGCAAGTGACCTCCTGTCCACTATTTGGGTCAAAGGACCCCACCCAGATTGGTACGTGGTGGAACTGACCAAAATGAGATGTAAATATGCGACCTATGGCCTCAAAAAGTTATTTTCTCAGGGTGTTTAAGATGCTAGAAATTGAATTTACAGACAGCCGTATGAGATTTGTGTTTTATGATTTATTGAGGTTAATAAAAACAATATAAAAAGTTGTATGATTTTGTCACTTCTGTATGAATCAGAATGCTGTAGGGTGGCAGACAGTGACGAGAACAAGCTGTCGGCATTTCATACAAACTGCCCTAGAAAGATTGTTGGGCTTGTTTTAAAGTTTTACGGCGCATGCGACACATTTGGGTCGTTTCAGCGCCAGTAAAAGGGAAGAAAATGGGATAATAAATAAGAATGGAATTTCAAGTATAAGCACAGAAATAAAGTAAGACAGTAGGATGGCACAAATAGGAAAGATATGTAGATTCCAAGAGCATACCATCATATACTACATTTTGAGATCTTGTTTAAAAAAAAAGGTTTTACGGCGCTTGCAACACATTTAGGTCATATCAGCGCCAGTGAAAAGGAAGAAAATTGGATAGTGAAAACATTCTAGATGTACAATAAAAAAGACTTGAGGAAAAAAGTAAGTTAAGGGGAGTGGTTCAAATAGGGAACAGATGTATATTCCAAAAGCACACCATCATTGTACTTATTTTGAGATCACCTAAATCCATACACCAGCACAAGATCCCACTACGAGGAATACGCTCAAATGCTTACAATATGCATTCAAAATAACAATATACAACAGAGAAATGATTTACAAGGGGAAAAAATATCACCTCCCGAAACAATAACTTTGCATTTGACTGTTTCCCTCCCAGCCAAGCACTACGGCCAGGGCCAGGGAAAAACCATTCCAAGACAAGGACAGAAAGGAAACTTAAAAACAAATATAGGGGGATAGAAGACACAGCAAGCGCCACCCTGTCCACTATGGGAGGCCAGGAACCCCACCCAGATATTTTGAGATCATCTAAAAGTCTCACCCAGACACAAGCATAGGATATGACTAGGTGGAACACATTCAAATGCTTACACTATTCGTTCAAAACAATCAATATAACAATACATAACAGAGAGATGATTTACAAAGAAGAAGAAAAATATCATCTCCCAAAACTATAATAAAATTATACATTTTGACTGTCTCTCTTACAACCAAAGACAGAAAGCAAGTTGGAAAACAGATCTAGGAGCATAGAAGTAGAAGACACCGCAAGTGGCTTTCCTGCCCACTTAGAAGGATTATGTAAATTTACTGCTAAATAGAATTAAACACCCAAGAATAAGTGCGGCTATGTGGTCTAGTGGTATGACACTCGCTTTCAGATCGGAAGGTCCTGGGTTCGAGCCTCGCTCGGCACATAGTTGAGTCCTTGGAGAAGGCTCTTTACTCACATTCTCTCACCGTACTCGGGTGTAAAATGAGTACCTGGCCGTTAACAGCGTTGTCTCTGTCCCAAAAAATTGTATTATCGCCTGACAGGCGTCATGTCTCGTCCTACATGCTAAGTGTTGCTGTTGGCCAGGGACCCTTGTAAAGCGCTTTGAGCACGTTTAGTGGATATTGCACTATATAAAAGCTCAAGTTAAGTTAATAATTAAGACAAAGGGGAATTAGTTTAAATGGGGACCAGATGTAGATTCCAAGAGCACACTATCAATATACTTAGTTAAAGATCACCTAAATGTCTCATCCAGACATAAGCACATATCCCCGACAAAAGGAACACACTCAAATGTTTACACAGCATGTGTAAAATAACAAAAAAAAATAATGCAGTGCATAACAGAGAGATGGTTTACAAGACAAAAAATATCATCTCTCAAAACTCTAATTATACATTTGACTGTTTCCCTCCCAGCTAGGGCCAGGACAAAACCCAGGTAATTTCATTCCAAGACAAAGTCAGAAAGCATGTTGGAAAACAGATACAAGAGGATAGAAGACACAGGAAGTAGTAAATGTCTCTCTGGTCGCCCACAATGGGAGGTCAGGTACCCCAACCAGAAAAATAATGCTTTGAACTAAATAAAGATTTTAAAATTT
>NC_088361.1:102329574-102362074 GCF_034508935.2 Berghia stephanieae | reverse complement strand
CAATCTAACAAAAATAGTACAAATGTCAATCAAAATCATAACCTAAAGATATCATAAGCTAAATTATAAATAACCAAGAACAAACAGGCAGAAGATTTACAGAAAAAAAAAATATCCCCTGTCAAAAATACAATCACAAACCAAAGAAGCAGGATAGGCTAGTAAAGAGAAGAAGAAACGACATCACTATCGGATCGTACACACATGCGAACATCATAGGTATATGATTCAAGGGTGATGCTCCCATCCAACCACCCGCTTACTATCACATTAGCTCTGGTACCAAACTTTTATGTTCATAAAAGTTTATTGAAATTAAAAAAATGAATCTGTGTGTAGCTCAATACAATTTTGGTTTGTAAGACATGGTAGACAGGTCTGTGTTAGGAACTAAAACAAGCACGAAAGAAGAAATTTAAATCAGGATTTGTTTTTTAACTTGAGCTTTTATATAGCGCAATATCCACTAAACGTGCTCAAAGCGCTTTACAAGGGGTCCCTGGCCAACACCAACACATAACATGTAGGACGAGACATGACGCCTGTCAGGCGATATTACAAATTTTTGGGACAGAGACAACGCTGTTAACGGCCAGGTACTCATTTTACACCTGAGTACGGTGAGAGAATGTGAGCAAAGAGCCTTCTCCAAGGACTCAACTATGCGCTGAGCGAGGCTCGAACCCAGGACCTTCCGATCCGAAAGCGGGTGTCATACCACTAGATCACATAGCCACACATTTTCATTATCTTTATAGCGTTTACGGCGCTAGCAACACTTTTAGGTCATGTCAGCGCTAGTGAAAAGGGAGAAAATGGAATAGAAAGAAAAGAAGAAACAAAAAAAGAAAAGAATTATAGATTTACTATTAACTCACTCAATCCTAGAGATTTTTGCTACTTTTCAAAATTAGAGAAAAATGTATTAAAAATAAATGAGCATGTGCATAGAAATTTTTTTTGTTTGTTGCTTTAGGTCTCTTCCAACACAATTGAGGTTATATGAGAGACCGCTGAAACAAAAAAAACAAGCAATCTAACAAAAATAGTACAAATGTAAATCAAAATCATAACCTAAAGATATCATATGCTAAATTATAAATAACCAAGAACAAACAGGCAGAAGGTTTACAGAAAAAAAATATCCCCTGTCAAAAATACAATCGCAAACCAAAGAAGCAGGATAGGCTAGTAAAGAGAAGAAGAAACGACACCACTATCGGATCGTACACCAATGCGAACATCATAGGTATATGATTCAAGGGTGATGCTCCCATCCAACCACCCGCATAGAAATTTTTATTCAACTATTCAACATGTAAAAATGAAAAACATTAGCTTTGATACTATGTAGACCTGTAAATGAGCTCTATAAAAATTGACTGAAACTCTTCGACAAACTGAAGATTCAATTATTTTTTTTTAAATAAGGGCATCATTGGAGAGGAGAGTGATAAATACAATACATTAAAATAGTGGGTGTTATTTCTTACTGGAAGTATGACTGCCATAATTTGATGCAGAAGGAATGCTAAATAAGCATGTCATTCATATAGGTAAAGATGACTTCATCAAAGTCATATTCCTGCCTCTGGAATTTTTTTTGACATAGCCAGAAAAATAATCACCATTATCATCTTTAACTTCTAGCCATGACCAATTTAATTTATTCCTCACACTCACATCTTTAACTTTATCGATGCTCGACAAGTCTGAATTGCGATCCACGAACAGCTCAGCCATTGTGAGAACATTAGAATAATGTAGCAATGAGCAAACTTGATTTTCAATCAGTAAATGACAGAGGAAAAAAAAAACTTAAATAAATATGACTTCTGGCCAATACACTGAATTATTAAGTAGAAGTGAATTATCAAGAAGAAACTTCGGCAGGCGTAGCGGAAAAAATCAAAGAATCGAAATGAAGGTAAATCGCCACAAAACAGCAAGCTCGCTTGGGCTTGAGTAAAACAATGGCAGAAAACGTCCTGATTTGCACGGGAATTAATTAGGCTACTTACCATTGTTCCTTATAATCAGGTACTCAATCAGTGAAGAAACGGTCAACCAGTTTGTTTACAATGTGAGGCAATCGAAATGTGCTTGTAGCAATCTATCCTAATCTAACTTTCGATTTAAAGGTGTCTCTATCATCTACTAGAGATGTTACTTCCGGCATTCGCATTTTATTTTTTTTTTTATACTTTTAAAACCAAGCTTGTAATTGTGGTCAATTTTGGCTTAGACGAAACAGTGAAATTTATCGCTCGGCGGCTCAGTTAAAATTGGCTACCGTTGGGATCACGACAGGTTGGAAAGTGAAAAAATAATTTAACGAAGGCCGTGTGAAATTACACTGGGATGTGTTCAGTCACACCAATTCTAAAAAGCGCCGCTTAGCCTTGGCAATAAATCCATCGTTAATATTAACGGCTCCCATGAGCTATGCGTAGCGTTATGGAACACTCCTAATTACTTAACGGTCATTCGACTACGATTTGTGAATTCTTTCTTTCTTCACTTCTTTCTTTCTTTCCTTTTTTAAAAATATTTGAATTTGACAAATTGACTGATTTCAGTTAATTGACTGAGAATTTACAGGTCTAACGCTATGCCTATAATTTGTCTCATAAAAATGTAATAAATAAATACGTATGGGGTTAAAGTAACCCGGGTAAACAACGGATATAGTCGGTGTTAGGGTTGAGTGAGTTAAAAGCACCCAAGAAAAAGACAAAGAGGACTGGTTTTTGTTTTTGTTTTTTAAGGATTTTACGGCGCTTGCAACACATTAAGGTCATATCAGCGCCAGTAAAAAGGAAGAAAATGGGATAGTAAAAAGTTCTAGAAATAGGGAACAGATGTAGATTCCAAGAGCACACCGTCAAAGTACTTAGTTTGAGATCACCTAAAAGTCTCATCCACACACAAGCAGAGGTCCCAACTAAAAGGAACACACTCAAACGTTTACAAATCATATAATATAATATGTAAACTAAACATAATACAATGCATAACAGAGAGATGATTTACAAGGAAAAAAATATCATCTCACAAAACTATAACTATACATTCGACTGTTTCCCTCCCAGCCAAGGAACTCTGGCAAGGATCAGGACAAAACTAAGTAATCTCATTCCAAGACAATGACAGGAAACAATTGGAAAACGGGTATGGGGGGATAGAAGACACAGCATGTACCTCCCTGCCCACTATGGGAGAAACTTAAAATTAATTTCTGTTCAATAGTCCAATGCCTGCCTAAAATCTATTACATTACACTTAATACATCACACGCGATATCGCTTCTCATACTCTTCAGACCTTTCTTGACAGTTTTCATACCAAAATTTCTACAACACAAGGGTTTACTCAAACACATGCAAAATAGATCGAGGGATCATCATAATAATAATGACAATATAATTATTAATATCATTTCATCTCATATTAAGACATCATATACAACACATATGGCGACTTACTATGTACAGAGATAACTTAGACAAAGAGCCTCCATACATGATAGAAATACCTCTTGCAATCAAAACCGATCTTGTCTAAAAGTAACCTTATCACAATGTAGCATGAAAAATAAAAGTGACCAAACCACACCTAAATCATGAACTAACTATGATCATTACCATTTGACGTTTGGGTTTTTTTTGTTAAAAACTCATAACATCTCTGTCGGACAGATATAACGCACCAACACACAAAACAATGTGTAACCTTAAACGTTTAAAGTCTGATTACTACAATGTAGTGAGAACTACTCATAAAATGGCTGACTAAAACCAATAATAAAAGAGCTGAGTGTTGCCAATTTCATTCCATCTATTAAATCCCGACGTGTGGCATAAAATATAATGCCCCCCCCCCCCCCTTTCTCCCTCTGACTTCCTTGCCTTTTGACACATTGTGATCTTGAAAATGCCAGAGATGCCAAACTAAAATGCCAGTGGACGGAATTAAGGAAAAAAAAAAAAAAAAGATAAGGATTTTTACATACATATATATGGATTTTATTTTTTTCCAAATTAAATTCGAGCAATATAATTTTAGTCTTAAGAATAAATCTTGTATTTTTGTCTTTTAAAAGTCAATTTAATAGAATACAGTTAGAATGTGTGAACACTCTTCAGTTCACCAAAATTGAAAATCAAACAAATTTGTTCGATTCCCAATTCATATTCATATGAACTCAAGGGAGTTAAAAATCTTCAAAATTATCTATATATGACTTGCTTACCATATTGAGCACTAAAAACCACCAATGAAAATTAGAATGGAAAAAAAAAAGGATTTTTTAGAAGACCCTTTTTATCAATGTAAAAATGCAGGGTAATTTATCTTGGGTGCTTTTCCAGTAAAGAGCACCCAATAAAACGTGAAGCAAAGGGGACAGGCTCAAATAGGAAACAAAAGATTCCAAGAGCATACTATCAGTATAATAGGTACGTAATTATTTTGAGGTCACCCAGAAGTCTCATACTCATATCCTTGTGCAAGATCCCACTATGAGGAATGCACTCAAATGTTTATAAAATATTTTTATAACTAATTCTGACTGATACATTTATAAAATGTGTTTTTTCCGTGATAATAAATATGTCCATACAAAAATACAATTCTTCAAAGGAGAGTTTTAAAAAAAAAGAAAAAGATATTCAATCAGAGAAACTTCGTTGTTTTGTTTTGGATTTTGTTTTCGTTTTCTTTTGGGTTTTGTTTTTTTTTTAAATGGATTTTACAGCGTTTGCAACACATTTAGGACATATCAGCGCCAGTAAAAAAGGAAGAAAATGGGATAGCAAAAATGTCGAGAATTACAATTAAAGTAGCCAAGAAAAAGGAAGAGAAAGAGGAATTAGTTCAAATAGGGAACAGATGTAGATTCCAAGCGCATGCTATCGGTGGACTTTGATTGTTTTATTTTGTTTTTTAAGGGTTTTACGGCGCTTGCAACACATTTAGATTAGGAAGTGGTTATTCAGTATCAGATACTGAATAGTGCTTTGCCACTATTCAGTATCCATAAGGAACTCTTTTTTATAGAGAGAGTGAAAAGTGCGACAATCTCGGTTGAATGGAAATAAACTGTTGACCTACTTCCAGATTGAACACATGCACTAACTGACAGCCCGATTCAAAGCTGTAAAAATATTTTGATCGTAATTCTTTTTAAATTTTTGCTTTTATGCAATTAACATAGTTCAAAATAAGAGTGGCATTCAAATCCATTTTTAAATGTCTAAATAGACATGATTAAATGTCACTAAGAGTTCAGTGACACCATGGCTTGGTGGATATAAGCTGTTTGACTCTGAGTTTTAAGGTTCGAGAGTTCAAATCCCGGTAGGGGTGACTTGTTTTTTTTTTCCCCATTATTTTTTTAATTCCTCTGTCTATTGATATTTTTTAAACTTTTGTTTTTATAATTTTATTTGCTTGTAATATACTTTAATGTTGATATTATACTATTGTACTTTATTATTATTATTATTATTATTATTATTATTATTATTATTATTATTATTATTATTATTATTATTATTTCTACTTACTTACTATTATTATTATTGTTGTTGTAATCGTCATCATCACTATTATGATTATGATGATTTTTTTTTTTAATCAAGTAGTTGGAGTAATTTAATCAGTTATCGATTTATTACGAATATCTTTTATGTGTTATCATCTCGTTGTTGTTTTTCATTATTGTGCTCTTCTATTGTTCATTATTTTTAAAAATCTTGTTTTTTTTCTGTTTGTCTCATTTGTTGTTGTTGTTGTTGTTGTTATTGTTGTTGTTGTTTGTTTGTTTGTTTGTTTTGTCATCTAAGGCAAACCCAATTCATTATAAATATGTGGGCAGACTTTCTGCATTTTTTAATTGAGCGATGTACTTCCGTGAATTAATTGCCGTACTATATTAAAATTTACGTGATAATAATAATAATAATAATAATAATAATAATAATAATAATAATAATAATAATAATAATAATAATAATAATGATAATAATAATAATAATAATAATAATAATAATAATAATAATAATAATAATAATAATAATGATAATGATAATAATAATAATAATAATAATAATAATAATAATAATAATAATAATAATAATAATAATAATAATGATAATGATAATGATAATAATAATAATAATAATAATAATAATAATAATAATAATAATAATAATAATAATAATAATAATAATGATAATAATAATAATAATAATAATAATAATAATAATAATAATAATAATAATAATAATAATAAATAATGATAATGATAATAATAATATAATAATAATAATAATAAATAATAATAATGATAATGATAATGATAATGATAATATAATAAATAATAATAATAATAATAATAATAATAATAATAATAATAAATAATAATTTAAACAGATACTGAATATTAGACTACAATTGACATCTATTTACTGAATACACGTGGTATTTTTAGGGGTGTTTCTTTTTTTACGAAACCTGCCAAAACACGCCGATACCCGACAAAGTTATGGGAAGTAGGCAGCAGTGGGGAGTGAACCTGGACTCAGGGAAGTGTACACCGTTGGGGAGTGAACCTGGGGCTGGGTTTCGTAAAAAAAAAGCAATTACTTTTTTACGAAACCCGACAATATCCGACAAAGTTATGGAAAGAAAGTAGGCAACAGTGAGGGAGTGAACCGGAGATTCAGGGAAGTGTACACTATTGGGGAGTAAACCTAAGTCTATGGTTTTTTGGCGGGATTTGGCGGATTTCGTAAAAAAGTAATTGCTTCATTCTCGTCTGGTACCCATCTCCCATAGTCCGGCTTCATTTCCCACTGGTATCCATCTTCCCTAGTCCCAGGTTCATTTCCACTGATATCCTCTTCTCACAGTCCCAGGTTCACTCCCAACCGGTGTGCACTTCCCTGAGTCCCGGTTCATTGCCCAATGGTGCCCACTTCCCATAACTTTTGAAAATTTCGGTAGGTTTCGAAATAAAAGTACATTCTGAGCTCACTGTCCACTGGAATCAGCATCTCGCAGTCCCAGGTTCAATCCTCATCAGTGTCCAAATCCCAGATTCACTCCCCACTGCTGCCTGCTTCCCATAACTTTGTCGGGTTTTGGCGGGTTTCGTAAATAAGTAATTCCCCCTCCCCCTTGGTATTGCTTTTTTACAAAATCCAGAATCCCAGGTTCACTCCCCACAAGTGTACACTTCCCTGAATCTCAGGATCACCCCCCACTGTTGCCTGCTTCAATAAGTTTGTCGGATATTGCCATGTTTTGTCGGGTTTCGTAAAAAAGTAATTGCTTTTATATGAAACTCGCTGAAACCCGCCGAAAACCAGAGTCTCAGGTTCACTCCCTACTGGTGTACACTTCCTTGAATCTCAAGTTAACTCCCTACTGTTGCCTACTTCCCATAACTATCGAATATTGCCGGGCTTCGTAAAAAAGTAATTGCTTTTATGTGAAACTCGCTGAAACCCGCCGAAAACCATAGTCTCAGGTTCACTCCCCACTGGTGTACACTTCCCTGAGTCTCAGGTTCACTCCCCACTGTTGCCTACTTCTCACAACTTTGTCGAATATTGCCGGATTTCGTAAAAAAAGTAATTGCTTTTATGTGAAACTCGCTGAAACCCGCCAAAAACCATAGTCTCAGGTTCACTCCCCACTGGTGTACACTTCCCTGAGTTTCAGGTTCACTCCCCACTGGTGTACAATTCCCTGAGTCTCAGGTTCACTCCCCACTGTTGCCTACTTCCCACAACTTTGTCGGATATTGCCGGGTTTCGTAAAAAAGTAATTGCTTTTATGTGAAACTCGCTGAAACCCGCCGAAAACCAGAGTCTCAGGTTCACTCCCCACTGGTGTACACTTCCATGAATCTCAGGTTCACTCCCCACTGTTGTCTACTTCCCATAACTTTCTCAGATATTGCCAGGTTTCGTCGGGTTTCGTAAAAGAGTAATTGTTTTTATATGAAATTCGCTGAAACCCGCTGAAAACCAGAGTCTCAGGTTCACTCCCCACTGGTGTACACTTCCCTTTGTCTCAGGTTCACTCCCCATTATTTGCCTACTTTCCATAACTTTGCCCCATTTTGTTGGGATTTGGCGCATTTTGTAAACAAAAAGTAATTGCTTTTTTTTTTTTACAAAACCCGCCGAAACCCAGTCCCAGGTTCACTCCTCACTGGTGTTTACTTCCACGAATCTCAGGTTCACTCCCCACTGTTGCCTACTACCCATAACTTTCTCGGATATTGCCAGGATTAGTTGGGTTTCGTAAAAAAGTAATTGCTTTTATATGAAACTAGCTGAAGCCCGCCGAAAACCATAGTCTCAGGTTCACTCCCCACTGGTGTATACTTCACTGAGTCTCAGGTTCACTCCCCACGCTTTGCCGCATATTGTCGGGTATCGTAAAAAAAGTAATCCCCCCCCCCCATACACATTTTTTATTGCTTTTTTACAAAACCCAGAGTCCCAGGTTCACTCCCCACTGGTGTACACTTCCCTGAATCTCAGGTTCATCCCCTCCCCCTCCTACACACACACACACACACACACACACACACACACACGCTGCTGCCTACCTCCCATAACTTTGTCGGATATTGCCGGGTGTCGTCGCGTTTCGTAAAAAGTAATTGCTTTTTATTACGAAACCCGCCGAAACCCAGTCCCAGGTTCACTCCCCACTGGTGTACACTTTTCTGAGTCCCAGATTCACTCCCACAGCTGTCCTCTTCCCATAACTTTGTCAGGTTTCGGAAAAAAAAAAACACCGTACAAAAACCACTATTCAGTGTCAGATACTGAATAGTGCAAAACCACTATTCAGTATCAGATACTGAATAGTACAAAAGCACTATTCAGTATCAGATACTGAATAGTGCAAAACCACTATTCAGTATCAGATACTGAATAGTGCTCCTTTAGATTATATCAGCGCCAGTAAAAAGGAAGAAAATGGAATAGTAAGAAGTTCTAGAATTACAATTAAAGCACCCAAGAGAAAGTAAGACATTGGGGAACTGGGAACAAATAGGGATCAGATGTAAATTCCAAGAGCATACCATCAATGTACTCAGTTTGAGATCAACTATAAGTCTCATCCGGACACAAGCACAAAATCCAACAAATAGGAATACACTCAAATGCTTACATTATACATTCAAAATAACAAATATAATAATATATAACAGAGAGATAATTTACAAGGAAAAAAATATCATCTCCCAAAATAATAACTATGCATTTGACTGTTTCCCTCCCAGCTAGGACTCCGACCAGGGCTAGGACAAAACCAAGTAATCTCATTCCAAGACAAAGACAGAAAGCATGTTGGAAAACAGATATAAGGGGATAGAAAACACAGTATCTACCCCCCTGCCCACTATGGGAGGTCAGGAACCCCACCCAGTACTTAGTTTGAGATCATCTAAATGTCTCATCCTGACAAGAGCACAGGGCCCCTTAAGAGAAACACACTCAAATGTTAACAAAAAAAAAAAAAGAAAAAATACAGTGCATAACAGAGAGATGATTTACAAGACAAAAAAATATCCTCTGCCCAACTATAACTAAAGATTTCATTGTTTCCTCCCAGCCAGTGTCAGGACAAAACCAAGTAATTGCATTCCAAGACAAAGACAGAAAAAAGAAATAAATTCTATTTCAGAACAAAATCTTGCAGTCAAACAGAGTCAGAAAATTCTTACAATATTTAATAAGCTTTTTTGGCGTAAAGTTGGCAGCTCAGCATATCACTTTTAGCAGGATATGAGTATGAGGCTGTGATAGAAAGTCTTGTAACACTCAAGGCAACAACAACAACAACAACAAAAACAAAAAGATAACAATAATAAGACATTTTGAAGACCGATGGAAATGATTGAATCTTTATCAGTTTTTTTTTACAAATTGACAAATGATCCAAGACCCCAGTGATTGGCATCAAAATGAATAAAGCATTACTAGCCTCTCACTCTCAGAGTGTCAACCTCTCTTTGGGCATTGCTACTCCTGCTATCAGAGGATCTAATAGATAGCTCAGTTGGTAAGGTGCTCATTTCACAAGCAACAGACTGGTGTCAATCCTGGATGCAATGGGAATAGGGGATCCAACCCCCCTGTTCTCTCAGGATAGTTGGTTTATAAGATTTGGCGGAACCGGAAAGTACTTTGTGATAGATTAGTGTCCTATTCAAGTCAAGGGGTAGCAAACAATTGATATTTTCGGTTAAACGCTGTAGAAACTGGAATTATTTATCTGCTAATAGCTTTGACAGACTTCTTTTTAATCCTGGTATTAACTAAAGACCCTGATAAAATTCAAATACCCAAATACACTCTTATGTAACAATTGGGGAAAGTATTTCATCTTTAGGTGCTCTGGTCACATGGGGGCAAGATAAATCCAAACGTTTATGTAAAAAGTACAAACTCCCCCCCCCCCCCCCCCCCCCTCCCAAAAAAAAAAATAAATAAAAAAAAATAAAAAACCCAACAAACTAACTAAAACAAAAACATAACAATAACAACTTGACTAATTTTCAACATCATTCAGCCAGGTTTTTGAATCTGCTTCATCCTCGTCCTCTTGGAAAGATCCCTGATGCATTGAAACCATTTTCGCCAACTCTCTCCCGAGAATACCTCTGTAAGGAATTCCACTTTTAACGATCTGTCGACTTGCTAAACATTGTAAATTTATATAACTCATTGTCGGAACAATGCTATGCAAAGGGACTCCAGTCACCAGATCCTCAGCAGTCTCTCCCTTCTTGTTACAAGCATCTATGTGGCAACCATTTTCAATTAAATATTTCATAACCTGATGATCGCAAGGGGAGTCCTTGGCTGCTATATGGAGAGGAGTATTTCCATCAGTGTTTCTAGCATTAACATCTGCTCCAACTTCCATGAGAAGATTCACTAGATCCCAATTTGGAAATTTGCATATAGGATATCTTCCTACTTCTGTGGTGTCGTGTGCACAAGCTAAATGTAAAAGAGAATTTGACTTGCATCCTCGTGGATCTTCTTGAACTAGTCTGTACACAGCCTTTTTAAAGGTCATCCTTGCATTAGTGGCTAAGATAGCTTCAAGTCTATGCATGAGACACAAAAGATGTAACACTATTACCATTAACCTATTCAAATTCGACAAGTTCCTTGACCGGCCTTCGACAGATTTTGACTCACTCCTACACCGAAGATATGCGACACCGCCTTTGATTTCTGTGGTCGCTCCTTCTAGGACTGTCATTAAATCTTCAAACTTAAGGCATTTTAGAAGATCTCGACTTCTCCATTCAGAGGTCATGAAAGAGAAAAGTTCAGCAAAAGAAAGAAAACTGGATTGTGTCATAGGACTCAGGGGCTCCAAAGCAGACTGTTGCATCTCTAAGGCATACAGCCAGAGTGAAATACATCTCTCCACATTCCCCATGTCGGCATACAATGCACCTCTGTATCGAATGTAGTAGGATGTGTCAGGGTGCCTTGGACCAAGAATCCGTTCTCTAACCAAAAGTGCTTGCATCCTCATTTCATCTGGATCACAAACTAGCTCTTGAAGATCTGAACGACTCTGAGCTTCCACAGCAAAATCATACGCCTTTAGAGGTTTAGATCTGGTTTTCTTTGGGACGTCTGACATTCCTTCTTCGTAACGACACTTCATGGCTCTTACCCACAGATCCAATGCTCCCATATTGTCCCGTTTTCTGTCGATGAATGTTGCTCCTAACAGTTCCAATGCTTCAATTTTTTCAAGTCGAGCACATTCGGGTCTCTCAATAAGAAACTCCACTATTGGCTGATACCCTGCGACAGCAGCTGCCATCAAGGGTGTCATATTGTAATGGTCCTTGGTCATGATGGCTCCATTTTCCAGCAGTAATTTCATTATCTCTAGACTACCAGATTCCGCACAATCATGTAATGCAGTATTGCCTGAGAAAAAAAAAAAAAGAAAAAAATATATGAAGAGGTTAGTGAAAAAGTAGAGCATTGGACTTACATCTAACAAAAAATGAGATCGATGGGGAATAAATTGGGGCAGAAAATGTTGTTTTGAGAGAAAAATGAGGATGAAAGAGACATGGTGAAGAAGAAATAGGGGGAGATGGAAGTAGAGAAAGTGGAGGAGAGGAGGAGAAGGAGTGGATGTAGAGAAAGGACTAAGTACTAAGTGTTTGAAGAAGTGTAAGAAGAGGAGGATAAGGAGGTGAAAGAGGAGTTGGAGGAGATGATGAAGGAGGAAGAGAATGGATAAGAGGAAAGAGAGAAGGAAGAGAACTAGGAAGTGGAGGAAGTAGAGAATAAGAAAGGATAGGGAAGGAGTAAAAGCAGGCTGAACAGGATGTAAGAAGGAGGATGGGGACACAGGCGAAGTGGTAGTGATAAAGAGAAAAAAATAAATAAATAAAAACAAGATTAGATTAGGAGTATGAAAAAATGTGAAAGGATGAATGTCAAAAAGTCAGTCTTAGACCCAAATGGAATGCTCACAACCACCTTTATATGTCAATTTCTTAAATAAAAATCAAGTGGATCTGTAAAAAAAAAACAACAAAAAAAACAAAAAACAAAACAGGAAGTCAGAAAACAATAAAAAAGCAAATCACATGGGTGCATAGTCACACAATAGACAGTCTAATGCATTCGATGTGAAAGCCAATCCCCACACAATAGACAGTCTAATGCATTCGATGTGAAAGCCAATCCCCACACAATAGACAGTCTAATGCATTCGATGTGAAAGCCAATCCCCACACAATAGACAGTCTAATGCATTCGATGTGAAAGCCAATCCCCACACAATAGACAGTCTAATGCATTCGATGTGAAAGCCAATCCCCACACAATAGACAGTCTAATGCATTTGATGTGAAAGCCAATCCCCACAAAATAGAAAGTCTAATGCATTCGATGTGAAAGCCAATCCCCACTCCCCAAACATCATTGCTTATTATTATTTCTCAAAATCGAATTTGCCTGTCGTCCATTTGAGGATGTTTTATTTTTATTTTGTTTATTCACTTTTGCTTATCAATTTATTTTATTTATTTAATTCCATTTACTTATCATTTATTTATCTATTTGCATACTTATCCGACTTATCATTTATCTATCAAAATTATTTATCACTTTTTCATTTATAATATTAATTAGTTGGTTCGATAATTAAAACCTTAAAATACACAAAACCGCCATTGGAATGTTTAACCCTTGTTCAATCGGAGGTCTTGTTGTATCAGAAGTGCCATGTATGTTTATGATCCAAATATGTATTAGAGCTAATGAAAAGCTAGTGAAATTAAAACTAAAACTTATGAAAATTTCCTTTTAAAAAAAGAATTTCAACCAAACAATATAATCGACAATAGACAAACAAAATGGGATTATTTCTTGATTTTTGGGTTCTATCAAATTACAACAAACCACTATATAATGAATCATTATTTTGGGTCGTTTGAAAAGAAATGTCCCTGCTGAGCGATGAAATCTTCAAGTCTGTCAATAAATAACAATGGCAAATAAATAGGAGTACATTTTTCAGCCTTTAAACTACTACAACTTTTCTTCTCCTCATCTGATTTTCAAAACTTTTGATATAAAACTGGAATCGTGTTGAAAAGAAATTTAAATAATGATTTAGGTTTCATGAATTGAATTCAATCCACCAATTTGAATTCTTTATCAAAGTACCCATCTACAGGCTCTTCATGGACCATAAAGTTAAAGAAAGCAGAAGCAGAAGAGGAAGAAGAAGAAGAAGAAGAAGAAGAAGAAGAAGAAGAAGAAGAAGAAGAAGAAGAAGAAGAAGAAGAAGAAGAAGAAGAAGAAGAAGAAGAAGAAGAAGAAGAAGAAGAAGAAGAAGAAGAAGAAGAAGAAGAAGAAGAAGAAGAAGAAAGAAGAAGAAGAAGAAGAAGAAGAAGAAGAAGAAGAAGAAGAAGAAGAAGAAGAAGAAGAAGAAGAAGAAGAAGAAGAAGAAGAAGAAGAAGAAGAAGTAGAAGAAGTAGAAGAAGTAGAAGAAGAAGTAGAAGAATATATATATATATGGCCTGCATCAGCTTCAACGTCAGGATAAAATTTCAAATATAATATATATGGTTGCAGTAGTATTGGTGGTGGTAGGGGTGGCGTTGTGGTGGTTGTAATAGTATGACAGGGATGATGATGTGGTGGTGGTTGTATGGTGGTGGTAGAGATGATGATGTAATGGTGGTTGTAGTTGTTGTGGTACGGATGGAGATGTAGTGGTTTTTGTAGTAGTGGTGGTATGGATGGTGATGTGGTGGTTGTACTAGTTGTGGTTGGGATGGTGATGTGGTAGTGGTTGTTGTAATAGTGGTGGTAAGGATGGTGATGTGGTCGTTGTTGCAGTTGTGGTGGTAGGAATGGTGCTGTGGTGGTTGTAGCAGTAGTGATTGGGACGGTGGTGTGGTTGTTGTTAAAGTGCTGGTAGGGATGGTGATTTGGTTGTTGTAGTAGTGGTGGTAGGGATGGTGATATGGTGGTTGTAATAGTAGTGGTAGTGGTAGGGATAGCGATGTGGTGGTTTTAGTGGTAGTGGTAGGGATGGTGATGTGGTGGTGGTTGAAGTGGTGGTCGGGATGATGATGTGGTGGTTGTAGTAGTGGTTGTAGGGATGGTGATGTGTTGCTGGCTGTTGTTGTGGTGGTAGGGATGGCGATATGATAGTAGTTGTTGTAGTGGTGTGGAGATGGTGATGTGATGGTGGTGATAATAGTTGTAGTCGGGATGGTGATGAGATTGTTGTCGTGGTGGTAGTGACGATGATGTGCTGGTTGTTGTACTGGTGGTGGTCCTATGATGATGATGATGATGATGATGATGATGATGATGATGATGATGTGGGTGACCTCACCAAATTCAAGGAGTTTTCTCCTAAAATGAATTTCAAGGAGATTTTCTCAGTAATAGTAATATCAAAATCAAGGAGTTGTCAAGAGTCCTTGAATTAAAGGAGGCCGCGGGAACCCTGATAATTGACAGTTTGTTGGACAGCTGAGTTTCAAACGATTCACACAATTCTCAACATTATCACAACAACCTATGTAACGAAATGCTTCCGTGTAGGCGTCAGTTTACGACAGGATGTACGTCGTCGTAGTATTAGTTGTTGTTGTTATTGTAATCCCTCCGGAACAACCCTTCTTTTGTTGATACAGGTCGTATCAGATCATGCACCTATGGCCCGGAAGTTTGAATTAAACTACGTAGTGTGGGTGTTATTGTGAGAAAGGCATCAATCTTGTTTTCTCCGTAAACTTATAAGCAAAGTAGGATCCCTGTATTCTACGGGAGTGACTTTGTTATGGTATGGCTTGATTGATATCTCGTAACTATGGGGCTGACGAATTTATTTATCCTTGATATGAGGATGTCCGGTATCAGGATGGGTTGTTGTTGTCCATGATTATGGAATCTGGGGGAGTTTTAAGGAATTTCAGATGTTTACGGATATGACTAACATCCGTTTGTGTGGGTAGAATTTTGCTTCGTTTGCTTGATTTTTGCCTATAAATGCCAGAGTTTTGAGCAGTTTCTTCAGACCACTCAGCAGAGTCTTTTAGGCTCATTGTCTCAAAAGAGACCAGACAGCGGAGTCTTTTAGGCTCATAGTCTCTAAGCGATAACCACAGCGGAGTCTTTTAGGCTCATTTGTTTAACTCTTGTGTAGAGTTGGATTAAAGTCTTGTGTAGACTTTGTAGTGCTCAAAGTTCGAGCTGAAACACGTTTTGTGTTAACTCTTGTGTAGAGTGTGATTTAAGTCTTGTGTAGACTTTGTGGTGCTCAAAGTTTGAGCTGAATCAAGTTGTGTTATAACTCTTGTGTAGAGTTTGATTAAAGTCTTGTGTAGACTTAATTTGTGATTTCAATAATCTGTTCGGCTCTGGTGAGATTTTGAATAATATGCTGTGATTACAATTATGATTGTGTTTTGATATCAATATCATAATATCACTTTAAATTTTGATTCTCAATTAATTAATCAGATAATGAAATTAATTGTGTAATATATTCTTGTTGTAAAGAAAATAAGCTTTTCTTGCTATAAAGCATTATTATTTCATATCTACAAAGTAAAGCAATATTAATCAACATTAATAAATTGATTTGTTAAAGTAAAATAATATTTACTCATTTAAAGTAAACATATTGAGTGAGTTCGAATATAGATAGAGTTATATTCGTATGATTATCATATTATAACAAAATCATTTTCTTTCTTTAAAGTGAATGAGCCGTTGGAGGCTGGGCTTTAACAAGCCAACTTTAGGCTATACGCTCATAGCTTGACACTAATAGAAACTGAACATTTGCCTGTTTTATAAGTTACCTGTGAAGAACCATTTGCTTATTTTAATATCAGAACATTGAGAAACAATTGATCTGTTTATGAATACTGTGAAATCAGAACAATTTCAAGAAGAGACAAATTAACAATATTAGAACAACCTTACAGTTTTTGTTGAATATCAAGGACACTCTTTTGGCTTTCTTCTACACGTCTGGATTGTGTTTAGTTAGTTAGTTAATTATTAGTTGCCTGTATGACTGTGATGGTTGCAACCTATCTGTGAGATTGTCTGATGTGGTAGCGGTTTGGTAAAGTATTGATAATTAATTGATTTAATTATATATTTTCATATCGCTTTCATATCATATTCATCATCACACCATCTCCATCAATTTGTCATCCATCCATTTGATTTCATACTTAGTACATCTATCATTTCATCTTCATATCTCATAATATCTTTGTTATATTGTAATAAAATATATCTTCATTTAGCTTCAAAACCTTTATCAACGTATTGTGTTTGGTTATTGATCGGTGTCGTAGCTTGAATATAGCACACATAAACAAGGTTGCAAACTGCGCTACATAAGCATACGGTTTACGTGCGCACTTTGTGACAACCTACTTGACAACTTATGCCTAGTTTATGTTTTATACTGTGGTCTTTGTCTTTTAAATGCTTTCCATGTGTTGTTTTTAATTGTTGTCTATCATTTAATTGACCAGCATCTAAAATTGCTATCTAATAAACAGATTTTTTTCAAAATTTTGGGGAGCAGATTTTGTCATATAAAGTCATTTTATTTCATAGTAATTCGTAACTATGAATTCAACCATTCAGATCTCGTTGTTAGAACATTTATCAAGAGATTCATTACATTTTTTTCAAATGAACTAAAGTACAGTGGGCAGAGGGTGGAATACTGATATAGAAATAGAAGAAGGGTTCACAAGACCTGTTTTGCCCATATATATCACAGACACAGCTCATACCCGTACGTCGGCCTGTAGAAGGATAGTTACCCGTCTCACACAATCTCAATATATATTTTTATCTTCCTGATTTTATGTGGACATTGTGTTATGTTGTTAGAAAAGCTTTAGATCAAAGTTACTTTGACTTTTGTTCTTTTTGATTTCTAACTGAACTTCCACTCGATCTATGTCTTTGTCTTTCAAATAAAGGGGGGTTTAGACTTAATTTAGTTACTATACCACTATTGTTATTTTCATTGACACCAATTTAATGTAATTATCAATAATTAAAATAATATTAATAAAAAAATTTAAAAAGCTATATTGTCATAGGAGACTATTCTGACCCAAGTCTGAATAATCTGTTGATTGCACATGCGCAGTGGAATTTGAGTCCATCTGTGATTATCCCCAGACACCTGTCTGGGGATAACGAAAATTCGTTATCCCCAGACATATATTTGAAACTCCGCTCTTTTAAACAATTATCCAAATTCCAGAATATGGAATGTTTCCAAATGCACACATAGAAATGAGGAAAGCTAATAAAATATCTATAAAAACATAAAATTAACCAACATTAAATCAGTTGTTACTACATATATACACAATATGCGTCGACTTCGAAGTGGGTGTCATGGCCAAATGGTTTAGTCATCTGCCCTGGAAGTTTTACGAGATTCAGTGTTGTGGGTTCAGATCCTGGTTCCGCCACTACTTTTTTTTTTTTTTAATTCCGTCTTCTTTTTACAGAATGTTGCAAGGGATAAATGTCCCATCCATCCTCCCCCACCTCTTTTTTTTTTAACTCTCTCTCTCTCTCTCTCTCTTGGTTCCTTTCTAGTTTCTAGCAAATTGTCATTTTCATCTCCACTCCGATCTCAAAAAGAGTCTAAAAAGACTAAATAATTCAAAAGCAAATAAACAAAAATATTCAGGGAGCGACCAAATGGTAAGATAGAGGAGAAAAAACAAAAAAACAATAATTATTTTTTTAAAATAAAAAGTTTTAAGAAATTCATGCTCAGAGATGGAACAAAAGGCCAAACACAAAGGAGAAAAGAGAATAGACTCGCTCAAAAACAAAAAAAAAAAAAAAGAGGTGGGGGGAGGATGGATGGGACATTTATCCCTTGCAACGTTCTGTAAAAAGAGGACCGATTTTTTTTTTTTTAAAGTGGCGGAACCAGGATTTGAACCCACAATGTCGATTCTGGTAAAACTTCCAGGGCAGACGACTAAACCATTCGGCCATGACACCCACTTCGAAGTCGACGAATATTGTGTATATGTAGTAACAACTGATTTAATGTTGGTTAATTTTATGTTTTTATAGATATTTTATTAACTTTCCTTATTTCTATGCATTTGGAAACATTCCATATTCTGGAATGTGGGTAATTGTTTAAAAGAGCGGAGTTTCAAATATGTGTATGGGGATAATGAAAATTCGTTACCCCCAGACAGGTGTCTGGGGATAACGAATTTTCATTGTCCCCACATGGGTGTCTGGGGATGATCACAGCGTTTGAGTCCGAATAGCCACAGGAGACTATTCAGACTCGAGTCAGAACAGCCGCAGCCATTCTTTATTAATCAATCGTGCCAACAACATTGTATTTGAAGAGACATCACTGCTTGCTCTTTTATTTAAAAATCAAAACCTAGCTAATAATATTACCTTTAACGCTTGTTCGATTAACTTTTGCTTTCAATCTCAGTAAATAATCCACTATGTGTAGATGTTTCTTGTAGCATGAAATCATAAGGCAAGTATGACCGTGTCTATTGGCTATCTCAATATCAGCATTCCGAGAAATTAGGTACTTAACGACTTCAAAATGTCCATCAAAGCAAGCGGCTCTCAATGGGGTAGAATTTGTGTGTGTTGTTTTGTTGACACTAGCTCCATGTTCAACAAGGTATTTCACGATTGCAAGATGTCCCGCCGCAGCCGCACACCATAAAGGAGGGGCGCCTTCTATAGTCTCCCCATCGAACATAACAGATCCTACTTGTTCGATTTCTACTTTACATCTTTCAACCAAGTATTTGACCACCTCATGATGACCATTTCTAGCCGACACTATTAGAGGAGTTGCCCCATTTGTTGTGGCATGAACAAGTTGTGCGACTTCTGCTGTGGGTCTTTGATCAAGGAAGAGCCGAAGACGGCTTAATCTTCCGTCTCTTGCCGAATTATAAACAATTGTACGATACTCCATGATGGTACTCCCCTTTCCAATCAATTCTTTAAAACTGTCACGTTGAGAAAATCAACATAATCTTCATAACATTGAGATTTATCATTCTAGATTTTTTTGTCAACATTAGTGTCTGTCTGTGTAAGATTCATATACCAGTTTTCTTTGAACACAGAATGCCAATTTTTAGACCAATCACTTCGGATGCATGCTAAGCTTCATTTATGGAAAATGAGTTATTCAAATGTGAATTCTTGTCACTCATAAAAAAATTTGATAAAAATGAATCGGAAAACATTTTTTGAAAATGACACAAATGAAGAAAACGAGCAGATAATTAATCAAATAACTTTGAAAAATTAAAATACACTTCTATCTGGTGTATCTCTATAAAAAGATGGGGGAATGAGGGCGCTCGCTCTTGTGTCTTGTGGAAGAGTACGTAACTCTCAGCTGTTTTGGAAAGTAAGAAATATTTCGCCTTTTCTTTTCTCCTTTGTTGTGCGAAAAGAAATGGAAGGTTATTATTAGGACTTGTGTATTCCCTACACCAGTGTACTGAATACACATCTGTGTTTTCCCTACAACAGTGTACCAAATACACACGGGTGGATTAATTGGATAGATAAACGATACTTACCAAAGTTGAAGTTTTTATTCTACAACAACACTGGTCGATTGTGAATTCATTTGAGTGATCAAACTTCCAGTTACCGATCACACTTTAAATTTTGAGCAGATACTACCCCCCCCCCCCCCCCCCCCCCGACTCTAAAATAAACTGCTCATGAATCGTTTGAAGATAATATAAATCTATCAACAGAACTAGTGGGGAGGGGGTATGATAATGATGGTAAGGGAAGGCAAATGAATTCACAATCGACCAGTGTTGTAGAATAACAGACAAACTTCAACTTTGGTAAGTATCGTTTACCTATCCATTCTACAACACAATTGGTCGAATTGTGAATTCATATGAGACTTCAAAGTCATATAGTAGCACGCGATTTAAAACGCTAAAAAGCCAGAAAATATTATCGCTTCAAGACTAACTAAATGAATCGTAAAATGTAATGAAAGATCTGATAAATAATTAGTCCAAATCAAAGAATCCATTATACTTAATGAATTCCACCCTGCGTGGCAATAGGGTAAAATCTGTTATACGAAGAAAGTACTTGATAACCCGAGTTACACATGCATGCACCCCACAGAAACACATAAAAAGTAGCTTCCGTAAAATAGCCTGACTCTATAAAAAAATAAAGTCAAAAGTCAAGTTCACAATTGAACCAATAAATAGTGTTTCAGAATAGATTTAGATAAAAAAAAAATAAATTTAAACGGCTTGATCGAGAAGGCGAGGTTGCCGGATGTTTTGGCACGCGTAACTGTAACCAAGGTGGGGCGAGTCGGGGTTCGTTTCCCCTTCTAGGCATTTTCTTTTCTTTTCTTTTTTTTTTTGTCAAAATTTTTTTTTTTTAATCCACATTTTGACAACATAAGTGCTTCCTGATGACATCGGACTCTAGAAATTTGATTGCCTGTTTTACAATTTTTATTTGCTTACCTTTAAATACTTTGGATATGAGGGTCTCTCTCCTGAAAAAAACAAACATGTAGTTTAATTCGTTCACCAGTAATGAGGGTAAATAAACATGAATTTTTAGCTGGCTGGTATGTACATTTGTGTGGGTGTGTGTGTGTGTGTGTGTGTGTGTGTGTGTGCGCGTCTGTGTGTGTATGTGTGTGTGTCTGTGTGTGTATGTGTGTGTGTGTGTGTGTGTGCGCGTCTGCGTGGGAAAGGGATACGCAAATTTTAACATCAACTCGCTAGCCGTCAAGGATTACGTATTCATTTCCTGTGCAGTCAATTAGTATTAAAAATAATAATAATAATAATACAAATAATCTAATTGCGATAAATTTGAAAACCACATTGTTGGAATCAGCTTGAAAAATTGAGAAAAATTGTCGTTGTCTCATAAAAATCGGTCTAGAAAAATACCATTTTTGTAATAGATTTGATTTTGAAAATAGCTTTCTCAAATTTTATAATTTATGATAATTTCCTTTTTCTGGTCGATGTTCTTGATTTACATATCAATTTTCATTTCTCAATGAGGCGAAAGCGCTGATGTACCTCGTTTGATTCAAGAGTTTAAAAGACAGATTTCGTTTTTTGATTGTGGGTCCAGCCTTACTAAGGAATTCATGAGGGTTGAGATAGTGACGTAACTATACATACAAGGCTCGCGGTCCAAGACACATTGCTGTTGGTATTACACATTTACATCTCTACTAATAACTAATAGATGATAATGGTATTAGACAACCATTCATCGCTTTCGGTCAACCGTGGTCTTTGAAGTTCCACAACATGTACCGCCTGTGATGCCTGATCATCAAACAAGGGATGAGCGGAGACCTAGGACTTCATGTAGATGTCACTGGCTGAGACATGTTGACGCGAGCTATGAAAAGAGCAATCGTTGATTGGTCAAAAATCTCAGGATCTCATATAAGAACATCAAATCTGGAAAGCAATATCCACCCACCTGTCAGTGGACATAACTTTTATGATGAAATTAGGGCTCTGTAAAATATTATATCATGGTAGGCTCCACCCTCTCTTTCTATTCTGGCGTAGATGTGGACGGCGATAGCATTTCGGCTGTCATAATGACAAGTGGACAGAGTGAAACCTTTCAAACAATCCCAATCGTCATCTATCTCTAATCGGCCCCGTTCGAGCAGCGCCGCCTAGCACTTATGTGGAAGTTGAGCGCTATATATATATATATATATATATATATATATATATATATATATATATATATAAAGGAATTTTTCGTTTAATTCTATGATATATATATATATATATATATATATATATATATATATATATATATATATATATAGATGTATATAACGAAAGAGTGAAAATGGAAAGGCTTCGTATCATTCATACTGCAACCACCATTGAGTACAGACGATACAAGTTATTTTTCATTATATATATTTATATTTGTTTTCCACGTTTATTTGTGTATTGTTGTGCTGACGAAGGGTTTGTACCCGAAACGTCCATTGTCTGTTTTGTTCCCATACGAAGCCTTTCCATTTTCACTCTTTCGTTAGTATTTTACGATCACCGGCTTCAGGCAGCCCTTATCGTTTTCTATATAGTCTATATTATATAACTTATTATTATTATATTATTATTATTATTATTATTATTATTATTATTATTATTATTATTATTATATTATTATTATTATTATTATTATTATTATTATTATTATTATTATTATTATTATTATTATTATTATTATTATTATTATTATTATTATTATTATTATTATTATTATTATTATTATTATTATTATTATTATTATTATTATATTATTATTATTATTATTATTATTATTATTATTATTATTATTATTATTATTATTATTATTATTATTATTATTATTATTATTATTATTATTATTATTATTATTATTATTATTATTATTATTATTATTATTATTATTATTTATTATTATTATATTATTATTATTATTATATTATTATTATTATTATTATTATTATTATTATTATTATTATTATTATTATTATTATTATTATTATATTATTATTTATTATTATTATTATTATTATTATTATTATTATTATTATTATTATTATTATTATTATTATTATTATTATTATTATTATTATTATTATTATTATTATTATTATTATTATTATTATTATTATTATTATTATTATTATTATTATTATTATTATTATTATTATTATTATTATTATTATTATTATTATTATTATTATTATTATTATTATTATTATTATTATTATTATTATTATTATTATTATTATTATTATTATTATTTATTATTATTATTATTATTATTATTATTATTATTATTATTATTATTATTATTATTATTATTATTATTATTATTATTATTATTATATATTATTATTATTAATTATTATTATTTATTATTATTATTATTATTATTATTATTATTATATTATATTATTATTATTATTATTATTATTATTATTATTATTATTATTATTATTATTATTATTATAAGGAATTGGGTTATCAGACCTGCAAATCAGTGCACGTCGATAGACACCCAAATTGAGTAAGTAATGTCATGTGACTTTGGTCATGTGATCTGAAATAAATACAAAATGTAGATTTCCGAGTGAGAGTCACAGAGTGAGAGTGGAGCAAGAAACCAGTGTTCCGGGGCCGAACTTAAAAACAAACAAAGAAAAAAGAAAGAAAGAAAGGGCTGCCAAAAGTAGGATGCGAGATCAATGCTAGAACGATTCTTGAAAAATATTTTGGAGATAGCCCTAATTCGAATCCCAATGAGTTGAATTGAAGTAAGTTTAAGTTTGTAAGTTTTAAAATTTAAAGGCGTAAGGGCGTAAGGAGTATGAGTAAGGAGTTGTTTGAAATTTTATCCTGACGTTGAAAGTTTGAGTTGTTTGAAATTTTATCATTATTTAAATTTCTTTTCAACACGATTCCAAAATTTTGAAAATCAGATGAGGAGAAGAAAAGTACCTACTGTAGGTGCTAGCTGCTGCGATCTTGTCTACATTTTGTTAGTCAGATATTGTAGATATGTTGCAAAAGAAAGCCCAATCGCTTAATTCCAATTTCAAAAGGACCAAGTTCTTAAAATGACGCCGAAAATCGGAGGTTATATTTCTAGAACAGTGTCAACACACTTTGCGAATACCACTTTCTGGAGGAAGAAGAAGAGGAGGATGAAACCCCTAACCAGTGACCCGTCTTATATTTCATCCTTATCTTTATTTTTCAAGCGGGAGACCAATTCGCCTTTAAGTACCTAAAACCTTTTAATGGAAATACATATTCAAGGGGAAAGGAAATAACAATAGTCCCCCCCCCCCTTTCCCCAAAAAAATCATAAATAAAATTTAAAAACTCTCTTTTTCTCATTCTCCACACAAAAACACCCCGCCAATTTATAAAAAGATTCATTGTGGTAAACTGTTTGCTTGGCAAGATTACATCACTCAGCAGGGACATTTCTTTTCAAAAGACCATAAATAATGATTCATTTTATAGCTGATTGTTGTAATTTTATTAACATTTGTATAGGCTTGTTGGCCAGGCTTTTTTTACCTTGTATACTGCACATCAGTGTAGGTAGCATTGTGCTGGTGCTCTGACCTCATAAACGTAAGGAAGAAAAAAGGTCCTGGATTTTGCCAATCTGTACAGCTGTAAATAGGTAGTTGGGTCTTCTTGACCTGACAAAAGTACAAACGACGTGGGGTCACCTTGCCACATAGGTCATTGACCCATGACATTATCCCTGCTACAAGGGCAATACCCAACATCTATTGAGGTATAGGAACTCACTTTAGGTTAGATTTCTACAATGATGCCATGAAAAGACCAACCAATATTTTCAGTTCATGAACATCAGATTATTTTCACTGTGATTGTGATATCTGAAAGACGTCAAATTCATTCAGAAATATATAGAAATAGAAAAATCTTTTGAATCGTCTTAACATTTAAATTTCACCTAACTTACTTGACTTAGATGCCTTTCGCGTCTCGACCGAAAGATCGGGTCGCCTTGGCTGTTTCCAGTATTTCCTGTGTGAGGTGTCTCCAATATTGCCGGTCCTCTGCTAGGGTTCTCAGATTTTCAAGGTCCCTTGCCGTTATGAGACTAATGCTTTGTCCAAGTGTTGTGAGGTTTTTGTTTAGGATCACAGGGAATGTTGTGATCGGTCTTCCTCTGAAAAGGTTCCCGTGTTTTTGGAAGTATCCCGACATGGCTTGGTTAGCTGGTATGTTTTTGTCCCTGCGTAGTATGTGACCGAAAAGTTGCCATCGTTGTTGTAAAATGTCAAGGGAGATTGGTCTTTCTTTTGTGATCTTATAGAGTGATTCATTTGAGATCTTTTTTGGGTATTTGATGTCCAGTACCCTTCTTAGCTGTATGCGATGGAAGGCATCCAGATGTTCTTCTTCGGATTTTGTCAACGCCCAAGTGCCGCAGTTATACAGTTCACCTAAGGGTAATGTTAAATTGGAGTCGTTGGAAAATCTCTCTAAGATAAAAATGCTTAAAATGACTCTGATCAAAATGTATGGAGCTAGTTTATTTGAAGAGGAAGAGGAGCTTTGCCACTTGGTATTTCATAGAGAAATCATGAAAGGGTGGGGTTTTTATGGGGGATGATTTTGTTATCCTATTTGATTGTAAGGTTTTATGTTTTTAAAATCTGAATGTTGGGTAACAAACATCCTATTTTTAGATTTAGGATATATTTTTGTTTTGTTTTTGTCTATTTGATGTAGATCCAGAATAGGGCGGTTAATCATAAAAGGCCAATTTTAAGGCTAGATTTAAACATTTCCAACTCACAAAATAGCCCTTTTTGCAAATCACTCAGAGAGAAAGGCTCTTTACTCACATCTCTCTCTGTACTCAGGTGTAAAATTAGTACCTGGTCATTAACAGCATGGTCTTTTCAGAAAAATTGTAATATCGCATAAAAGTAGTATGCATCATGTCTCGTCCTCAATGTTAAGTGTTGCTGTTGGCTAGGTCCCCCTTGTAAAGCGCTTTGAGCATATTTAGTGGATATTGCACTATATAAATGCTCACAGGGATGGGACCTAATCTGAAATGACACTTCAAATTAAAATCTTTGTTCTCCATCAAACCACAAGTGATTGTTTTGATCCATGTTGATAAGCTATTCACATTTACTATTTATGTAATTTTTGATACTTTTTTTTTTTTATCAGGTATAAGAAAATGCTCCATCGACTTTTAAATCCAAATTCCGACAAAACAAAAAAGGAAGAAAAGAATGAGGTGAGGAATATATGACTTTCAAATTACAATGGTTGAGATTATTTAAAGAACTGCATCAATATGGGGGTCCTGATAGCTGAGTTGTTAGGGCGCTTGCTTCCCACACTCACAAAGGGACTGGTAAGGATCAAGGAATCCTGATAGCTGAGTTGTTAGGGCGCTTTCTTCACACACTCACAAAGGGACTGGTAAGGATCACGGAATCCTGATAGCTTAGTTGTTAGGGCGCTTGCTTCACACACTCACAAAGGGACTGGTAAGGATCACGGAATCCTGATAGCTTAGTTGTTATGGCGCTTGCTTCACACACTCACAAAGGGACTGGTAAGGATCACGGAATCCTGATAGCTTAGTTGTTAGGGCGCTTGCTTCACACACTCACAAAGGGACTGGTAAGGATCACGGAATCCTGATAGCTGAGTTGTTAGGGCGCTTGCTTCACACACTCACAAAGGGACTGGTAAGGATCACGGAATCCTGATAGCTTAGTTGTTAGGGCGCTTGCTTCACACACTCACAAAGGGACTGGTAAGGATCACGGAATCCTGATAGCTTAGTTGTTAGGGCGCTTGCTTCACACACTCACAAAGGGACTGGTAAGGATCACGGAATCCTGATAGCTGAGTTGTTAGGGCGCTTGCTTCACACACTCACAAAGGGACTGGTAAGGATCACGGAATCCTGATAGCTGAGTTGTTAGGGCGCTTGCTTCACACACTCACAAAGGGACTGGTAAGGATCACGGAAACAGTCAAGATCCCCTCTCCCCCCCCCCTCCCCCCCTGTCTACCTAGCACTGAGAGGGTAACTGGATCTGTTACTATTAGATCTGGTTGAAAGTAGGTACTTAGCGATAGACTAGAATCCTATCCAAAGGTTAGCAAGAAATTGCCACTCTCCATTCACCACTGTAGAAATGGAGATAAATTCTGGTGCTATGGGCCCTATGACCCTGAAGGACTGTTTATTTGTGAACCACTGTCTCAGTCCATAAACATTTCTGTTTACAGACAGCAGGTTGTGTATGCGATAGATTAAAGTACAAACTACGTTTCTCAAATGTACCAATTGTTGCATTCATTATTTGTCCATTTTTTAAATCAAGTTTTATGTTTTTAAAATGTACTTATTTATATAACAATTTTCAATATGAGACTGCATTTTGAAAAAGGTATTGTAACATATTATTTTATGCCATACGAAATGACAAGGCTATTATTTAATTAATAATAGCAAGCTAAATGAAGTTTCCAGGGATTTGAAATAAGTAATCCTTCATTTAAAAAAAAAAATCATTTTATACCTGCCTACTGTAATGTTTATATACTTTTAATTTAGTAATATGTATCTTCTTTCCATAGTTAATTTTGATCCCTATGTTCGTAATATAATTCATTATCAGTAAAGCGCTTTGAGATGTTAGGTTCATGAAAAACACTCAACAAGTGTCATTTATTATTATTATTATTATTATTATTATTATTATTATTATTATTATTATTATTATTATTATTATTATTATTATTATTATTATTATTATTATTATTATTATTATTATTATTATTATTATTATTATTATTATTATTATTATTACTATTATTATTATTATTATTATTATTATTATTATTATTATTATTATTATTATTATTATTATTATTATTATTATTATTATTATTATTGACAGATCAATTGTAGCAACACATAAAGCCATTTCGGAGAATTATTATTTTCCTTTTTTCTTATTTTACTTTTCTGGTTGACAGCCCTGTGAAGATGTTGAAGAGGGCCAGCCCCACAATCCTTATAGTGAAATTCTTGTTCTGCAACACCATTCAGATATTGTCAGACTTCTGTTGCAGATTGATGATAAAAGGTATTATGATTACTGTTGTTTTCATTGTTGTACATACTAACTCATATTTCTTTTCTAATTTTGTTTTCTGTGACAAGCAGCACATAACAGGCGTCATGATTTGTCCTTCACACTAAGTGTGACTGTTGGATTGGAACCCGTTGTTAAGCTCTTTAAACACATATTGTGGATATTACTCAACATACTCATGTTTTTGCCTTGTTTTTTATTTTTTTAAGGTCATGTTCGAAATCATGACGCCTGTTATGTGCTGCTTGTCATGAACTTGACCCACCCCTTGTTGTCTGCAGTGAACACTATGCACTTTTATCCTATCGCCTGGTGAACATTATTTACTCTCCGTGAAGGTATCACTGATGGTCATCCTTTTCTCCTCTTCCCCCCCCCCCCCCCCTCCCTGGATGGTTTTATCTACCATTCTCTCTCTCACTCTCCCTTTTCTTCTCTCTATCTTCCTTCCATTTTATTCCTCTTCCTCTCAAAACTGATTGGTTGAGACGTCTTATTTTTATTTCCATAAAATCTCAAAACATATTTTCTTTGTAGCGTTAGTCATTGAGAGTTCTCCTTATCTTTGGGATGGGATCAGAATTGAAACTGAGTCCTATTGTACAGATTTAGCCACAAACATTCGACTGCTATCATTACTGTTTTTTTGTGACAGAAAACACTGTTACTGACCAGGTACTCAATACACACCTGAGTATGGTGAAGTATTGTGATTATAGAGTTTTTTTCAAGGACTCAACTTTGCACGGCTTACAGCAACAAGACCTGAACCAGGGACCTACAGGTCAGAATACAAGTATCGTACTGCAAGACCATCACATGGTGAATCATAATTACATGTTTTTTTTTCTATTTTGTAAGGTGCACTGCAGAATGTCAGTACCATCAAATTGGCACATTTTACGAAGATTATAATGAAAAAAACAATTTTCTCACTTTTTCTTTCTTTTTCTGGGTAGGGTTCCTGACATCCCACAGTGGCAGGGAGGCAATCCTGTGTCTTCTATCCCATTATACCTGTTTTCCAACTGCTTTCTGTCTTTATCTTGGAATGAGATTTCTTGGTTTTTTCCTGGCCCTGACCGGATACCCTGGCTGAGAGGGAAACAGTCAAATGCATAGTTATTGTTTTGGGAGATGATATTTTTTTCCCTTGTAAATCACCTTTCTATATTATGCATTGTATTATTTTTGTTTTACATATATAATATATGATTTGTAAACATTTGAGTGTGATCCTCTTAATGGGGACCTGTGCTTGTGTCAGGATGAAACATTTAGGAGATTTCAAACTAAATAGACTGATAGTGTGCTCTTGAAATCTACATATGTTCCCTATTTGAACTCATTCCCCTTTGTTTTCCCTTTTCTTGGGTTATTAAATTGTATTTCTAGAACGTTTTACCATCCCATTTTATTGCTTTAAAAAAAAAAAAAATTCCTTTATTCATCCCATAGGGGAAATTTATCTCTAGGTTCTATTCCAAGGGAAAAATGGAATAACCCAGGCGTCATCCGCAGTGTAGCGCCACAAATTAAGCTAGGACGAGGTGACTTGCTCAAGGCCACACAGCGCAGCTACGGGTGATCGAACTCAGTGCAGTTCGGGTACGAAGCAAAGACCGTACCGCTGAGCTACGCTGCCTTTACTAGTGTTGTAAATGTGTTGCAAGCACAGTAAAACCGTTAATAACAAAAATATCTTTCTTTTTTTTTCTTCTTTACTTTGGATGCACATCACATGGACAGTAATGCTGAGTTAGCCTGAGTCAGCCAGTATATTTAAAGAAGAAGAAGCATAGATGTGTCCAACACATTATACACGTGTCATTTTGACTATTCATTATACGTATTTCAAGATTTATCCAAAAATGTCAATTTCAGATTTGCATCTGCTGGTGACGATAACAGAATTGTTATTTGGGACGTACAGGTAGTAAACGGACTTAGTGCTTAGTTTCCTCTAATGTTTATATTGTATAATTTAAAGATTTTGTCCCTCAATCTCTGTCAGTTGGAATTTGAAGAAGCCTTGTGAAGTGAATATAAATACATTTATTATTGTAAAATACAGAACTGTTATGTTTATTTTATTTACTATATTGCTTTATAAAATTATGTCAATGTATTTTATATTGTTTATTCATTTATTCTTATAATTCACGTTTGTAAGACTGGGTGGGGCATTTTGACCTCCCGAGGTGGGGTCACTGTTGCTATGTCTTTTATCTCCCTTTATCTTCCCTCCCTTTCCACATTGCTCTTGTCTTTGTTCTGGTCCTAACAAGGATCCTTAGCTGAGAGGGAGGTAATTGAATGCGTCATTCCTAGTTTTGAAAAATGTTTTCTTTTCCTTGTGAATCATCTCTCTATTAAGTGCTTTATTCTTTTTTTGTTTTTGTTTTGAATCTTTATTTTGTAAACATTTGATTGTATCCTCCATTGTCAGATCCTGTCCTCGTGCCTGGATTGGACTTTTGGGTAATGCCAAAATAGGTACATTGATAGATTGCTCATGAAATCTTTCATTCCCTATTTGAACCATTCCCCTTTGTTTTTTTTTTATTTAGTGCTTTTAACTTCAGATCTAGAACCTTTTCCTTATCATCTTCCTGTTTACTGGCACTGAACTAATCTGAAAGTGCCCCAAGTGCCAAAAAAACCTCCAAAAGCTCATGGATGAATAAAGTTTATTTATTTATTTGTTTATTTATTTATTTATTTGTTTATTTATTTATTTATTTATTTATTTATTTATTTATTTATTTATTTATTTATTTATTTATTTATTTATTTATTTGTTTATTTATTTTATTTATTTATTTATTTGTTTATTTATTTATTTATTTATTTATTTGTTTATTTATTTATTTATTTATTTATTTATTTGTTTATTTATTTATTTGTTTATTTATTTGTTTATTTATTTATTTATTTATTTATTTATTTGTTTATTTATTTGTTTATTTATTTGTTTATTTATTTATTTATTTATTTATTTGTTTATTTATTTATTTTATTTATTTATTTATTTATTTGTATATTTATTTATTTATTTATTTTATTTATTTTTGTATTAGGCAATGTAATGTTATTGTAGAGGATAGGGATGTCCAGATTTGATGTTTTCGACATCATGATATTTGGGTCATCCCATGTAATTTACATTAGATTTCATAACAATTTTCTAGTATTTAGTTTGATATTTTTTGTTTATTTGAGTCATTTTACTCAAATCAATGTTTACCATGAGCAGAAATCATCATTATCCTTTCAATAGTGAAAGCCTTCTTATCATCTTAAAATTAAAGTCAGCAAAAAAATTGATGAATTTTTAGTGTATTGTTTATTTCATATCTTTCAGTATGGCAGTCGTATAGCTACACTGACTGGTCACACCCACCCAATTACTTGTATGATTCTGTTACCGACAGGGGATGGAAACTCAAATCCTCTCATCGTTTCCGGCTCATCAGACAAACAGCTGCGGGTATCAGTTCTTACTCGTCCTTTTTTCTTTGTTTCAAGGAGTTTTGCAGCTCTTGCAACACCCTTTAAATGACAATAGAATAGAAAAAAACGAAGATAGTCAAAAGATACGATTATAGATTTAGCGCTTCGCTATATCGACAAACATAAGAGGAAAAGAGAGAGCTTTTATATAGTGCATTATGCACTATATGTATGCACAAAGTGCTTTACAAAAAGTCCAATGCCAAAAGTGACACTGTACTTGCAGAATGAGACACAACACTTGTAAGACACAATTAAAATTTTTTTTTAAAACAATGGCAAGGCTGTTATTGACCAGATACACATTTTACACCCGATTACAGTGAAAGAATATGAGTAAAATTAACCTTCTCCAAGGACTCAACTTTTGTGTCGCCACAGTGGAACTTAAGCCTGGGACCTTCAGGTCAGATATCTCATTCATTATGCCCTTCCACCACAACATCATAAGATATCGTCGCCTAGGCATTCCTTAAAGGAGTAAAGAAAATTCATCAAACAAGATGTCTGATGTCAACAGGAATCACCCATGTTGTCCAAGTGAGCAAATTGGGGGTTAATAATCTTGCCCAAGGAAAAAAAAGAAAGTGCCTGAAGCAGGGCTCGAACCCAGGACCTTCCGGGTCACAGTGCAATGCCTTAAGCACTCGGC
>NC_088361.1:102284574-102324574 GCF_034508935.2 Berghia stephanieae | reverse complement strand
CAAACAAAAAAGAAAAGAAATAAAAACTCTTATCAGGGAAATTTGAGAGCAATTGTTACTAAGAGCGGTCTTTACATTATTTTTAAAAAGGGTAACCTTTGGAATTAAATTTGAATCTTGTTTCAGAAATTTAAAAAGAAAAGAAAAAAAAGATTGTTAGATGAAATCGACAACATTTGTTACCTCAATGTATCCATGGAGTTTTGTTTTGTAATTTATAATTTATTTTTAAAAATTTGTCTCAAACTTTAATTCTTAAATCAACATGCTCATACACCTTCCTTCATTTGCCAGATTGTTTAGAATCTCAAATGTGCTTAAAAGATTTTTATTCATTGATTCATTTCTACCTGCGTTTGATAATCTTTCTATATATTATGTGTTTGTGTGTCTCTAAGTATATATGCCTTGTGTGTGTGTGTGTGTATGTGTGCTTATCTATAAATCTGTGTGAGTGTGTGTGCCTGTGTGTGTGTGTGTGAGTATGTGTTGTATGTGTAAGCCATTATTTAGAACTGGTGTTTTACATCAATGAATTTTGTGCGCTTAGAACTGTTTTGATGATGGGGTTAGGTGCAACATAAATAAACTTTATTATTATTACTATTGTATTTTCACTGATGGTTCCAGAAAAATCTTATTTGACAAAATTGAAAATAATCTTGACCTCACAAGCAACCCCCCTGTCCACTCAACTGCATCTGTTGGGTATAGCGGAAAGTATTCTGTGATGGTGATGGCGTCTTATCCAAAGCATAACTAGCAATTACATCTGCCGTTTAAAGCTGTACCAGAGCTGCGTACTTGAAATGGTTAAAATTCGTAGTTTCCAAGGTAAAAAATGAAAGTCGTTATAAATAGATTTTAAATCAATAATTTGCCATCACCATGATCCACAAATGCACCAAAGTCCTGAATACAGAATCTAAGGGACTGAATTTTCCTATTCAAAAAGAGTTATTGAGTCAAGTAGGCGATTACAGCTCTGTCCCTGTGGTAAAAAAATTCGTAATTCTACAAATTTTTCGTAGTCCTAGGCAGGTCTGGGCTACACAAACCGAGATAAACTCTCACCACTAACCATCGTGCTAAGACTGCTGTTGTTTTTGTTTCCACAGTTGTTTACAAATGGACACACTGTGTCGGAGTGGGTTACGAGATTGTCAAAGTCAGACATTTACAGTCACACAGGGAAGCCATTCAAAGTCTAGTTAAATTATCTCGTAAGGGAAAATATTTACTTCATCATTATTACAAATTAAAATCCAATCTTCTATAACAGACATTTGAAAACAAATAACCTTATGTTTAGATATTTCATTCATGTTGTGCCATGCTTCACTGCATCACCGATCAAGGCTCCCTTGCAGCTGTGAGAAGATCATCTCACTACTTATTCCAGGAACTGTCAGTTTTTTAGTCCCTTTAGGAAATGGTTCAAAACCGAGTTTCTTGGATGTACCTTTAACAAGAGTGTGTATTTCTTGTATATATATATATTTTCGTAGCTATAGTTTGTATGAATAATTTCTCTTGTTGGTAACTTTGTGGATTGCTCTTCTAAAGCACTCCTTATAATTGTATGTGGTTATCAACAGTTTGTAAATTTCCTATTACATTACATTACTTTTTATTACAACACATTACATTACATTACCTTTTATTACAACACATCACATCACATTACATTACATTTCATTACATTACATTACATTACATTACATTACATCACATTACATTTCATCATATTGCATTACATGTCATTTCATCACATTACATTACATTTCATTTCATCACATTACATTACATCACATCACATTAGATTACATTTCATCACATTACATTTCATTTCATCACATTACATTACATTACATTACATTACATTACATTTCATTACATTACATTGCATTACATTACATTACATTACATTTCATTTCATCACATTACATTACATTACATTTCATTTCATCACATTACATTTCATTTCATCACATTACATTACATTTCATCACATCACATCACATTACATTTCATCAAATAACATTACATTTCATCACATCACATTACATTACATGTCATCACATCACATTACATTACATTTCATTTCATCACACTACATTACATTACATCACATCACATTACATTTCATCACATAACATTACATTTCATTACATTACATTACATTATATCACATCACATTACATTACATTTCATTTCATCACACTACATTACATTACACTCACATTACATTACATTTCATCAGATCACATTACATTACATTTCATTACATCACATTACATTACATTTCATCACATAACATTACATTACATTACATTATATTTCATCATATTACATTACATTACATTTCATCATATTACATTACATTACATTTCATCATATTACATTAGATTACATTTCATCATATTACATTACATTACATTTCATTTCATCACATTACATTACATTACATTACATTACATTACATTACATTACATTACATTACATTGCAATCCCTTTATTCTTTTCTTTTTCTTTCTGAAATGAAGAAATCAATTTTGCAAGTGGATCTGTAGATGGAATGATCGTGATATGGCAAATCTCAACCATGCAGCCTATGAAAAAACTCAATGTGATAGCAGAATATGAGGGAAGGAACAGAGAATTTCCTTACAGTATTCAAGATATGTTTTGTGTACAGGAGGTAGGTACAACTTACCTGATGACGTCTGTTGATCCTTCTGTAGTGGGCATCATCATCATCATTGCCTTTTTCAGCCTGGGTCAGGGTATAGGCCACAGACAAACAGTTTCCATCCTTCTCTATCCTGAGCTAACTTTTTTATCTCATTCCAGGTCTTACCACTTCTCTGTATATCAGCTTCTTTAATTCTTCTCCATGTTCCTCGTGGCCGTTTCGGCTTTGTCTGTTGTCCTTCATAAATTCTGTCATTCCAGAAACTCTTCGGTCGCCCAAGCTAAAAAAAAGATTTGGTTTGTCCGTCTGCATTTCTGTAACGGTTTGAGTTTAACGGAAAGGGGTGTTTTACGACACGCTGGGAGGCACATACTGTGTCGTCTATCCCCCTATATCTGTTTTTCAACATGCTTTCTGTCTTTGTTTTGGGATGAGATTTCTTGGCCGGATACCCTACCCGGTAGATTGCAAATATAATATTAAGTGTTATACTATTAAAAAAACAAAACAAAAAAAACTTGAACTTTTATAAAGAGCAAAATCCAATTAACATGCTCAAACTGCTTTACAAGGTCCCAAGCCAACAGCAGGATGAGATGTGACGACTGTTAGGCGATATTAAAAAATTTCCGTCAGAGACAACCTTGTTAAGGGCCAGGTACTTATTTTACACCTGAGTACAGTGAGAGTGTGTGAGTAAAGAGCCTTTTCTAAGGACTCATCTATGTACTGCTAAGAGCGGGAATCGAACCCAGGACCTTTTGATGTGAATGTAAGTGTCATACGACAAGACAACATGGCTGCACAGACAGGAGGAATAAGATGCTTGAACTCCTGTGTTAGCAATTTAGAACAAGTTCCTGATGCCGCTCCTTGACCTCATGACCTCACATTGGGAACAAGTTCCTGATGCCGCTCCTTGACCTCATGACCTCACATTGGGAACAAGTTCCTGATGCCCCTCCTTGACCTCATGACCGCACATTGGGAACAAGTTCCTGATGCCCCTCCTTGACCTCATGACCTCACATTGGGAACAAGTTCCTGATGCCACTCCTTGACCTCATGACCTCACATTGGGAACAAGTTCCTGATGCCCCTCCTTGACCTCATGACCGCACATTGGGAACAAGTTCCTGATGCCCCTCCTTGACCTCATGACCTCACATTGGGAACAAGTTCCTGATGCCACTCCTTGACCTCATGACCTCACATTGGGAACAAGTTCCTGATGCCCCTCCTTGACCTCATGACCTCACATTGGGAACAAGTTCCTGATGCCACTCCTTGACCTCATGACCTCACATTGGGAACAAGTTTGAAATTTCAAACAGAGGAGTTCAAGAATGCTTTTATTTTTTTTTTTTTAATGACATCACTCTAGTCTTTGTTATTGTTTTTTGCCATCCACGTTTATGAGTAATTCTCATTAAACTGTATTAACCAGACTATAAAAGTTCATAGTTACACAGAGTGTTGTGTGTGGGTCCGTTATACTTCTGGATGGCAATGTTGTGAGCTTCTTAGCCAAGCGCATACTATCTATATGCTTTTTGCAAGAACAATACTCCCCACATTCGAAGAGCCACTGCTCCCAAAGCCCAGAAATATAAACAGGAAATGAACCCAAGGCACCCCCCTCCATGACCACAACCCAACGACAAGTAGACTGAAGTCGAGAAAGAGCTTCATGACGGAAGAAAGCATCAACCCTGACCATGCAGCTGTATTCAGACTTTCTACATGGAGGGAGAGGGAAAATCATGCAAATGAAGCCGTTGAAGATCAGAGAGAAGAACTTCCCTACAGAACTGAGCTCCCCAGGAATGAACAGAGCACGGGCAAAACTCGGGAGAACAGCTGGAAGCATGAAATGTGGGGGCTGGCTGAGACTAGCTTGTGTTCATGTGGATGCCCAGAGCAGATGGTGAGGGAGTAAGTGTGTGATTGTTAATTTATTCAGACCGACTATCCTAAATTTCAAACCGTGGTACCTCTTTTCAATACTGCACCTGTTGTTGTGTTTGTTATCTCTTCATGTGGATGGCCAGAGCAGATGATGAGGCAGATCCTTAGAGAATGCCAGGACGGGCCTAGCTGCACTGACCATGACCTAAGAGTCTGCTCCCTAGATTCAGTGGTGTGGGTTTGTCGTTGGAGTGACAAGCAATGATTATGATCATGATGGTGATGAATGAGAGATTGCATGAGTGAGTGAATGAGAGAGAGAGAGAGAGAGAGAGGGGGGGGGGGAGAGAGACAGAGAGAGAGAGAGAGAAAGAGAGAGAAAATGAGTGAGAGAGCAAGTGAGTGAGCGAATGAATGACAACAGGAGTGAGTGTGTGATTGTTAATTTATTCAGACCGACTATCCTAAATTTCAAACCGTGGTACCTCTTTTCAATACTGCACCTGTTGTTGTGTTTGTTATTTTTTCATGTGGATGCCCAGAGCAGATGATGAGGCAGATCCTTAGAGAATGCCAGGATGGGCCTAGCTGCACTGACCATGACCTAAGAGTCTGCTCCCTATATTCTGCGGTGTGGGTTTGGTGTTGGAGCGACAAGCAATGATTATGATCATGATGGTGATGAATGAGAGATTGCATGAGTGAGTGAATGAGAGAGAGAGAGAGAGAGAGAGAGAAAGAAAATGAGTGAGAGAGCGAGTGAGTGAGCGAATGAATGACAACAGGAGTGAGTGTGTGGTAGTGAATTTATTCAGACCGACTATCCTAAATTTCAAACCGTGGTACCTCTTTTCAATACTGCACCTGTTGTTGTGTTTGTTATTTCTTCATGTGGATGCCCAGAACAGACGATGGAGCACATCCTTAGGGAATGCCAGGATGGGCCCAGCTGCACTGACCATGACCTAAGAGTCTGCTGTGGAGTGGGTTTGGTGTTGGAGCAACTAGCTATGACAAGAACAATGTTCAGACTTTTTCCAATGTTAGTGAAGTGCATCCCTGATTATCTACTAATTGCTGTGTTTCCACCAAAGTTAACATCTTTTGGACATCATCGATTCACTTTCATTTATTCTAAAATTTGTTTACGGAATTCAGTATTTTATAAAACATCAGTATATTTTCCAACCAGCTGCTAAACGGGAAAAAAATAAGAAGTATATAATGTCTTTTTGGTGGAGTTCAGCACTCAGAAAGGGGTCGGTCAGTGCATTTGTGTCAAAGTTCAGTAAATCTTTGCCTCCTGAATTGGTATCTCTGTGTTTACTTGTATTGAAATGAGATTAAAGGAATAAAAATATATTCTTCCATACTTAAACAGATGATATGAAAATTATTGTTTCTTTTCGTTATTTTTTATTTGCTTGTTTTTTTTTTTCGTTTTTTTTTTGTTGTTTTTTTTTGTTATTTTTTTTGGGGGGGGGGGGGGTGGTATTTTTTTTTCTTTGGGGGGGGTAATAGGATACACACAATAAGAACTGAATTCAATTTGAGTTTGTAGGTTTATGTAGAGGTAGAGGAGGAAGAGAAGGAGAAGGTTATGATAAAATCTAACCCAATGCATCTACCAATGGTTAAGTATGATTATCTTACCTTTACGTTTCAGAGATATCTCGTTGCAGCAACTGGATGTGGCTTCTGCGTGTTTGACCTACTTTCAGAGACGGATGAGCTTATTGTGAGGAAAAAATCCGCCCATCATTCAAAGATCACGGCGATTGGATTTTCATGTGAAAAGTAAGAAGGCATCGGGACCTTTGAAAAAAATATTTAACAAAAAGGAATACAATATAACAGCTTAAAAAAAAAACAAAACAAAAAAGAACAGAATACCAAACACAGAACATTTTGGATTCAAAACCCTTCATCAGCCAATAACTAAAACAATAAGACATGAATCTTAGCTTAGAATCCAGACAGTTGGGGGGGATATTGAAATATTTTTTATAACTTGTATCTTTCTACCCATGCCATTCACAAATGTGTACAAGAAATGAAGTGAGTTGGAAAGGGCCAGAAGACAAATAGAGAATAAAAATTTTGTGGCAATCGGGGCTCGAACCAGCGACCTTACTGGTACGACAACTACGCCTGGCCGGGGAGAGCGTGACTCTACTGTATGAAGCTGGAGTGGTGGATAGCTCATACAGTATATCCACGCCAGGTGTAGTTGTCGTACCAGTAAGGTCACGGGTTCGAGCCCCCATCGCCACAAAATTTTTATTCTCAATTTGTCTTTTGGCCTTTTTCTACTCATTTCATTTCTTGCTATTTCCAACATAAGGGCCTGCTCCACCGACTTTTCTGAATGAATATTTACATGTGTACCCTGTTTTGCATCAGATGAATAAAGCTTATTCATTTATTTATTCATATTATTGTCATTTGTCAATTAATTAATATATTTATTTAAGCATCACCAAAAACACTTTTATTTTGGTCTTTAATTTCTTTGCACAAATCTCTAACATTTAAGACATGATCTTCAAGATACAATTAAAGGGAGTTAATATGTCTGAGTCATGCTTAGGAAAAAAAATCCAGATCACTAATATTTTACTCAAGGGTGACGTAAGGCAGATGGGGAAAGAGGGGGGGGGGGGTTATTTATTATTATTATATTACCTTTGTATTTGCTGTTTTATGTATTCAGTGAATTCTTGATAACATGTTCTGAAGACAATAACCTCTGACTCTGGGGACCGAACCAATCAGGGGGAAGGGGCAAGATCCAAGCGCTCCGTCAAATCTTTCACTAATTATTGTTTTCTTCACTTTTGACAGTGACTTTTTGATCACGTGTTCTGAGGACAGCTGTCTCCGATTGTGGGGAAGAAAACTATCAGTGGGCCAGCACGCGGCCAACCATCAAGGGGGGAATATGACAACTATGGAGAGATTTACTGGGATACAGTAAGTCATCATCAAGTTTTCTTCATCTTATTGATGATGATGACGATGATGATGATGGTGTTGTTGTTGATGCCGTTTTTTGTTTTGTTTTTTGGGGTTTTTTTTACGACAACTACTATGTTACTAGTGTGCATCTTGTGTGAGTGTGTCTATGTCAATATTGTATTGTTATAAATGTGTAACCAAATGACAAATTGCCACTTTTTAGGGGACAATAAAGATATTTTATTATTATTGGATAAAAAATAAAACAAATAAAATCCAATCATTCAAATACTATCCAAACTATCAGTACCAGGAGAGTATAACCGTGTCTCAGTGCTGCCAACCTTATGTAAACAGTGCGTATTCTGACTCATTTTCATTCATCGTATTGAATGCATTTTGCTGAGGATTGTACGCCTTGTATGCATTATGGGACAGCGTGGCTCAGCGGTACGGTCTTTGCTTCGTACCCGAAAGGGATCGAGTTCGACTACCCGCCGCATTGTGTGGCCTTCAGCAAGTCACCTAGCCTTAGCTCACTTTGCGGCGCTGCACTGCGGCTGACGCCTGGGTTATTCCAGTCTTCCCTTGGAATAAACCCTAAAGAACAATTTCCCCTTAGGGATGAATAAAGGGAATTTATTTATTATTACTTACTTACTTAATCCTCTTTCGGGCCTTGAGGCACATAAGGCATCCACCAGACATCTCCATTTTTTTGCGATCGGCTGCTTTTGCAGTGGCTGTATTTCAGGACAGGCCTGCTTCCTTTAATTTTTTTCCATGGTCCTTCGCTAGGTTTCTTTGGGTCTTGCCCGCTTTCTCTTCCCATCTCTTCCGTCTTAAGGAAAAAGATCATATGTGGCCTCTTATTCCAAGTAAAGATACAGTCTTTTTCCTTATGACGGCAGATCTGCTGTCCAGTACAGGGCTGTCTTGGGAAGTGACCCTTTTTCCATTCCGGCCACATGACCCAGCCAATGCCATCTTCTTCTTTTTATTTTTTAATTTTATTTGGCTTTCAATGCTGTATGCATTATTATATTTCTATTATTAAGGCATCTTTGACAATTATACTTTCTGTAAATGTACTTTATCACTTTAATCTTTTTTGTTTTTTTTTGACCTGGAAGTTCAATATAATATTATCTGGCTGGGTCGTGTCAGATTATACTTGAATTCTAGAAATTGATATTATTTATATATTATATAAAGAGTAAGTTTATTCATTAGTTTAAATATTAATTATAATATTGTTAGTATCGTCTAAGTGCTTATCATCAAATTTAGAGTTTATTATAATTTTTTTTTTCAGGATTGTGAGCATTTTTTTCAAAATCTGACTTATTTTTGCTCTCCATTGTACACACTTTCATGGGTCAGGGTTGGCAGCACTGATTTCAGTCTACATCATTGCATGACACGGAAGGGAATTTTTGTTTTGTTTTGTTTTTTTGTTTTTTTAAATGTTCGTCTTTTTAATATTTATTCCATCTGCCTTGGCATTGTATCATTTCCAGGGACAAAACACTCTGTCAAATGCCATCTCCGTACGAACCGTTGTTGTTGGGGGAATGTTGTGCTCATGGTGCCACCGTTCAGGTATGTTTCAGCATTACAGTCCAATGTTTCAGCATTACAGTCCAATGTTTCAGTATTACAGTCCAATGTTTCAGCATTACAGTCTAATGTTTCAGTATTACTGTCCAATGTTTCAGTATTACTGTCCAATGTTTCAGTATTACAGTCCAATGTTTCAGTATTACAGTCCAATGTTTCAGTATTACTGTCCAATGTTTCAGTATTACTGTCCAATGTTTCAGTATTACAGTCCAATGTTTCAGTATTACAGTCCAATGTTTCAGTATTACTGTCCAATGTTTCAGCATTACAGTCCAATGTTTCAGTATTACAGTCCAATGTTTCAGTATTACTGTCCAATGTTTCAGTATAACTGTCCAATGTTTCAGTATTACAGTCCAATGTTTCAGTATTACAGTCCAATGTTTCAGTATTACAGTCCAATGTTTCAGTATTACAGTCCAATGTTTCAGCCTTACAGTCCAATGTTTCAGTATTACAGTCCAATGTTTCAGTATTACAGTCCAATGTTTCAGTATTACAGTCCAATGTTTCAGTATTACAGTCCAATGTTTCAGTATTACAGTCCAATGTTTCAGTCTTACAGTCCAATGTTTCAGTATTACAGTCCAATGTTTCAGCCTTACAGTCCAATGTTTCAGTATTACAGTCCAATGTTTCAGTATTACAGTCCAATGTTTCAGCCTTACAGTCCAATGTTTCAGTCTTACAGTCCAATGTTTCAGTATTACAGTCCAAGCTTCTTCAGTCTGTCATAGTGATACTAAGCTGCTAGAAGCTGTGGACTGTGAAAAGTAGTAAACAAAAATTAATATAACAGCTTCAAAAAAAGAACAAAATACCAAACACGGAACGTTTTGGGCTCAAAACCCTTCTTCAGCCAAACAACAAAAAAACAATGAAAACATCAATACTCATATTTATGTTTTCCTTGCTTTTTTTTAGGGGGGGGGGGGGGGGGGGATTGTTGGCTGAGAAAAGGGTTATGAGCCCAAAATGTTTTGTGCTTAATATTTTTGTTATTTTTTTGAAGCTGTCATAATCTTTTCTGTTTATTACTGTTAAAAAAATCTGTCATGTATACATTTCCAATAATTGTTAACTCACTCAACCCTAACGCTGACTATATCCGTTGTTTACCCGTGCTACTTTTACCCCATGCCTTTTTATTACATAGACTAATTATAGTTAGGTGTTGTATCAACGCGAATGTGTTTAGATTTTGCATGTTAATGATAGTTGAATAAAACTATCTATGTACATGCTCATTTCTAATACATTTTTTTTCCAATTTTGAAAAGTTGCAAAAATCTCTAGGATTGAGTGAGTTAGATGCCATTTAGCCCTCTACGTTTCCTGCTTTTATCAGTTTTGTGAAAACTTTTTTTAAATCACTTTCACCTCAGTGTGTCTTTCATAGCTTCATTGGTAACATTTTAAAAATAAAATGAACTGAATACATAAGAAATTAAAAATAAAACAAAGAACTTCCGCGGGTGGTTGGATGGGAGCATCACCCTTGAATCATATACCTATGATGTTCGCATGGGTGCACGATCCGATAGTGATGTCGTTTTTTCTTCTTCTCTTTACTAGCCTATCCTGCTTCTTTGGTTTGTGATTGTATTTTTGACAGGGGATATTTTTTTTTTCTGTAAATCTTCTGCCTGTTTGTTCTTGGTTATTTATAATTTAGCTTATGATATCTTTAGGTTATGATTTTGATTTACATTTGTACTATTTTTGTTAGATTGCTTGTTTTTTTGTTTCAGCGGTCTCTCATATAACCTCAATTGTGTTGGAAGAGACCTAAAGCAACAAACAAAAAAAGAACTTCCCTTTATTCATCCCCAAGGGGAAATTTGTCTTTAGGGTCTATTCCAAGGGAAGACTGGAATAACCCAGGCATCAGCTGCAGAGCAGCGCCGCAAAGTGTGCTAGGGCGAGGTGACTTGCTCAAGGCCACACAGCGCAGCGGCGGGTGATTGAACTCGGTACCTTTCGGGTACGAAGCAAAGACCGTACCACTGAGCCACGCTGCCCCTTAAATATACAAATAGAAATAAATTTAAAATGAAATAATTTGTTTTTAATGATAATAAAATTCCCTTTATTCAGGTGAATTTTTTTCTTTAAGGTTCATCTCAAGAAAAAATAAGCACACAAAAACTATAGCATTTATATAGCGTAATATCCACTAAGGGATCCCAATCCAACGGCAACAATTTACATGTCGGATGAGACATGATGCCTGTTAGGCGATATTACAATTTTTACGGACAGAGACAACGCTGTTAATGGCCAGGTACTCATTTTACACCTGAGTATGGTGAGATAAATGTGAGTAAAGAGCCTTTTCCAAGGACTCAGCTATGCGCTGCACAGAGTGGGTCTTGAACCCAGGACCTTCTGATCCAAAGATGAATGTCATGCCACTAGACTAGCCGCATAGAAAAGACTGAGAGGAGTTATAGGGGCCGAATTTCTTGCTCAAAGAAGGAGAAAAATGAGATGCCGACAACAGGGCTCAAACCTTGGTCTTCTACGTGAAATTGCACTGTTTATCCACTCTGCCATCTCACCCCCTTTAAAAAAAAAAAATTGAGCTTTTATAGAGCGCGATATCCGCTAAACGTGCTCAAAGCACTTTACAAGGAGTCCCTGGCCAACAGCAACATTTAACTCACTCAATCCTAGAGATTTTTGCTACTTTTCAAAATTGCAAAAAAATGTATTAAAAATTAACATACATATATAATTTTATTTAACGATCATTAATATGCAAAAACTAAAAACATTAGCCTTGATACTACACCCAAAATTTATCTCATAAAAATGTAATGAATAGGCATGGAGTAAAAGCTTTGTGAACTTTTTGTAAAGGTAAAATAACCCGGGTAAACTACGGATATAGTCAGTGTTAGGGTTGAGTGAGTTAACATTTAGGATGGGACATGACGCCTGTTAGGCGATATTACAATTTTTCTAACAGAGACACGCTGTTAACGGCCACTCCCATAGTGGGCAGGGAGGTACATGCTGTGTCTTCTATCCCCCCATACCTGTTTTCCAATTGTTTCCTGTCATTGTCATGGAATGAGATTACTTGGTTTTGTCCTGATCCTTGCCGGAGTTCCTTGACTGGGAGGGAAACAGTCGAATGTATAGTTATAGTTTTGGGAGATGATATTTTTTTCTTTGTAAATCATGCATTGTATTATGTTTAGTTTACATATTATATTATATGATTGGTAAACATTTGAGTGTGTTCCTCTTAGTTGGGACCTGTGATTGTGTCTGGATGAGACTTTTAGGTGATCTCAATTTAAGTACTTTAACGGTGTGCTCTTGGAATCTACATCTGTTCCCTATTTGAACCCGTTCCCCTTTGTCTTACCTTTTCTTTTGCGCTTTAATTGTAATTCTAGAACTTTTAACTATCCCATTTTCTTCCTTTTTACTGGTGCTGATATGACCTTAATGTGTTGCAAGCGCCGTAAAACCCTTAAAAACAAAAACAAAAACATGTTAACGGCCAGGTACTCATTTTACACCTGAGTACAGTGAGAGACTGTGAGTAAAGAACCTTCTCAAAGGACTCAACTATGCGCCGAGCGAGGCTTGAACCCAGGACCTTCTGACCTGAAAGCGAGTGTCATACCACAAGACCACATAGCCACACTATGAGATACTTGTCTCACATTCAAAGGGACCAGTTTTGATCCCGGCTTGAATTAAGTTGGGTTTTTTTTTTCTGACTTACTCGTCTATCAAGCATTCATTGGATAGCTCGGGTCTCTAAGATCTGGTAAGTATTTTGCCAGAGTTGAGTGTCCTTTACAAGGGGGTAGCAGGGGGTGCCGATGGTTCTGTTGATAGGGCACTTGCTTCACACCCAAAGAGACTGTGATCAATTCCGTGTGCAGTTGGGGATTTTTTCCAAGCCCTCTGCCACCCAGCAGTGACTGGATAGCTAGGTCTGTTAGATCTGGTGGAAAGTACTTTGTGATAGACTAGCGTCCTATCCAAAGGATAGCAAGCAGTTGCCATTGTCCGCTTTATGCTATAGAAATTGACTCTGAAGGACGAGGGGTAGCAATCATTGTTACTGTCCATGTAAAGCTGCATATCTGGGATAAACCCTGAACCAATAGAATACAATGGCTCTGATGAGGGGGAAAAAATTGAAGCTCAATCCATTAGTGGGATGTAATCATATTTTATTTGATATGTAGAATAATTAATCCTTAACTCACTCCATCCTAGAGATTTTTGCTTCTTTTCAAAATTGGAAAAAAATGTGTTAACAATGAGCAGGTTCATAGATAGTTTTATTCAACTACCATTAACATGTAAAAACTTAAAACATTAGCTTTGATACTACGCCCATAATTTGTCTCATAAAAATGTAATGAATGGGCATGGGGTAAAAGTAACCCCGGGTAAACTACGACTATGTGGTCTAGTGGTATGACACTCACTTTCGGATCGAAAGGTCCTGGGTTTGAGACTCGCGCTCGGCGCATAGTTGAGTCCTTGGAAAAGGCTCTTACTCACATTCTCTCACTGTACTCAGGTGTAAAATGAGTACCTGGCCGGTAACAGCGTTGTCTTTGTCCGAAAAATTGTAATATCGCCTAACAGGCGTTATGTCCCGTCCTACATGTTAAATGTTGCTGTTGACCAGGGACCCCTTGTAAAGCGCTTTGAGCACGTTTAGTGGATATTGCGCTATATAAAAGCTCAATTTAATTTTAATTAATTTTTTTTCTTTATGGATATAGTTGGTGTTAGGGTTGAGTGAGTAAACTACGGATATGGTCGGTGTTAGGGTTGAGTGAGTTAAAGGCCACAAGACACGTGATCCCGGGTTTGACATTAGTTTTCTGTAGTGTTAAACAGACAGTAGCAGTTGCTTGCCAGCTTTGGATAGGATGCTGGTCTATCGCAAAGTACTTTCCACCAGGTCTAATGTACCCAGCAACCCAACCAATGCTGGATGGACTAGGGGTTCAGAAAAAAAAAATCTCAACCGCATCCAGGATCAAAACTAGTCCCTGTACTTGTAAGGCGAGTGATCTAACCACTGAGCTAACAGGACACCCATTTTTTGTTGTTTCTTTTGTTTTTTATATAAGGGGCTGGCAATATGTAATAATGTTGATCCACATTTCATGAATCCTCCATACGGTTTTGTCTATGTTTAAAAAAATTTAAACAAGATTTTATGATAATTCCGCTGTGAAGCGACTTTTTTTTAGGTCGCGGATAGGTCATACGGTAGAGTCACGATCTCCCCGGACAGACGGAGTGTCATACCAGTAAGGTTGCAGGTTCGAGCCCCCATTGACGCTGCGAAGTTTTTATTCTATATTGTCTTCTGGCACTTTCCTACTCACTTCATTTCTTACTAATTCCACAGGATTTCTTGGACTTCAACAATGAGGGAATCGTCTCCTGTGGAGCTGACGGTCTGGTCATCATTTGGAAGGTTTGTCAATCGCTGGGTGGGGTTCCTACCTCCCACAGTGGGCAGGGAGGTACTTATTGTGTCTTCTATCCCCCTATATCTGTTTTCCAACTTGCATTTTGTCTTTGTCTTAGAATGGGATTGCTTGGTTTTGTCCTGGCCCTGGTCGGGGTCCTGGCTGGGAGGGAAACAGTCAAATGCATGGTTATTGTATTGGAGATGATATTTTTTTCCTTGTAAATCATCTCTCTGTTATGTATTATTATATTTGCTATAATTCATAATGTAAGCATTTGAGTGTGTTCCTCTTAGTGGGGGCCGTGCTTGTGTCCGGATGAGACTTATTGGTGATCTCAAACTAAGTACATTGATGGTATGCTCTTGGAATCTACATCTGATCCCTATTTGTTCTCAGTGTCCCTTTGTCTTACTTTTTCTTGGATGCTTTAATTGTAATTCTAGAACTTTTTACTATCCATTTTCTTCCTTTTTACTGGCGCTGATATAACCTAAATGTGTTGCAAGCGCCGTAAAACCCTTAAAAACAAAAAAAAAAAAATTTGTCAATCGGATCAATTACAAATCTTTTGCCAATGAACTATCTCAACCTTTTATTTTTCTTGTTAAATTAGTAAGTTCATCTTAGCCTATCTTTAAGTGTTACAATGAATGTTAAATGGATACTGAAAGTTTGCATACTGTGTGAAAATGATTGAATGATATTGAAATAATTAAATTATAATTTGCCTTACTCATTCGGCTAGGTCCAGGGATCGAGTCCTGTTTCTGTGTGAGCAGTCCTTTGAAAAGGCTCTTACTCACATTCTCTCACCATAATCAGGTGCAAAATAAGTACCTGGCTGTTAACAGCATTGTCTCTGTCCAAAGAAATGTATGAAATATCGCCTAACAGGTGTCATGTCTCATCCCTTATGTTAAGTCTTACTGGTAGCTAGGGACCACTTGTAAAATACTTTGAGCATGTTTAAAGGATATTGCGCTGTATAAATGATCAAGTTAAGTTCTAAAGGGAATTTTTTTTTTTGGAACGGTATATCTAGAGAAACACTTGAGATAATCCAGGCATCAGTCGCTTTGCATTTCAGTAAAGTGAGAAATTGGGGCTAAGTTTCCTGCTTGTAAGGAAGGAATAAAAAAAAAATGGGATACCAATGACAAGGCTCAAACCAGGTCTTCATGGTGAAATAGCAATGCCTTATCCATTTGGCCATCTCGTCCTGTGAGACAAGTTTTACAGACTAGCATGAATTGCACCCGTTAAAAACAGGATACATGTGTTGCTCAATAGCACTAAACATTCTCAAAGCAATTTACAAGGGGTCCCTGGCCAACAGCAACACTTAAAACGAAGGACGAGACATGCCTGTTTGGCAATATTACAAATGTTTCTGACAGAGACAACGCTATTAACGGCCAGGTACTCAATTCACACCTGAGTATGGTAAGAGAATGTGAGTAAAGAGCTTTTTTTCAAGGACTTAACCATGTGTTGTTTAAATTGGGACTTGAACAACACTGGACCTTCCTATCCTACCACAAGACCACATGTCATACCACAAGGCCACATAGTCGAACAAAAAAATAAAAAGTATTTTATCCATTTTGTAGTGGCTTAGTATTCCCTGTTACACGTTACTTTCAATGTTTTTCCTTGACAGAACTCTGAGATGCAGAAAGTAAAAAGAAATCAAGCAGTCCAGCAGCTTTTGTTCAACAGAGATGGAATTGTGTGAATGAATCATTCAATTTTCTGGTATGGCCGTTTTTTGCATCGCTTGCAGCCGCAAAGGACTTCAGAAAATCCCCGATTTGCATTGCGGCCGCAAAATCTGGCTTTTTTTTCTCGAGATTTTGTAAGTGTGTGTGCGCCATGAAAAAAATGGATAGAATCATCTTGTATCTTCCAGGCTTGAAAGTAAAAGATGCACCGCAGTCCGTTAAATATAAACTCCCAGGGGCCAGGATCTAATCCGAGGTTTATTTTATCTAAAATCTCGAGGGGAACAACTTTTCAGCGACACAAACGTATGTTTAATGTACTTGTTGTCCTTTAATGAATACGTATCTCCAGAAAGACGCCCAGTTTCCTGTTACTGTTAAGCTTGGCTAAACTAAAATTGACTTTTTAAATACTACTATATGTCTTTTAAGAGTTATCTTTCTCAAGGCAACATAAATACGGTGATCTAAAACTAAAAGCTCTGCAAGGCTGAATGAGAATGGAAAAAAGTAGGAGAGTTGAGACACTATCGTTACAAGACTAAATGGTCTAGGCTAATTGAGTGATGAGTGCCAGTCTCGTTCTGGTTGTGGGGGGGGGGGGGGGTGCATGGATGACACAATGAGGGGGGAAGGGATTATAGACAAAGGCACAACCCATATTATGGGGGCTATAGCACAAACTCATGTTCACATGCTTGTAATTTCAGTGAATCCAAAGGACTTACACACCTATGAATGTACGTTCTCTGGTGAATCTTTGCACACACTACACATTCCAATTTGTCTAGGCAGTATTTGTTTTGTTTTTATATTGTGGCAAGTGAATATATTGCGCGATGAGGAAACTAATAAATGGGACATGAAGAGGGAGGGCAGGGAGATTCATGATTGAGAGACACCTTGTCAATCCCCTCGGACAAATTCAGATTCATGAGTTTTATCTTATCTGGACAAGCTCAGGAACGGAGTTTATCTTAAACGTTTTGAATTACTAATGATTTAGTGCAGAAACATCAGGACTGGCTTTTTATTTGTTCATTATCTGCGATAGTTGCCGTTTTCATTATGTGGCATAATGATGATATCTTGTAATCTAGACCTCTAGTTAGGGAAAAAATACCGTTTGCAGCCATCATTTCAAAACAAATTTCCACTCCCTGTGAAAGACACGAGCTATGCACGTGTTCTTGTTTAATTTGTTTTAGTTTAATGTAGATGGGACGTCATCGGAACTGACACACCATAATGTGTTGTTTTTATCGTATTTATCACATGTGATCGTACAGAAATAAATCGGTTAGCTTACTAGAACAAACCATGACCTGTTTTATCTACGTATTTCATCTGACAAAGAAGTTTTAATGAATCAGTTGATCTGATTTAATATTTATGAATGATAATTCGATGACTATTCGATACTAAACATCAATTTTCACAGTTGCTCATATGATATCTAGAAACAATGAATTGTGCACAGTAGATGTGTGTGTGTGTATGTGTGTTTATCTGTATGTGAATGTGTGTGTGTGAGTTCATGAGTATGTCTGTCATCTGCATTTAGCAGGGCGATCCGCAAATTTGGGCAAATTTCCCAAAATTGCCAAATCGTGGCAAATTTTGGGAAAATTGGCAAATCGCGTGGCAAATTTTGGGGAAAAAAAGAAGCGAAACCAAAATAACGAAAAAAAAAAAAAGATGCAAAACTTGAGAAATGTTGCAGCTTTGCCTGGACCCAAACCAAGGGAAGCTACTCTCTACGGATAATGATCCTTTAAAATCTTTGTAACAACGCTATTCACAGTCATTTCATTTCTCAAGTCAATAAATTGTCTTTTATATATATTTTTTTCTGTATCGCGTGTTAGTTTTTACTGAAACGCTTAGTTCTCTGCAAATTTTTGGGCAAATTTTGGTCTTTTTGGCAAATTTCTTGGCAAATTTTGGGGGTTTTTTTTGGCAAATTTTGGCAAATTTTAGGTCCCAAATTTCTCTCATTCTTTAACTTAATGTCAGTTTTTACGAAAATCAACCACAATTTTTTATCAACTTTTGTTGATTTTTTGCTTGCAAAATTTTGGATTTTATTTTGCAAAAAGCCGCCATGCCAGAATGTTGGTGTGTCACTGTGTCATAAAAGAGTTATGGTTACACACTAGAGTCTGTGTGAATGAATCGCTGAATATTGGTGTGTTACTGTATCTGGAGAGCTGTAGCTACACACTATAGTCTGTGTGAATGAATAACTGAGTGCTGATGTGTGTCATTGTGTCCCAAAAGAGAGTGAGAGTTACACACTAGAATTGTGTTAATCAATCACTGAGTGCTGGCCAGTCACGATTTCTTTGCCCTATTATGCCCATTCTTGTCACATTGCAATAATAAATATTGAGCTATAGAAATCAATCTAATTTGTTCATTGTTTATTTGTAGCTTTTAGAGCATGACTTTAGCATTATGGTCGTTGAATTAAAGAACAGAAGTAAATTCAAGAGCAATCCTTCAGCGTGCCTCATCTGTTTTTTTTTGTTTTTTTTTTGGGGGGGGGGGGGGGGGGGGGGGGGGGGTTGTCAGTTTTTAAGGGTTTTACAGTGCTTGCAACACATTCATGTCATTTCGGCACCAGTTAGAGAAAGAAAATGGGACAGTAAAAAAATTTATAGATTTACATTTAAAGCACACAAGTGATAGTAGGACAAAGGGGAATGATGTTATTGTTATTAAGGGTTTTACGGCGCTTGCAACACATTTAGGTTATATCAGCGCCATTAAAAAGGAATAAAATGGGATAGTAAAAAGTTCTAGAATTACAATTAAAGCAGCCAAAAGAAAGTAAGACAAAGGGGAACTGGGAACAAATAGGGATCAGATGTAGAATCCAAGAGCACACCACCAATGTACTTAGTTTGAGATCACCTATAAGTCTCATCCGGACACAAGCACAAAATCCAACAAAGAGGAATACACTCAAATGCTTACATTATACATTTAAAATAACAAATATAACAATACATAACAGAGAGATGATTTACAAGGAAAAGAATATCATCTCCCAAAACAACTATGCATTTGACTGTTTCCCTCCCAGCCAAGGTATCCGGCCAGAACAAAACCAAGTAATCTCATTCCAAGACAAAGACAGAAAGCATGTTGTAAAACAGATATACGGGGATAGAAGACACAGTATGTACCTCCCTGCCCACTATGGGAGGTCAGGATAGAAGACACAGTATGTACCTCCCTGTCCACTATGGGAGGTCAGGATAGAAGATACAGTATGTACCTCCCTGCCCACTATGGGAGGTCAGGATAGAAGACACAGTATATATACCTCCCTGCCCACTATGGGAGGTCAAGATAGAAGACACAGTATGTACCTCCCTGCCCACTATGGGAGGTCAGGATAGAAGACACAGTATATATACCTCCCTGCCCACTATGGGAGGTCAGGATAGAAGACACAGTATGTACCTCCCTGCCCACTATGGGAGGTCAGGATAGAAGACAGTATGTACCTCCCTGCCCACTACGGGAGGTCAGGATAGAAGACACAGTATGTACCTCCCTGCCCACTTGACCACTATGGGAGGTCAGGATAGAAGACACAGTAAGTACCTCCCTGCCCACATAGAAGACACAGTATGTACCTCCCTGCCCACTATGGGAGGTCAGGATCCCCACACAGGAAAAGGACCTTCCACTACTTCACTGCAATGATGGAAATTGTAATTCATTGCAGGACAGATATATCAGCGGTCTTGTGGTATGATTCTGCTTCTGACCTGTCGGTATATGGTTCAAGTCCCACTGTGGCAACACAAAGTTGAGTCCTTGGTCACAGCTCTTTACATTCTCTCATCCGTGGCCAAGTTTTAATTACAGAAAACCGAATAACAAATTCACAAAGATAAGACACTCCAAAAAAAAAATAATAATTAAAAATAACAAACAAATAAACAAGATTTTAACCATTTTTATAAATGTAAGTATTTATTCCATATAGGTAATACAAAAAATCGTTTAAAAATGTAAAAGTTTTATAGAAAAAGGGGAAGTAATTAATGATTACTTTAGTAATAAAAAATGGCACAGCAGCCAATCTGTGATTCAGCAAGTCTCTTAAACCCCTGGGTCATTGTCAAAACAAAATAAATCCATGCGATTGAAAGGATTTGAACAAATGACCTTTTCATCCAAAGCTAAATTACAGCACCAGTTTTCCCCGGAATGAAAAAAAAAAAAAATGCATTTTTTTTTTTTTCAAATATAGGTGACCATGACAAATCACCATGAATTTGGGAAATCTCTAACACTGTCACCAAATGTCCAATACAATAAGTAAATAAATCAGCTGTTGCATATTATACTGATCACAATTGATAAAATTATATATATATATATATATATATATATATATATTATAGAATCATGTTGGGATGCAAATATAGTACGAATAGTGCTCAACATGTAACAATAGAGCGAATTATTATTGTAATATTTACCACGATGTTGGAGTCTGAGTCAGTCTACATCGTTGTTTCAGGCCTTCCGGTCATCGTCAGGACTGTGTGTTACATGAGTTTGGTTTGTTGTATATATATATATATATATATATATATATATATATATATATATATATATATATATATATATGTTCGACAAATGGATGATGCCAAGTCTGCAAAGATAGATCATCATCAAGCCCTACTGCAACCTCCTCGTGGTGTCGAACGGTAACAGGTCAAGCTGGCCAACTGCAGAGGGCGACAAGAATAGGCAATGGCAAACCATTCTTGTAACTTTGCCGAGTTAACTGCATGAATAAGTCCAAAAAGTCAAACGGTGACAGCGTAAAGGGGAGCATGTTTTCACGGAAGACTGCTGACTCGCTCGGTTGGGAGCGTGATGTTCGTCAGGTCACACCGAACCGTCAGCCAGTTACTAGGCGAAATAAATTTAACAAATGTGACAAAACCAAAATTGGGACACGGAATGTCAGGACCTGTGCCCAAAAAGGAAAACTAAACAACATTCTAAAAGAAATGAAACGGCTCCAAATAAATATTCTTGGCCTGGCAGAGATGAGATGGAAAGAGCAGGGAACTATGTCAAAACAAGAAAACAACACGACATATAAGATCATATGGAGTGGTGGAACCTCTTTCCAAAAAGGAGTAGGGATGATCTTAGACCAAAAATCAACCAAATTTTACAAAGGGCACGTAGCAATCTCAGACAGAGTTTTGCTGGTTAAGCTAAGAGGACCTGTAGTTGACACCAATATTATTCAAGTTTATGCACCAACAGAAGAGGCGACAGATGCAGATATGACAGAGTTTTACCATTCACTAGACAAAGCAAAACGAATGTGTAAATCACAAGAAGTCCTTATGGTAATGGGGGACCTAAATGCTAAGATTGGCAGAGGCAGAGATGGTGACATAATCGGACCACATGGACTCGGAGACAGAAATGAACGAGGAAACATCTGGGCAGATTGGTGTAGAACAAATAAATTAATGATTTCAAACACCTGGTTTCAACAACACCCAAGAAGAACCTGGACATGGCAATCACCAGGGGACAGAGCAAGGAACCAGATAGACTTTATAGCAGTATCATCAAGATTCAGAAATGGCATATTAAATTGCAAAACCTACCCAGGCGCCGATGTAGACAGTGACCATGTCCCAGTTGTTTGTACAGTAAGGATAAAGTTTAAAGCTATTCAGAGAACGGCTGGTAGAATAAAGAGGGATTACAGGTTATGCAAAGACAATGGCATACAAACAAAAATGAGAGAAGAATTTGAAAATGCACTCATGATACAAAGCCAAAGTGAACCTGATAACGAAAAATGTGAAAAACAATTTGATATATTCCAAAAGTGTGTCAAAGCAACTGCAGAAAAACATTTACCAATAGCTCAAATAAACAGCAAAAAGGAATGGATGACAAATGAAATTCTAAACCTATTTGAAGAAAGACGAAAATGCAACAGAGGGTCTGCAGAATACCAAACATTGAACAACCACATTAAATCCAAATGCATCGAGGCACACGAGAACTATCTAGACTGGAAATGCTGCGAAATCGAAAGAGAATACAAACCCAACCCCCAACAAGCTCACCAAAGAATAAAAGAACTATCAGGGAAAAGGAAAAGCAAAGCAGCAGGAAGTTGTATCCAAAACAAACAAGGGGATCTGCTATTTGAAGAACAACATATAGAAAGCCGATGGGTAGAATACATAGGCGAACTGTACAATGATCCAAATAGAAATGAACCACCACTGAAATTCAAAGAACCATTAAGCGGTCCAAACATCACCAAAAGTGAAATTGAACATGCCATGGAACGAATGAGGGATGGTAAAGCAACAGGCCCTGATGAAATATCTGTAGAGGTATTAAAAAGCCTAGGAGATCTAGCAATTGATGAACTTCACATATTATTCAACAATATATACAATACTGGGAAAATTCCAGAAGATCTCTGTAACTCTATTTTCATAGCAATACCAAAGAAAGCAGGTGCAGTCAGATGCGAAAATTTTAGAACTATAAGTTTAATAAGCCACATCAACAAAATACTGTTGCGTATAATTATCAACAGGCTAAGGAATAAGATTAACCCCGAAATCGCAGAAGAACAATATGGATTCCAACCTGACAGAGGGACAAGGAACGCAATATACCTCCTCCGTGTTTTAAGTGAAAGAGCTATACAGGTTCAGACCCCACTATACCTCTGTTTTGTCGACTACAAAAAAGCTTTTGATAGAGTACGCCACGAAGAAATACTAAAACAACTGCACTCCATTGGCGCTGATGAGAAAGACCTCAGACTCATGCAAACATTATACTACACCCAGCAGGCATCTATCAAAATCGGAAACTCTACAGGAAATTCCATTCCTATTAAGAAAGGAGTCCGTCAAGGGTGTGTTGCCTCACCAGATCTGTTTAATCTATACCAAGAAACAATCATGAGGGGCATAAATAATATGGAGGGAATAAAAGTGGGAGGTCACAACATAAATAATATAAGATACGCAGACGATACGGTACTCATTGCAACATCAGAAATCCAACTTCAAAAGATTGTTGACAAAGTGGTAGTAGATAGTGAAGCCAAGGGAATGGAAGTGAATATCACCAAAACGGAATGCATGGTAATACAGAAAAACCCCGAAAACAACAACACCTGCAATATAACGATTCACGGCGAGCAACTTACCAACGTAGAAAGTTTTAAGTACCTAGGTTCAATAGTGACAACAGATGGAAGATGTAACCGAGACATACGAGCAAGAATAACTCAAGCCAAACAGGCCTTCATGGACCTGGGAAACATTTTGAAAAACAAACAGATGTCGTTCGGGATTAGATTCCGAGTCTTGAAGTGCTACGTGTGGCCAATCTTGTTATACGGATGCGAAAGCTGGACTACAAATGCAGAAACACAAAAGAACATTGAAGCTTTTGAAATGTGGTGCTTGAGAAGGATGCAGAGAATATCGTATACTGCACACAAAAAGAACGAAGAAGTGCTAAAACAAACATACCAACAAAGGAAACTAATGCCCTTAATAGTGGATCGACAACTATCCTTTTTCGGACACATAGTAAGGAAAGATAAGAAGGAATACCTGGCAAGTTGTGGAAAAATACCTGGTAAACGCGCCCGGGGGAGACAAAGAAAAACACTCATAGACCAACTGAAGGGCTTCACCAACCTAACAATCCAAGAGCTGTTTGAAAAAGCAAGAGACAGGGAGGAATGGAGAGAGATAATTCATGCAGTATCCGAAGCCTGGACCAGGCATGGAACCTAGAAGAAGAAGAAGATATATATATATATATATATATATATATATATATATATATATATATATATATATATATATATATATATATATATATATATATATATATATATATATATATAACAGATCTTCGTGCTAATAAATACATTCACATAATATTCAGCTGTTTACTGTAAGTAAAAATGCGTTTGCATCACCCGGCAGTTTGTTTTGTTTTTCTTTTTAATAAAAAAGAAATGCAGATTAAAAGAGCTGCCAATCCACAATGCCAGTGGTACATCGGGAAAAGAGTTGAGAATCAGGATTATTCGGTTGGCAGATCTGCATGTCTATTGCAAAGTTTTTGTTGTCCCAATTTCATTCAATAACCTCATAAGACTGTAAATATCTCAACAAACAACCTTCAACGTAGCCAGACATCAACAAGATCGTCATCACATTCCAGCTTTCCACTCCACCAAACACTTACAAACGTTCACTTTTACTCATTCTATCCTTCAACGATACGACTCTACGACTCTGAAACAACCTATTGGAGCCACTGACAATTAGTCAAATACAGTCAGAGCCACTGACAATTAGTCAAATACAATCAGAGCCACTGACAATTAGTCAAATACAGTCGGAGCCAATGACAATTAGTCAAATACAGTCGGAGCCACTGACAATTAGTCAAATACAGTTGGAGCCACTGACAATTAGTCAAATACAGTTGGAGCCACTGACAATTAGTCAAATACAGTCGGAGCCACTGACAATTAGTCAAATACAGTCAGAGTCACTGACAATTAGTCAAATACAGTCGGAGCCACTGACAATTAGTCAAATACAGTCGGAGCCACTGACAATTAGTCAAATACAGTCGGAGCCACTGACAATTAGTCAAATACAGTCAGAGCCACTGACAATGACAATTAGTCAAATACAGTCGGAGCCACTGACAATTAGTCAAATACAGTCGGAGCCACTGACAATTAGTCAAATACAGTCGGAGCCACTGACAATTAGTCAAATACAGTCAGAGCCATTGACAATTAGTCAAATACAGTTGGAAGTAAATCACAGATCAAATTCTCAGCCACAGAAATCTCTAGAGACTGAATGTGTGGCTGTAAAGGGAGATGATAGATGAAAGAATGAATATATAACACAGTATGGTGATTATGTATCTATGTCTGTGATTGCAAATCATTTAGCTCAAAGAATACGCATTTTCCTAATTGACAGATTCGGGAGCCTGCACTATTGTGTGATAAACATCTGACAAAGTTGATGAAATCGTTCATGCCAAAGCAAAATAAGAAAATACATGAAAACAACAACAAACAAAACAATTCCAAACAAATCAGCCACACACAATTTTTCAGATGCATATCTTGGTTTCCTGATTGTAAGCCAAGAAAATCACTATCTAACCAATGACACATGTCTATAAAAACATTGGGTAAAACTATCCAATGAAAATTCGTTAATTTGGCACATGATGAAGCAGTAGTTCCGTGTCCATTGTTATCGTTATCGGTAGTTTTTAAATCTCTTGCAAAGTGGAACAGTTGCCATTTGAAGCCATCCATATATTCATACATTTTTAAAACTAGATAAAAATCAAAACGTAGCCACTCTCTGCAAATCTCACTTTCATACCATATTCATAAAAACGTTCTTCTTCCCAAGGTCAAGTACGCAGGCACTTTTATAAAATAATGGTGACTTCAGCAGCTTTTAATCAATATTTTGGACTGGAATGTACCGGACATGGAATGATAAAACACACTTGAATGATAAAAGGACACAAAGTAATATTCACATACTTTACAAAATTGCCTCCCTTTTTTCAGCTTGACTATAATGACAACTAAGTATAAATCTGTTTTTGTTTTTTTTTTGTTTTTAAGGGTTTTACAGCGCTTGCAACACATTAAGGTCATATCAGCGCCAGTAAAAAGGAAGAAAATGGGATAGTAAAAAGTTCTAGAATTACAATAAAGCATCTAAGAAAATGGAAGACAAAGGGGAATTGGTTCAAATAAGAAACAGGTGTAGATTCCAAAAGCACTCTATCAAAGTACTTAGTTTGAGATCACTTACTAAAAGTCTCATCCAGACACAAGCACAGGTCCCAGCTGAGAGGAAAACACTCAAATGTTTTACAAATCATATAAAATATAAAGAAAGCATAATACAGTGCATAACAGAGAGATGATTTACAATGAAAAAAATATCATCTCCCAAAACTAACTATACATTCGACTGTTTCCCTCTCAGCCAGGGCATCTGGTCAGGACCAGGACAAAACCAAGTAATCTCATTCCAAGACAAAGACAGAAAGCATGTTGGAAAACAGATATAAGGGGATAGAAGACACAGTATGTACCCCCCTGCCCACTATGGGAGGCCAAGAACCCCACCCAGTAAGTATAAATCTAAGTGTTGAGCTACTGATAAAGCATGACAAGGTTATCGATGTTAGTCAACATTTGAAATAGGACAGGAAGTTTATATATACGTAATGAAATTTATGACAAAATGTTGAAACCAGGAGTATTTTAATATAACATTCACAATAACCATTCAAATTCAACCCACACTTTTCCATGTTTCTATATAATGCTTTTTTTTTTTCCTTCTCCGGAAATATATTACATTGAGCAATTAGAAAGTAAATAATAATAATGGTAATAATAATAACAACAACATAATAATAATAATAATAATAATAATAATAATAATAATAATAATAATAATAATAATTATTATTATTATTATAATAATAATAATGATAATAATAATAATAATAATAATAATGATAACAATAACAATAATAATAATAATATAATAATAATAATAATAATAATAACAATAATAATAATAATAATAACAATAATAATAATAATAATAATAATAATAATAACAATAATAATAATAATAATAATAATAATATAATAATAATAATAATAATAATAATAATAATAATAATAATAATAAATAATAATAATAATAATATAATAATAACAATTAATAATCAAGGGGCAGCGTGGCTTAGTGGTACGGTTTTTGCTTCGTACCCGAAAGGTACCAAGTTCAATCACTCACCGCTGCGTTGTGTGGCCTTGAGCAAGTCACCTTGCCCTAGCTCACTTTGCGGCGCTGCTCTGCGGCTCACGCCTGGGTTATTCCAGTCTTCCCTTGGAACAGATCCTAAAGACAAATTTCCCCTTGGGTCTGAATAAAGGAAATTTTTATTTTTATTCTAATTTTATTTTTTAATAATAATAATAATAATAATAATAATAATAATAATAACAATAATAACAACAACAACAACAACAACAACAACAACAACAACAACAACAACAATAATAATAATAATAATAATAATAATAATAATAATAATAATAATAATAATAATAATAATTCTTCTACAAGGAAAAACAAAACAAAAAAAAAAGATAATAGATTTTTTTTTAAGTGGTTATAATTCTACACTTCCGTTTACTACATATTTACAAGCTTCCTTGTACACACAAAAATAAAGAAAGAAAGAATAAAAAAAATAAAGAGTTGCATTTCACTCTAAACTTCAAAAATGAAGTACAATTCTAATAGAAGCCGTTGTATTCGTATTCACAAAATCCTGGTCCATTCACTTCCTCTGCAGGAATTCCTCGTCTGAAAAAAAAAATGGTAATAGAATTATGAAGAGAAAATTTGTAAAAAAAAATAATTATAGCAAAACATCCACGTAACGTACTGAAGGCGATTTACAAGAGGCCCTAAGCCAGCAGCACCACTTAAAATGTAGTACAAGACATGAGCCATGTAAAGTGGTACAACAAGGCCAGATACTCGTTTTACATCTGAGTAGAGTGATAAAATGTGACTAAAGAGCCTTTAGCACTGTCCACAACAAGACTAAAACCAGGGATCCACAGAGCAGAAGCCGAATGTCAAAACCATAAAGCAGCACTGTAAAAATGTTGATATAAATCAATTATTTGTTTCCTTTTTTGTGTTTTGTATTTCAAAAAGTCAAAAACAAAATAAAAATAGAGTTGGATATTCACCATTGCAATTTAAATACAGAATAGCATTCTTAAAAAGGACCTGATCTTTCAAACAAACAAATAGCAACAACAACAACAAAATAATAAAAAAATAAAAACTGGGACAGAAACAACTAAAGGTTAATGTCTTGTAACATTGACCTATCAAAAATTAGATTGTTTTTCAGACTTGAAAAATACTGACAGTCAGCAAAAATCCCCTTCAATTTGTTCGACAGTCGTGACTTTACTGTTCAGTATTTTTCAGTTCTCAAAAAAATCTGAGTTACCAGACTGAAATAAAATGTCTTTCTATTATTTATCTATATTTTAATTGTATAGAAATGTGTGCGCTTGGCTAAGAAACTCACAACATTGCCATCCGGAAGTATAACACAAAACTATGTGTAACCTTGAACGTTTATAGTCTGGTTAATACGGATTAGTGAGAATTACTCATAAAGATGGATGGCTAAAAATAATAACAAAGGCCTGAATAACAACCTTGAGACAAGAAAGATGATAAAAAGTAGTAAAGTTGTCCTTCAGAGCCATTATCCCGGTACGAAACGTAACAATAGTAATTGCTTGCTACCATTTGGATAGGACACTAGGGTATCACAAAGTACTTTCCACCAGAACTAACACAGCTACCCGATCACTGCTGGGAGGACAGTGGGTCAGAAAAAAACCCAAAAAAAAACCACTTGATTTCACCCAGGTACAATCCTGGTCCCTTCTCGTGTGACAAGACGTCTCTACCAACTGAGCTATCGGGGTGACAAGTTCTCACTAAATTCTCTGTTATAAGAGTGAGGCAGAAAATGATTTTATTAGAGTAAAGGGAAAGAAAGAATTTTTTTTTCTTATTTTAAAGAATATACTTCATAGACAATATATGGTAAGATTTAATAATAAATAATATATGAACCAATGAACAGTTCAACAAACTCTTCCAAGCCAATTTTGTAAACCGAAAATGTTTAACCCACCTGATCATTCGGCATCGATGCTCAGATATTCTTGGGATAGCTTTGGTATAATCATTCACTTCCTGTGGACTCCAAAGTCTTTCTGCAACGGCAGATGCTCTTGGCCTGAAGAAACACATCAAACGATAATGTTGTGTTGCTGATTTTCAACGTCGTTATAATGGACTATGCAAACAAATTTGTTCACAATCTACTATCATAATATTCTATCTATCTAAGAGTAACCATGTCAAAACTAAGATTTTATTTTGATCCTATATCTTTTTTTTTTTTTTGAGAGTTTCCTCCCCCCTCCCCACAAAAAAATCCATATATTTTGATATAATCTGTACATTTGGTAGGGTTGGGTTAAGAGCAATATCAAGTGGGCCACACAACCAAAAGACATACCAAGTTCGTGAGAGGACCACAATGTTGTCAACATATTCTCCCCACTGTGCCACTTCCCCTCCAACCACAAGCGATTTCTGTTTGGCCGTTCCTGCGGGCGTTTAAAAAAAAGCAGTAAAAATAAATTACTATGTTTTCTGACCATAGAATTATATTGTATAAACGATATTATGTTACTGGGGGTGGGGGGGGGGGGGGGGGACGGGAATGGGGTGCCTGATGAGGAACATGTATTAAAAAGGAATAATATGTTTGTTTTTGTTTTTAAGGGTTTTACGGCGTTAGCAACACATGAAGGTCATATCAGCGCCAGTAAAAAGGGAGAAAATGGGAAGTAAAATGTTCTAGAATTACAATTAAAGCATCCAAGAAAAGGTAAGACAAAGGGGAATTGGTTCAAATAGGAAACATATGTAGATTCCAAGAGCACACTATAAAAGTAATTAGTTTGAGATCACCTAAAAGTCTCATCCAGACACAATCACAAGTCCCCACTAAGAGGAATACACTCAAATGTTTACAAATCATATATTATAAAAAAACATTTTTAAGGGTTTGATGGCGATTGCAACACATTTAGGTTATATCAGCGCCAGTAAAAAGGAAGAAAATGGGATAGTAAAAAGTTCTAGAATTACAATTAAAGCACCCAAGAAAAAGTAAGACATAGGGGAACTGCGAACAAACAGGGATCAGATATAGATTCCAAGAGCACACCACCAATGTACTTAGTTTGAGATCACCTATAAGTCTCATATGGACACAAACACAAAATCCAACAAAGAGGAATACACTCAAATGCCTACATTATACATTCAAAATAACAAATATAATAATACATAACAGAGAGATGATTTACAAGGAAAAAAATATCATCTCCCAAAACAATAACTATGCATTTGACTGTTTCCCTCCCAGCTAGTACTCCGGCCAGGGCCAGGCCAAAACCCAGTAATCTCATTCCAAGACAAAGACAGAAAGCAAGTTGGAAAACAGATATAGGGGGATTAGAAGATGAAGTAAGTACCTCCCTGCCCACTATAGAAGGTCAGGAACCCCACCCAGAAAAAGGAATAATAATAATAATAATGATGTAAGCCATTTATATCACACCTATTCCACATACAAACAGCTCTAACACCTTTTCAATACATTTTTAATGCCAGAATTACTGGTGAATATACATTCTTTTAAATAAAAATAATTTGTTTTTTTTTCAATAAAAAAAATATATAAATGAATGAATAACATAAATCAATCAATCAATCAATCAATCAATAATTCAATCCAAAATTACCTGGGACATTCATTCTAAGCAATACAAACTATCAAACAGAAACCGGTCTCAGTCTACCAAATATTTTCTAACAAAAACAAATGTTTAAAATATTCCTTCCTACCGTTAAAACTGAGAGGCTCACACTTGTAGTACTTGACCCAGTCACTGCCATAACTCATGATGTTAATGTACCAGCAGGACGACAGGAGCGTGTGGTAACCCATCTCTGTTACTTTAGCCATCTCTTTCTCCCAGCCTCCCCTCCACACGTGGACCACTGTGTCGTTCCGAACCTGGAAAAGAAGTGAATCAATTATTTTGTGTAATACAGGATTTTCTAATCCACGATAGCGTGGGACAGTGGTACGGTCTTTGCTTCGAACCCAAAAACGTAAGTTCGATCACCCGCCATGCTGTGTGGCCTTGAGCAAGTCACTTCGCCCTAGCTCACTTTGCAGTGCTGTACTGTGCCTGACACCTGGGTTATTCCAGTCTTCCCTTGGAATAGACCCTAAAGACAAATTTCCCCATGGGGATGAATAAAGGGAATTTTTTGCTTTTTTTCAATTCTTTGATTCCATGATGTGGGGCTGTGACAAATCAGTTGATTTCCTAACGTTCCAACACGGGTCACAAACAAAAAACGGCAGCACCTACAATTACTCTCAATAGCTATTTATCATTTTTCTATTTTTTAAAAATTGCTTTTGTAAAAAGCCTTGTAAGGCTCTTTGAGCAATTTAAGTGGATTATACATTATATGACTAAAAACAAAAAACAAACTCAGGCATTGTTTTGTTTTTTGTTTGTTTTTAAGGGTTTCACGGCGCTTGCAACACATTAAGGTCATAATTCATAACTCAATTTTCTCCATCTCTTCCATTGTCACATAATACTAGATAGACTTGATGGGCCACAAACCTGACAGAACTGACAACTTGAACATTTAAAAATTCGTAATCTTTAGGAGATAAAAATTGTTGAAGTCGCTCGAGTTAACTTTTAAACTAATCAATTTACCCTGACAAGGATTAAACAACATTTCAAAAATCCTTAAAATTATGTTGTCTGCCATCAACTTTCATTTTCAATAAGTTTTAATGACATAGAATTGCTCATGAAGTTCTGAAATTGGAACCGAAATTTCGTAATTCTATGAATTCTTCGTGGTAGAACGGAGTTGTGACCTGATGTTGGAAAAGTTTATTGGTTGAAAAAAATAATAATAAAAAAAGACCAAACCTTACCTTGGCTCCATTGTCTAGCACTTCTTGCCAGATCATATATCCCTTTTTCAAGTTGCCAACAATATCGAGCAGTCTACAGGGAAGATCACAAAGTTTAAGTTTATGTCATCAAGCGTTCAGAGACAAAGAGTTCAAGTTTATGTCATCTAGCGTTCAGAGACATAGACTATAGAGTTCAAGTTTATGTCATCAAGCATTCAGAGACATAGAGTTCAAGTTTATGTCATTGAGCGTTCAGAGACATAGAGTTCAAGTTTATGTCATCGAGTGTTCAGAGACATAGAGTTCAAGTTTATGTCATCGAGCGTTCAGACACAAAGAGTTCAAGTTTATGTCATCTAGCGTTCAGAGACATAGACTATAGAGTTCAAGTTTATGTCATCCAGCGTTCAGAGACAAAGAGTTCAAGTTTATGTCATCGAGTGTTCAGAGACATAGAGTTCAAGTTTATGTCATCGAGCGTTCAGACACAAAGAGTTCAAGTTTATGTCATCCAGCGTTCAGAGACAAAGAGTTCAAGTTTATGTCATTGAGTGTTCAGAGACATGGAGTTCAAGTTTGTCATCGAGTGTGCAGAGACATAGAGTTCAAGTTTATGTCATGGAGCGTTCAGAGACAAAGAGTTCAAGTTTATGTCATCGAGCGTTCAGAGACATAGAGTTCAAGTTTATGTCATTGAGCGTTCAGAGACATGGAGTTCAAGTTTATGTCATCGAGTGTTCAGAGACAAAGAGTTCAAGTTTATGTCATTGAGCGTTCAGAGACATAGAGTTCAAGTTTATGTCATCAAGCGTTCAGAGACAAAGAGTTCAAGTTTATTTTCCCGAACATTCGGAGAAATAGAGCCCGCCTTATAATTAATGTCCATTTTAGTTAGAGTTATCCTTCCCTTCTTGGTCTAACAGACGAAGTAACATGAATAAAATACTCCTTTTTTACATGTTTTTATTCAAGAAATCTTCATCTTGTCAGTCATTCTATGAGCACCACGTGCTGTGTAAGGTTCATGTACCAAATGTAAAAATTAGAGATAAAATCACCATTTAAGCTAATGATTTCAAAATGAGATATACAACTTCTACTGCTATAACTACAACTACTACTACTACTTCTACTACTACTACTACTACTACTACTAATACTACTACTACTACTACTACTACTAATACTACTACTACTACTACTACTACTACTACTACTACTACTACTACTACTACTACTACTACTACTACAACAACAACAACTACTACTACTACTACTACTACTAATAATAATAATAATAATAATAATAATCATAATAATAATCATAATAATAATATTACTAATAACGATGATGGTGATGATGGTATATCATCTAAAATAATAACAAGTAGCTAATTAGTACAAAATCCCAAAGCAATGTAACTTAAATGTGAACCAACCAAAAAATTCAACTGTATGAATAATTTTAAATGTTCAATCCATACTTCTGCATGTAGTATCCTTCCAGTTTGGCAAAGTCCAAGTAGAATTTCATATCCACCATGAATTTTGTAATTTTGGGGTTGCTCTTCCTGGAGAGAAAAATAGAAGTTTGTCTCATGTGAACTTTCTCTGAAAAATGAAATGTTGTGACCTAATTTCCTCCACCCAGGTATGGGACAGATTTTTTTCACTGCGATATTTGTTGGGATTTTTTCTTTTCTTTTGGTTTTGTTTTAAAAATAAAAATTTTATATGTTAATTTGGAAGTACGCTTTGAGAAAAACCTCTTTATCAGAACTTCTGTATCTTTTCAAAATGTCAACACCTAAATAAATCAATTCATTAAAAGCGATGTGTGTTTTCTAAAACGTATTTCAAAAATTAGGATTATTGACAGTTTTCATGGATGCTCTGGAAGTTTCAATTACTCAATTGCACAATGGACATGTTTCGGGTGAGGGAAGTTTTGTTTTGTTTTGTTTTTTAAATTCTGATCCCTTTGTCCATCCAAAAGTGATGAGGTAGATGGGTCTGGTAGATCTGGTAAAAGTAGGATTTAAAATAAACTTGAGTTCGTATTGGGTGAAGCTTTCAGTTTTGTGGTATTTTAAAAAGGTCTGGTCGGCCCCCCTGATTCGAATCTCCCACTCTTGGCAGCACAGATTTGAGTTCCTAAATTAGTCTCTTTACTCGATTCCACTCACTGCATTCAAGCATAAAATGAGTACCTGGCTGTAACAGAAATATATCAGTTGAAAAAAAAATGTTAACAGCCCCTTTTAGGCGCAATGTCTCCACTTACACTTTAAGCATTGTTGTTAGTTAGAGACCCCTTGCAAAGCACCTGGAGCACATTTAGTGGATATTGCGCTATATAAAAAATGCCAAGCTCAAATATTATCACTCAGAGAGAAAGTGCACTTTCCAAATCCATCTCACCAGCAACTGAAGCTGACCTCGTCCCCTCCAAGATGGATGTAATGATCAGGGAAGGTTCCCCCAATCTCTTTGAACAGCTGGGCCAAAAAGGTGTACGTTGTATTTAAGATTGGGTTGATGGGTCCATAGTGGCCATTGAATTTACCCTTCGTGAAACAAGGGGTCAAAAGGTCAGGAATTCCTTTACCCCAGGATAGGCTGTGACCTGTATACAAAAAATGTAAAAAGTGATAGATAAAACACTTCTATATTAAGTTGCCGTGATTTAACAATACTTAAAGAACTTTGAAATAAATAACATATAAATAATAAAAGGGAAGAGAAGCTTCAATTTAATTTACAAAGACAGATGTTGTGGCCGTTTCGAGTTTCCCCTTTGTCAACAAAACGCAATGAATGAAACACCAAAGATGAGTTATCGGGAACCCCAATATCATTATGACAGCAAATTTATTCAAAACAGAAGAACCATTTGTAAGAGGAAGCTCAACTATGATTTGTTATCTATATCTACAGTGTGACTATAACAGTGACTGTGACTGGTCCAAAGCAAATAAAACAAAAGATAACTGATTGAACTAAACTACCTGGTGTGTCAAACTCTGGCATGACTCGAATTCCCCTTAGACGTGCGTATTCGATGATTTCTGCCACATCACTGGGTGTGTAGATGTGTGTTTCAGCATTGTAAGCACCCTGAAAATGAGTCAAAGAAAGGATAGCAATGAAGTAAAGCAAAATTCTATTAACAATCCATAACTTTTGAGGCCAGTTTGAAAATTTCTTATGAGAAAACTATTTGTTCTTTACCAACTACGATCAGTGATATGAATTTTTGTGTTGCACGTTTTTTATTACATGAGCTTTTATAAAGCGCAATACCAACTAACTGTAATTAAAATGTTTCATAAGGCATAACAAGTAGAAAACGGTAAGGGCTGCCTGAAGCCGGTGATCGTAAAATACTAACGAAAGAGTGAAAATGGAAAGGCTTCGTATGGGAACAAAACAGACAATGGACGTTTCGGGTACAAACCTTTCGTCAGCACAACAATACACAAATAAACGTGGAAAACAAATAAAATATAATGAAAAATAACTTGTATCATCTGTACTCAATGGTGGTTGCAGTATGAATGAAATGTTAGCGTGGCGTGAAACGTCCATTGTCTGTTTTGTTCCCATACGAAGCCTTTCCATTTTCACTCTTTCGTTAGTATTAAGGCATAACAAGCCAGCGCCAACAGTAACAACTTCATGTGTAGGGCAAGTCTTCACATCTATATGGCGCTGCTATAATGAGATAATGCTTATACCAGTCAAGTTCTCATTTTACACACGATAAAAGAGCCATTTCCAAGGACTCGATTTTGCAAAACCTAGATTGGTACTCAAACCAGTGACTGAAGGCCACTGTGATACTAAAAGACCAAATTACACAAATTAATGTCACATACATTGAAAATAGACAGCAACTGAAATCTGAAAACAGCCAATCACATGCAGCATTTGAATCTATGAAAATGTAAGAAACCAATACATAACCCCCCCCCCCCCCCCCCCCAAAAAAAAAACCAAAATAAAAAAACCGAACAACTCATTTGTAAAATGTTCTTGTACAATATTCTAATTATGTAATTATTCTAGGCAATTTACGAAACAGATGTTATGATTTCTATAACTGTTTAAGAAAATGGAGAGTGAGATTGATTGTCATCCAAATGTATTTTCCCATACCTTTCTGCTCAACTCAGGAAAGGTTTTACTGACATAGGGAAAGGAAGGGTCATCCACGATGTGCCAGTGGAATACATTCAGTTTGTTCATGGCCATTGCATCCTGGATCAAATCAAAACCATCAAAACGTTTTCATCAAAGTCACACTAAAAAAAAATTATTTTTTTATTGAGCTTTTATATAGCGCAATATCCACTAAACGTGCTCAAAGCGCTTTACAAGGGGTGGCCAACAGCAACATTTACCATGTAGGACGGGACATGACGCCTTTTAGGCGATATTACAATTTTTTCAGACATATACAACGCTGTTAACGGCCCGGTACTCATTTTACACCTGAGTACGGTGAGAGAATGTGAGTAAAGATCCTTCTCTAAGGACTCAACTATGCGCCAATAGAGGCTCAAACCAAGGACCTTCCGATCCGAAAGCGAGTGTCATACCACTAGACCACATAGCCATACTAAGCTGCGAGAAGCTGTGGACTGTAAAATGTAATAAACGAAATTGAATATAACAATATATATATAATATATATAATATATATATATATATATATATATATATATATATATATATATATATATATATATAATTTGATCAAATGGATAGAAAATTAAAGTGAGTAACTGTGACTCATATATAAGGGATGACAACAAAACACAAAAATTTGAGATTACAAAAAATCACAATTTGTCAAATGTGGCAACAATGTAAATGTATGGAGAGGGTGTTGGATGTTTTGTTGTTTGTCTCCTGACGAAGGCCAAGGGCCGAAACGTTGTTTGTTTTGTGTCGTTCCCTTATATATGAGTCACATTTACTCACTTTACATTTCTATCCATTTGATCGAATTAAGGGCTTGTGACTTTTGAAACCATGCTCACTGAGCATAAACCTTTAAGTGTGGCAACTGCTGCATACAAGCTTATGTGAAATTAATATTTGAAATAAATATTTTGGGTGCGCATTTATGAAATGTATTTTTGGTACTGACGAGTTTGGTGGTCTGCACCTGCTCCTCGTTTGTGTCAATAAAAACCTGAGATACATCAAGAGAAAGAAAAATGTGTCCACTTCTTCAAGATATATAATGCTCTCTTTTCTCTTTTGTCAGATAATATAAAATACAAACTGTCTAGTCTATTTTTTTAATGGCTATACTATATATATATATATATAACAACCATCTACACAAACCTAAGGTTTGAGACAGTAACATTGTCTTAACTCACTTTGCAGCACTGATCTACTGCAGCTGATTCCTGCATTATTCCAATCTTCTCTTTAAAAAAAAATAAAAAACAGAGCTTTATATACCGCAATATCCACTAAGTGTGCTCAAAGCGCTTTACCTGGTCAACAGCAACATTTAACATGTAGGACTGGAAATGACGCCTGTCAGGCGATATTACAATTTTCCGGACAAAGACAACACTGTTAACGATTAGATACTAATTTTACACTTGAGTATGGTGAGAGAATGTGAGTAAAGAGCCTTTTCCAAGGATTCAACTATGCGCCCAGCGCGAGGCTCAAACCCAGGACCTTCCGATCCGAAAGCGAGTGTCATACCACTAGACCACATAGCCGGAACGTTTTCTTTTGGAATAGCAGACTCTAAACAATGAATTTGCCTGGGATTGAATTAAGGGAATTTCATTTCATGCATTATCTCTGCCAAGGCTAAATCAATCTCTTGACAGAACGGGTCAACAACTCAAATTAACAGCTCCATAAACTAGATTTTGAAAAGGGAATTTCACTCACTCATTTATTATTATTGTTGTTGTTGTTATTATTATCAACCATTTAATTCTGTTCTATCGTTTGGTATATTGCAGTAAACTGATTCTATTGCATCTTACCAATGTTTTCAGGATGTATTTCTTTGAAATGAAGTGTCGAGATGTGTCCAGCAGGAGTCCGCGGTGTGCAAATCGAGGACCGTCATGAACAAAGGATTCATTCACGGCATACTGTATGAAATAAAATAAAAACCAGTCCATTGATTTATGGGAAATACATTCATTACAGAAGGTTGGTTCTCCAACCAATTTTTAAAAATCAAATACGGTAGAAAAGTGTAAAGAGGACCCTTGAATAAACTACTTCTAACGAGCTGATGTGAAACTATCACCCGAAATAATCTAACAAGATTCTGGGTAAAGGACATTCTCATCATTTCAAAAGTCAATGAGCAATTTTAAAAAAATAATTTTACATTAGTTTTGAACTCATGATCCATGCTCTGTCAATAAGTGAAGAATTAATAATGATGGTGATAATAATAATAATAATAATAATAATAATAATAATAATAATAATAATAATAATAATAATAATAATAATAATAATAATAATAATAATAATAGGAAGTAGAAGAAGAAGAAGAAGAAGCAGAAGAAGAAGAAGAAGAAGAAGAAGAAGAAGAAGAAGAAGAAGAAGAAGAAGAAGAAGAAGAAGAAGAAGAAGAAGAAGAAGAAGAAGAAGAAGAAGAAGAAGAAGAAGAAGAAGAAGAAGAAGAAGAAGAAGAAGAAGAAGAAGAAGAAGAAGAAGAATATGAATAATAATAATAGATATTTATCGTCCATGAATATGGCAATTTGTCATTTAGTTACATGTGCTATAAAATTACATAACAATTAAGAAAATTCATCGCCTAACACAGAGTGAAAACAGGTAAATAACAAAAAGCGAAAACAAAATTTAGTCTTGTTGCTTTTTCTCAACTATAATATAATTAACCGATAGTAACCTTAAAGTACAAATCTTAATCTCACATCTAAACCAAAAAGAATAGTACAGAATGTCCCTTTAACAATGTCAGTAATTGAAAATCAAAGAATAACTCGGTAGCACGTCTTTGACTTCAGAGGCTGGATGGATCTACCTGAAGAGTCGTCCTTGGTTCTTCAGAGTCATTAGGCTCATGGAACCGGAGTTTATCCCAATTTCTATAGCATGAAATCTGAGGCCATTAATAAATATCAACGATGAAGATATGTTAAATTTCCAACGCAGAGTGCAATCATTTCAATTTATGACATTAAAGGAGGAATCCACATGTAATTCATATGTCTATAACTTTGCATGACTCGGAATTAACTTGTGAGGCTGTGTGGGCTTAGTGGTATGACACTTGCTTTCAGATCAGAAGGTCCTGGGTTCAATTCCCGAGTGGTGAATACTTGAGCCCTTGAAAAAGATTTTTTACTCATATTCTCTCATCGTACTCAGGTGTAAAATGAGTACCTGGCCATTAACAGCGTTGTCTCTGTCCGAAATAAAAATTGTAATATTGCCAAACAGGCGTCATGTCTCGTCCTAGATGTTAAGTGTTGTTGTTGGCTAGGGACCCTGTAAAGCGCTTTGAGCACGTTTAGTGGATATTGTGCTTTATAAAAACTTTTTTTTTTGGTGTTTTTTTAAATCTGACAACCTAAATCCTACCTGACCACTCTTGAGTCTATAAACCATCTGACTGAAAGTCTCTAGACCTCTTAAAGCACCCCACACTTCATTCGCCTCAATACGAGACTTCTGGGGTGACACTGTCAAAACATCTGAACAATGAAAAGAACAGATGGAATGAGGTAAGGCTCGAATAATAATAATATCAATAATAATCATAAAAAATAATAATAATAATAATAATAATAATAATAATAATAATAATAATAATAATAATAATAATAATAATAATA
>NC_088361.1:102259574-102272074 GCF_034508935.2 Berghia stephanieae | reverse complement strand
TTATTAATCATAAATGAGTGAAAATTCATAACAATAATAGATAAAGAGAAGATTTCCCAAATCATGAATGGGTATGGTATATATATCCAAACAATACTCAATGTTACATTAAGTTGGGTCATCATGTTTACAAATAAAATTATCGAATTTGTGCGTTCTGATTTGGCATAGTTTGCGAGGTAACTAACAGTATGCCTGGGAGGTTAAGTTATACCCTTCTCACGTGTTTACACTAATCGAGAAAGTAGGTCGGCGTGAATATTTTCACAGCCTGGTATGTGAGAGATACTGAAAGTGTAATTTTGCAAAAATAGACTCCACCTTAGTACTCTACTATTATTCATTTTGTTATTTCTTATGTACGTGAGTGGTTTATGGTCCGTTTCGACCACAAACTCTTTTAGCAGTAGATATCTGCTGAATGTCTTTAAAGCAAAGACGATGGCCCGTCCTTCACGCTCTATTACAGAGTATCGTGATTCTCTGTCCAATAATTTTCTGCTTGCATATAAGTATAAGCAAGGCATTAGAGTTCCCTCATGCTCCTGTAATAGTACACCTGCGATGCCCTTATCAGACGCGTCAGTTCTTACAACAAATTCTTTTGATATGTCGGGTAATTTAAGAATTGGTTCTGAACAGAGTAGTGCCTTTAATTGTTTAAAGCTATTCTGACACGCTTCTGTCCAAACAATTTTGTTCGGTGACCCATTCTTTGTCAGATTTGTTAGCGGTGTCGCGATGTGCGCGAAGTTGTAAATTTATTTCCTGTAAAAATTTAGGAGGCCAAGTACTTTGCGTACTTCTTTTTTTGTCTTAGGTGGTTGCAATTGTGCGATTTTTGTTTGTTTTTCTGTCTCGGGTGTCTGTGTCCCATGACCAACGGTATGATTGATCCTGCATTTGAAGCTTCGATATTAGTAAACATAGGTTGCGACACTGTGTCTCTATCAAAATATTTTTTTAGCATATTTGCATGGAATGTCTTTGTTGTGTTGTTAATTTTAATCTCGTAATTAACATCAGATTTTACTGCTGTTATTTTGAATGGTCCTTTCCATGTAGCTAAAAGTTTACTCGAGTCATCGGGTAAGAGTATTAGTACTTTGTCACCAATCTCAAATTTTCTTGATTTGCTTTTGCGATCAGAGTATTCCTTGTATTTCTCTGCTTTTTTAGTGACGGATTCCTGTGCTAGCTTACACGTGTCCTCTATTCTGTCTTTCAGGTTTCTTACATATTCGTAAGCAAACATAATTTCGTTATTGTCCTCCTCATTCCCTTTACAAATGTCGGCTACTATATTGATCGGGCCGCGAGGTGATCGTCCATACATCAACTCAAATGGGGAGTAGCCTGTAGATTCTTGGGGTATTTCTCTATATGCAAATAGGATTGCTGGTAAGTATCTGTCCCAATCATCTGGTTTTTCTGCTGACACTTTTCTTAACATATTCTTTAGAGTGCCATTAAATCTTTCACAAAGCCCATTTGCTTGGGGGTGGTAGGGAGTTGTGAATGAGTGTTGGATTCCCATGAGTTTCATGGTTTCATGCATCATATGTGATGTAAATTGGGGTCCATTGTCCGACAGTATCTCATTTGGTATGCCTATTCTAGTAAAAATTGTCATCAATGCTTCAGCTATGTGATCCGATGAAGTTGATTTCAATGCTATCGCTTCTGGCCACCTGGTTGCGTAATCGACTAGTGTTAGTATGTGTGTATGGTTTCTATCTGATTTTGTTAAAGGGCCTATAATGTCAATTGCAACTTTTTGAAAAACTTTTTCAATAACTGGGGTTGTCTCTAATGGCAATCTCGGTATTCTGCCTTTTGCGACTCTTCTTTGGCATGTGTCACACGATTTCACATATTCTCGGACGTCTTTAGTAATTCCAGGTCATGTGAAATTCTCGGATATTCTCTTCAATGTGGAAGAGCTCCCAAGATGTCCAGAAGTTATTGAATCGTGCGCTATTCCAAGGATTTTGTTTCTGTAAATACTCGGCGTGACCAGTTGTTTAGCTATTTTGTTTCTTTTCCTATGTAACCTGAACAGAATATCTTTTTCAACGATGTATTCAACTTTTGATTTCGTCCCTTTGTTTGCGATATTGAAATATGATGTTAAAGTCGAGTCCTTTTTCTGTTCTTCAATGAACGTGTTCCTGTCAAATTGTTGTGGTTCAAGAGAAATAGTCATTGGCTTCTCTGTTGTCTTAGTCATCTTTCTTGTTTCTGCTAGACAAGCTGTTTCTTGGGTTAATGACCATTCTTTTACATCTGTTGGGTTGTCTTTAAGACCTTTTATATTGCCAACAATAACATCAGCGACGGGGTTGGGAAGTATACAGCATTCCACTATTCCTGTATAGTATGGTGTTTCTATATACACATTAGCTGTTTCAAAGGTTTCGACTGTGCCACTGAATGTGATGCATTGTACCGTTTTTCCAGTTTTGTCTTCGTCATGGATCAAAGATGCTTTTATTCCTACTGTACTGCATCCTGTGTCTCTCAATATTTTGCAATCAGTTCCATTAGCTTTGCCTTCACAAAAAAATAGCGATCCTGATTTGTGAGTTTGTGTTAAAAGTGACATACCTTTCACGCAATACACATTTATATTTTCTCCTGACATTACTCGTGTCTGATTGTTTACACTTGTTTGGAGTGATGCATTTGCAGTTTCTTTTGGATATCCCACGATTTTGTAACATTTGTCTTCTGTGTGGCCTTTCATTCCACAATATTGACATTTAATTATAGGTTTGTTGGTTTTCTTATACTCAGTATTATTGTCAGTGCTATTTCTTGTTTTGTTTTGATAGGGTCGGCTATGGTCTCTATTGAACTGTTTGTTCCATGGTTTGTTACTATGATCATCTTGTTTCACTTGCGTGTTCCGAGTGATTGATCGGCTCGTTCTATTTGAGTACTGAACTTTAGGTGTACCTGGACTCTGAGCAGCGGCAGCGTAGTATGGTTCCTTCAATGTTCTGCTAAGGGGTGTCAATGGATGTGCGCTGTTAAAGTTTTCTGCGTAGATTTTTAATTTGTCCAAGTTTTCTGGCTTTCTCTCTTTAAAGAATGCGACTAAATCTGGGTTGCAAGCTTGATAGATTCGATTCTTCAGCGTGAGATAGTAAAGGCCTGCAAAGTCGTCTTGTTTTACGTTTGCCAACTCAAGCCACCGATTTAGAAATTGAGTAATTCGGTTCACGAATGTATTAAAGTCTTCTCCACTTTCCGGTTTTGCAGTGTGAAACCTTTCCTGGTAACCATCTTCCGTTAATCTAAATCTTTTTAGTAGAGCGTCTTTAATTTTTCCATAGTCATCTGCATCTTCAGTTGTTAAGGTATAGAAAACTTGTAGCGGTTCTCCAGATAAGCAGTTAATCAAGGCTGTGGCCCATTTGCTTTCTGGCCAACGATAACCTTTAGCCTGAACTTCGAATCGGTGTAAGAAGGATTCTAGGCAGTCTGAGCGTTCATCGTATGTTGGCATGCGTGGAAGTTTCACGAAAAATTCATCACTATTATTATGTTTTCTTTCATGACCGGTTTTTGTTTTTTCAATTTCCAGCATCATTTGGGTCCTTTTGGTTTCTTCTTCTGCTAAAGCTATTTGTCTTTTTAGTTCCCTTTCTTGGACTCTTTCTTCTCGTTCTTCTCTACGTATTCTTTCTTCATGTTCTTTTTCTTCTCTACGAATTCTTTCTTCATTTTCTTCTCTACGAATTCTTTCTTCATTTTCTTCTCTACGAATTCTTTCTTCATGTTCTTTTTCTTCTCTACGAATTCTTTCTTCATTTTCTTCTCTACGAATTCTTTCTTCATGTTCTTTTTCTTCTTTTACTTTCTCTTCGCACCATGAAAATATTCTTTCCTGGGGTATTTCTAAGTCCTTTGCGAGACTTGAGTATCTTTTATATGCTTCCATTTTTGTAATAAATTAGTTACGATATTTTATATATATTATATTGACAGGATACTGTTACTGACTGTTTTATTTATTTACACTTCCTGGAATGAACTGTTCTATTTTTAGAAATCTCTCTCTCTCTTATTTCAACTTATTATGTATGTTGAATTTGATGCCTTTTATCGTTATATCTTATAAAGCAATGTGTCAATACAATGCGGAGTTATTATGACTTGAGTCAATAACAATGTGTCAATCGCGTGTACTCTAAACCATGTTACTACGAAAAATGTATCACCAATGTGTGTGACTCGTCGTTAGTTTGTGTACAATTATTCGCAATGACGCTAATATACTAGAGTGTGATAACAATAATAGGATGCCAAAATAATCCCAAGTTATCTATCACTAAATATAACACGACGGCAAGTAGACTCCTTTTATTATTATTTAGTTTTTATAAAGACTCACTTTTCAGAACATAATATATAAGTGGTTTTCGGTAACAGTAATATGCCAAAAATGCATTTAAAACAAATCACTATGCAAAACAAATCACGATGTCTATAGTTACTATGTGATGCCCAACTCATGTAAAAGAGAATAATGAAGGATATATTTACCAACTCAGTTCGTGGCTGGGACCTCTCTCTTGTTCAATGGTTGTTCAACAATTGTAATTAGGCATTGAAGAGTGTTTAACAGTGATGTCTGAAATACAAAACAATAAAATATCGTAAGATTTACAATAGTTACAAAATGTGTTCACAACACTGAGTGATTGGATGATAGGTGAATGAATCGTTATGGAATGTAAACATATTGAAAACAATTCATGAATGAGGCAAACAACAAAATGAAATGAGTGATATAATAACAAAGTGGACAAGGAATGAATGAATGAATGAAAAACTGAGTGAATAGATGAATGAATGAATGGATAATGTATGAATGAAAGAATGAAGGGAGGAATAAATGTATGAATGATTGGATAAATGAGTGAATAAACGAATGAATGGATGAATGAATGAATGAATGAATAAATGAATGAACAATGAATGAATGAATAATTTATAAATGAATAAATGAATGAAGGAATGAATCAATAAAATGCTATTCAATTTGAATGAAAGAATGAATGGATAAATTGCTATTCCATTTAAATGAAGAAATGAAAAAGAAAAAAAAATTAATCCTGTAAATACGGAGTTCAATTAAAATATGATCAAGTGGGGCAATTAAGAGTTTTACAATTTAAACTTTAAGGTTAGATGAAATAGATATAAGTAACTAAATAAATTCAATTCTTTATATGTGTCCCCTCCAAAATGTCATGGTCTCAAGTGAGTAAAGAGCTACTCGACTATGCATAAAGATATATGTAGAGTGAGGCCCCAGAATTTACTAGTTACTATAAATGAAAAACAATTAACGATTTGTTTACAATGAAATAAAAATAATGATGAAATTTAATTAAAAGAGATAAACAGTGATCGTGGCAGTTACAAATAGAGATATGAATATTTTACGTAACTTATGATAATATGTCAGGTTCGTAAGTTTACGTTTCCAGGCAGTTGATGGGCTTGGATGATCTATTCCTCTGATAACAGGATCGGGCTCGTAAAATTCCACTTCCAGGCAATTGGTAAGGGGTTATTGTGTAGTCCTTTGACATCGGGCTCGGGTTTGATCCTTGAAGATTATACAATCAAAGTTAAAAGCTCCGGCGTCTTAATGGTATAGATATAATATCTACAAAGTCCCAAAAGATAAAAATCTTCCAGTATATATATATATATAAGGAATAGAGCGACTGGCCGTCCGGCATAGATTGTGGAGAGAAGTGAGTGTCGAATGTTAGACCTATCAGCTTTTATAATAAATGGCTACGTGACAGAATGTACAACGAAAAGTATTCACTAATTAGAAATTAATTCGAGGGAAGGCTATAAAAGGAAAGACGATCTAATATTAGAAGGTAAAGTTTATCTAAGCCTACCGAAATATAACTGGAGTAAGATGAATTCAGTTCTTAATAAAATAAAATTTAATAAGATAATTGTGAACAACCTTTACTGTGACAATTATTATTATTATTATTATTATTATTATTATTATTATTATTATTATTATTATTATTATTATTATTATTATTATTATTATTATTATTATTATTATTATTATTACCTCTAATCGGGCAAAATCGACGTGCATTTATTTGCAGGTCTGATAACCCAATTCATTATGGGCTCATTGTTGTCATGGGAGTCTTTAAAAAAAGACGCAAAATATTGTCCATCCATTACAACAATGTTAAACTTGGTCCTTGATTTCGCTCGGATGTCAGGCCTGCATATATGGACGCGTCGGGCAAGATTAATGGCATGACATGGCTACGCAAGTTCATTAATTCACTCAGTCACAAATTGTCAAATTATACATTTAATTTTTGATTTATGGCCCCTTATTTGGTCGTGGATAACTTTATTTAATTTGTGTCAACGTTGATGAATGAATGTTTTCAGCCATCACTCATGCTAACATGATTAATGCCTTGAACCACATAATATTATTATAAGTAACAGATTTAGGAAACGATTGATGTGTTCCTGATTTGCCAAGGATACGGGGCAAGTGTAGAGATGTGGGTGCCACGTTTATTGTAATAGCTTATAAGTTAGATAGAAAACGGAGGCTGGAGGAGTGTTGTGTGTTTGTGTTTGTGTGCGGGGATGGGAGGGGGGGGGGGATTTGTTTGGCGGGTATGAATTTAAGTATATTAGCGTCCTATCCAGGCGCTTAAAATCAGATGTGTTCAGACTGCCAATTTTACGATCCATTGTAAAATAGAAATAAATTCCGGCTTTTTGAACTGCTTGCCTTGACCACGGAATACTTTGGGCCTCCGAATGTAATGTTTTCACATAGCATGAACTATGGCTCTGTTTTTATTTCATTGCTTTCACCCCCATCATACCCTCATGACACACGGTTAATCAAATATATAGATAGAATGCGCTTGGCCAAGGAGTTCACAATGTTGCCATCCGGAAGTATAACGGACCAACACACAAACTCTGTGTAACCATGAACTTTTATAGTCTGGTTAATACAGTTTAGTGAGAACAACTCACAAACGCGGATGGCACAAACAATAACAAAGGCCTGAGTGACGTCATCTGCATACTATCTATAAGCATAATGTGTTGAGCTGATCTCTCCCCCCCCCCCCCCCCCCCCCCCCCCGCGCCCCCGTTTCGCTTTTTTACAACTAACCAACTGCCGCTATGTTGTTGTAGGAGTGATAACAAGAGATAATATTATTATTATTTAAATAGTGTGTAATGTTTTATAAAACCTGGTGTCTGTGAGGTCCCCCCCCCCCCCCTTTGTTTGTTGGAGTTTGTTTTTTTTATTATTTTTTTAATCAGGTTACCGGGAATTTAGCCAGTGACCAGTTTGTTTTGGGGATTTTTTTGTTTGTTTTGTTGTATTTATTTATTCATTTATTGGTTTTGGGTTGTTGTTTTGTTGGGGTTTTTTTTGTTTGTTATTGTTTTTTGTTTTTTTTTGTTTTTTTTTGTTTTTTTTTTTTTTTTGGGGGGGGGGGGGGGGGGGTTGGTTTTTTTCGTCAGTTGATTAAAAAAAAAAATTAAGTTTGTTTTGGTTTTTTTTTTTTGTTTTGTTTTTTTTCTCTTTTGTTGTTGTTTGTTTGTTTGCATATTTTGCTGTTCCATGCTGATACAGTACTCGCTGTATTGTCGCACTCCGAATTCCAGCACGCTCTGCAGTACAGCACCGTAGAGCTTGGTGACCGAATTTTTTTATCTGTAAAAGTCGTTACCTCATAATATATGAGTATCGGATTTTAACACGCTCGGATTCTTGCACTCCTTTTGTCTTCTCCCGACTCCCGAGAGCGTGCAATTAATTTTTGTTTTATCTTGTTTCTTTCTTTTTTTTCTAACTTAAGGGGAGGGGCGACACCTGAAATATCGATTTTTGGGTCAAAATATAAAATTTCAGTTTTTTATTTATTATCAAAGAACAATCCTTTTTTCACATATTTTCAGCACTGATATGGTGATTTGGATAATATAAAGTTTGTAAATCGTCTTTCATAGCCATGGAAGTCGACATGAAAATACCAAACTTTTCAATTTTTTGTGAGAATTCAACTGAAAATAATAGGACTGAAAAGCATTATAATCCATATCGATGTTGTAATTTTTGATATCGATAGTTTAGTCTACTCTTTGCTCGTCTAGTTGACACGGTTTCAGTCTCAAAAATATCAGAATATGGGCAGGGGAGGGGTTTAGAAACTGTGAGTCGTGAACGAAGATTGTGTGTCAAACAGCTGATAAGAGGTCAAGTTGTCAGGTAAATACAACGTGATCACGAATGGTGCGATCTGATTGGTTGACCTTGTTCTCGACCTCTGACTCCGCGCCAGGGATTGGATGTTGAGTCAGGGTGAAAGTTCGCCTCTCTTACTATTATATTTTACTACGATTTGTTTACATTTCGATTGATCAGTTGTTTTATCAAATTTTGACACGTATTCACGTTAATTATCTCTAAATATTTCCAATTTTTACTGGATTATTATAACTATACCTAAAGTGACAAAAAAATCCAAACGTTGGCTACAGTTATTTGCTACAAAAGCCAAGAAAGCAAGAAAGTTATGATGGCTCGTGGTTGACCCGTGACCACAAATCTTTGATTGGAATTTGGTATGTGATAGTAAGTAGTATTATGATAAAGCGATTCCAAGCAATGCCACAGCGGAAAGAAATGAAATGGGCTATTCTTGCTGGTCTTTACCACGGTTATTACACCAATGACTTCCCTCAACATAGGTATTGTCCTCCTGAACCGGACTCCAGATGCTTTTATAAAAAATATATTGCTGCCCATGTGTAAACTGTTGACACAAGCAGCGTGTAAATACACCTTTGAATTTTGATTTAATTCATGAGCACTTGAAGCCTGTATATGCTTTGTTGAAGTGTTGTGAGATGAAGACAACACAAAATCCAAACGAAAGGTTTCATAATTCTGTTTGGTCAAGATGCCATAAAACATACTTCCATTCCCTAAAAAAAAGTTGAGTTTGGTGCAGAGTATAATTTTGGTCCAACAGGAATAACATCCCTTAAAGTGTCTTTGGGCATCGGTGGACTGGGAGAACACTCCAAGATGTTGAGTCAGCAAGCAGAGTCAAAAAGACTTGACCAGAGCATAAGGGTTGCTCAACACAAAGAGAAAAAAAAGACGCAAAATGAAAGCTCAGACCCGTGAAAAAGCTCAGAGGGAGGCAGAAAAAGAACACGGGGGACCCTCATACGGTGCTGATATGTTTTGAGCTGGTTGTACCGTTTTGTCTTATTATTTTCATTCATTGTTATCTTTGATCTCGTTTTTCTCAAAATGACATTTTTTAACACTATTTTTTATCTTATTTTGTCATTTATCAATCAATTTGTTTAAAACTTTGCATGTCTAGAGCTATAGTGATTATCTAAAATCATACAGAAGTAATTTTAAATATCTTTATTATTTTTTGAAAAATTGACATTTTTATGTCAAAAAACATGATTTTTATCATACCGAAAAAAATATTATTTTTAAAAATTTGTAAATAAAAATCTATTTAAAATATTTAAAAAATGCTCTGTATTTTTTTTTAACAATATACAAATATACAACCATGCCAAATTTCAAGAAAATTCAATGGAAACTTATTGAGAAAGTAACTTTTTAAAATAGCACCCAGAGAAGAGAAAAATCCAAGATGGCGGCCGTCACCATGGCAACCGGACACGCCCACCGAAATAAATCACATGGTTCGAATCCATTGGTCATAGGCAATGTCCCAATATAAAAAGATATTGGATATAATCATTATTCTTGAAAATAGTTTCAGGTGTCGCCCCTCCCCTTAAGCTTTCAATCGCACGGGTACTGATGATATCAAATGGCTCATTTTGAATGGATAGTGATTGACTTGGAAGTGGCATTTGAGCACGTTCAGTGACAAATAAAGAAACCCACGTGTAAATCAGAGTGTGGCTCGATAGCTCAGCGGCACGCGTGTCCTCTGTCACAAGACAAACAATGTAACCGCATGGGTGATCGTGTGCGTGGAAAGTTCTGGTGTTGATGTTGTGTCCTGGGCAAGGCATTTTACTCACATTACCACACTCGACTCAGATGTGAATAAGTACCTGGCTATATAGGCCGTGAAGGATATTGTAAAAGTGTTAGGACTAAAGGACGCCGAAAAGGCGACGGGTACTGTATGAAATGGAACCACTGTCATTGTTTATGTTATGACGACTGTCCGAGAGGCGTAGTTATCTAAGTGTGTATTTCCTCCCAACAAAGTGAAAGTGAAACAACACACGGAGTTTCTTTTGTTATTGTTTTTAGAACACCTGGTGGATGATCAGTTCTCACTGAATAAATGTTTGAATAGCGATATAAACGTTATAGATGGCACGTAGTTTTGTTTGCTGGTGTGTTTCGCGTGTTTGTTGTGAGTAAACTACAGAAATGTATAGATAGTATGCGCTTGGCTAAGAAGCACATAACATTGCCATCCGGAAGTATAACGGTCCAACACACAAAACTGTGTGTAACCATGAACGTTTCTAGTCTGGTTAATACAGTTTTGTGAGAATCACTCACAAACGCGGATGGCAAAATACAATAACAAAGGCTTGAGTGACGTCATCTTCGTTCTATCTATAGATAGTATGCAGATGACGTCACTCAGGTCTTTGTTATTGTTTTTGCCATCCACGTTTGTGAGTTGTTCTCACTAAACTGTATTAACCAGACTATAAAAGTTCATGGTTACACAGAGTTTGCGTGTTGGTCCGTCATACTTCCGGATGGCAATGTTGTGAACTCCTTGGCCAAGCGCATTCTATCTATAACGTCCATGATACACGAATTATTCGCGAACAGGAGAGGAAATGGAATGCACTCAGTTTACAGCCTGACATTACTATTTTTTTTCATTTTCCCCAGAAATCTTTAACTTCAAATATCCATCGATTGAAATGTTCTTCAACTTGTCAAAAAATCTCAAACACAAAATATAACCTAAGAAGTCTCAGGTTTATGACTTTATTTTGGGGGGGGGGGCGACAAGTTGACGGTCATTTTAATCAATCGATATTAGCTCACTCACTCAATCCTAGAGATTTTGGTTACTTTTCATAATTGGGGGAAAAATAAGTATTAAACAGTGCTTCCTCTTTTCCGCTTTTATGCGGATTTCCGCATTTTTAATGATCCGTGAAAAATACTCACTTGTCAGAAATATCCGCGAAAAATTTCAAGAATTTTTTTTTTTGATTGGAGTGCTTACCAAAAATCATAATTTTGATGCCAAAGTCGCTCCAAATGGCTCTAATTGAATGTCAATAGGATTCAGTAGTCGTAACGTCACTTCCGTCCTAATGACGCATGGTAACTTAGCAACACTGGCTCTAAACTATCGGAACAATGGCGGACGCCCGTATGAAATATTTCTCCGGCGAGCATAAAAGCGTATCCAAAGGGAAAAAAACACATAAATTTGATCATGTTTTGACTTTTACACATTCTGGTCACAAAACATATGAAAAGTTTTAGCCAGCTTGAAGAATAAAAAGCAATGATTTTCTTTGTTTAGAACCAAGATGGCCGCCGTTGCCGGGCGGCGTGACATCAGACTATTGAATCCAATTGTTAAAATTTTCCGGGGGAGCATGCCCCCTGACCCCCCTTCGGCGGTCGCATTGCCCGCCTTAGGCGGGCTTCTAAAAAAAATCCTCCTTTTTGACAATTTCTTGGAGGAAGCACTGATTAAAAATAAGCATGTACATACATAGATAATTCTGTTCCACTATCATTAACATGCAAAAACTAATAAACATTAGCTTTGATACTGCGCCTATAATTTGTCTCATAAAAATGTAATAAATAGGCATGGGGTAAAAGTAACCCGAGTAAACTATGGATATAGGCGGTGTTGGGGTTGAGTGAGTTAATATTTGAAATGCAAGTTTTCTGTCCAAAATGAAAAAAAAAAAGTGTTTTTACAAAGTACGGCATTCACGAGATCAATTCAAACAATAGGGAATGAGATTAGCGGAAGAGTAGCGTCCCTTGTTTGGACGTCACCGGCGGAAAAGTTATTAGAGAGAGAACGTCATGTTGGTTGTGCGCATGCGACTCTCGTCCTCACTTCCGGTGAAAGTGGCTTGAGACTTGAGACACTTCACCGAAAGCGAGGACGAGAGAGACGCATGCGCAAAACCATTTGACGTTCTCTCTGTAAGGTAACGTCCAACCAAGGGACGCTACTCTTCCGCTAATCTCATTCCCTATACGTTTTGTTAGTTGAAATGCATGTTTAAATAGGATCCAGTCCTATGTGTACACATTCATTGTCAAAATACGTAGACTGATAAAGATCTGGACAAGTGTGTACGAAAGGTGCCAGACAAAGGAAGATATAAAAATAGAAGGAAAAAAAAACATCCCAAAAAACAGTCGACCTCAACTGGGG
>NC_088361.1:102234574-102254574 GCF_034508935.2 Berghia stephanieae | reverse complement strand
AATGTAAACTAAAGGAAGCGTTCGCTTGGTCGCTAGCAGGTAAGAAATAGAGTGGGATATTAATTATCTGCTCACTAACCAAGCAAACGCTTATTTGAATTTATATTCCAATATCTTATTACAGTCGACATGCGCTTAATCGCACACCTTTGGGAGTTTGGGTTCGTGTGTCGATTAAGCGGAGTGTGGTGCGATTTACAGATGTGCGATTAGACGGAGTGAACTGTAAATACAGAAACAACTAACCAAAAATTTCTCTGTCGTCTACCTGAATTTTAAGTAATGTTTTGAGCCTGAAACATTCTGTGTCTGGTATTTTATTCCTTTTTTTTTTTTTTTTTTTTTTTTTGGTATTGTTTTGTTGTTTGAATCGGTTCTATTCATTTCTATTTGTTACTACGTATTAATTTATCTAAGTGGAAGACAATATCATATCTTAAGTTTTCATTCCATGCTGACATTTTGTAATGACTAATTTTTGTCTATCAGTTTTTATGAATTTATGTCTAATAATTGAACTTAAAAACAGTTCGTCTCCAAGTTTTTGCTCAGATCTATCTATATATATAATACATTTTTAGGGATTTATTGAATGGTCTTGTATTGTGTAAAAAGCTGAAAAATCAAAACTCATTTTCTAACTTTGTTGTCAATTTGTTGATTATTTTTTATTTGGTTTGTTGTTGTTTTGGTTTTGTTTGATTGTTGTTTTTTTTGTTGTTGTTTTTTTGAGGAGTTTTTGATTTTGTTTTGTTTTACTTCTTTATTTATTTTTTGTTTTGTTTTATTCATTAAGATGATAGGTGGACGAATCCGTTTTTTCAGATTCATTGTTTGGATTTACAATAAGGTTGGATGAGGCCAATAAATATACAAGATTCTTGAACTCCTGGGTTGGTCGCTAAATAAACACGGGAACACACATTGGGAATTTGTTCGAATTGCGAAATTTCAAACAGGATTTCAAGAATCAAATCAAGATAAAGAACTGAACAATTTTGTATGAAAGGTGCCAGACAAAGCAAGAAAAAAAATACAAGAAAAAAGCCATCCCAAAAAGTCAGTCTACCTCGACTGAGGATCGAACCTCAGACCTTCTGATTACCGGTCAGACGTGCCACCATGTAACTATGTACACGTGGACCCAAACTACTGGTTCCTGACCTCCCATAGTGGGCAGGGAGGTACTTACTGTGTCTTCTATCCCCCTGTATCTGGATGGGGTTTCTGACCTCCCATAGTGGGCAGGGAGGTACTTACTGTGTCTTCTATCCCCCTGTATCTGGGTGGGGTTTCTGACCTCCCATAGTGGCCAGGGAGGTACTTACTTTGTCTTCTATCCCCCTGTATCTGGATGGGGTTCCTGACCTCCCATAGTGGGCAGGGAGGTACTTTGTCTTCTATCCCCCTGTATCTGGGTGGGGTTCCTGACCTCCCATAGTGGGCAGGGAGGTACTTGTTGTGTATTCTATCCCCCTGTATCTGGGTGGGGTTCCTGACCTCCCATAGGGCAGGGAGGTACTTTGTCTTCTATCCCCCTGTATCTGGGTGGGGTTCCTGACCTCCCATAGTGGGCAGGGAGGTACTTGTTGTGTATTCTATCCCCCTGTATCTGGGTGGGGTTCCTGACCTCCCATAGGGCAGGGAGGTACTTACTGTGTCTTCTATCCCCTTGTATCTGGATGGGGTTCCTGACCTCCCATAGTGGGCAGGGAGGTACTTATTGTGTATTCTATCCCCCTGTATCTGGGTGGGGTTCCTGACCTCCCATAGTGGGCAGGGAGGTACTTACTGTGTCTTCTATCCCCCTGTATCTGGGTGGGGTCCCTGACCTCCCATAGTGGGCAGGGAGGTACTTATTGTGTATTCTATCCCCCTGTAACTGGGTGGGGTTCCTGACCTGGGAATAGTAGGCAGGGAGGTACTTACTGTGTCTTCTATCCTGTATCTATTTTCCAACTAGGAAAGAATATTGTGAGAGTTTTAGTACAACCCCTCACAGACAACCAGTACTGTATTGAATGGATAACCAGTTCCATGTGGAAATGAATAAAACATTGTGATGCGCATTGAGCATGGTAACTCCATGGAAATCCACTATATAAATGTTCATATTTATTGACTGGACTGTGATGAGTTAGATTAATGGAAAGCGGTCAAATGGGAGATAAAGAAAGGATTTCAAGCCCGAAAGAATTCACTGGCCTGCCGGAACGATAATCAACGGAAACAGAGAATAGGATACAATAGTCTGATGTCACGTTCGCCCAGAAACCAACAGCTTGGTTCTAACTAAACAAAGAAAATTGGTACTTTTTATTCTTCGTGGTGTCTAGAATTTTTCACATGTCATGTGATCAGAATGTATAAAAGTCAAAACATGATCAGATTTATAAAGTTATTCTCCCTTGGATACACTTTTATGCTCGTCGGAGAAGTATTTCATTAGGGCGTCCGCCATTGTTACAATAGTTTAGACCCAGTTACTATGCGTCATTACGAGGGAAGTGACGTCACGACTGTTGAAGCGTCTTACACTGCAACAGCAACACGGATATAACGAAGCACCGGCGGAAAAGTTATTAGAGAGAGAACGTCATGTTGGTTGTGCGCATGACGTTCTCTCTCTAATAACTTTTCCGCCGGTGACGTCCAATCAAGGGACGATACTCTCCCGCTAATCTCATTCCCTATAAGCTCGTCTGGCTTATCTAATCCAGCCGGCTTGTTTGATTTGTACCCTTCTCGGGATGAGGCTGTATCAGCAAATTCAAGAGTTGGTTCTGGGTCCCAGGGTCTGGCAGAAGGGATTTACAGCAAGGACTGACAACAGGGACCTTCAATAAAGAGTTTAAACAAAAAGGTCTTAGAGCCAATTCTAGTTTATCTTTCGCCACCGGAGGGACACATCACAATAGCTTTTATTTGCCAACCAAAGGCAAGGAGAAGCAGTAACTCCATGATAATGTAATAATAATGATTATTACATTTGTATGTATGTCAAACCTCAACTGATAGTTGAACTTTGTTACATGATGATAAAATAACAGAGTGTCCCTTATCTTTTGTAATTTATAAATTGTAATTATGATTATGATGCGTGGCAGGGGATTGGCGATGGATTACAGGCATCATTAATACATATTGAAGATAAATGAAAATAATAGCATGGATCATAAACAAATTATTATGTTAACTATAGTATAATATACTTATAATTATAGTTTTGTACAAGTATTTCAACTTACGAACATCCATAGAATACAGCTCAAATAAAATATACACAAATGATAATATCTAGTAATGGTAGGTTAAGCATTGAATTCACAGTAATATCTCATTCTACTTTGAATATATAAGCCAATAATGAATTACCTTCAACCGAGAGATCGTTGAACTTTTTACAAGTTTGGAGTTTGATAAATTGTTCTTCTTTCTTGGATTTCTTAGTGTGTGTGTGTGTGTGTGTGTGTGTGTGTGTGTGTGTGTGTGTAACTCAGTTGTGATTGAAGTTGATTTTATAATAAGGCAAGGATGGAGATAGCCAATCGGAAAGAATGGACACATTTAGATGGCCAATGATGTTCAGATGTTTTTCATTGACAACTGGGCAGAAGCCAAACGTATCCTGAGACTAGAATAGGAAGGTTTGACAGAGACGCGGACCTTGGGGCATAAACAAAGCCGAGGCTTGCAGGACAAAGGATAATTAACAGGGATATGCAGGCAATGGACAGACAATAGTCGTAACGTCACTTCCTTCCTAATGACGCATGGTAACTTAGTAACACTGGCTCTAAACTATCGGAACAATGGTGGACGCCCGTATGAAATATTTCTTCGGCGAGCATAAAAGCGTATCCAGAGGGAAAAACCCATAAATTTGATCTTGTTTTGACTTTTACACATTCTGATCACAAGGCATATGAAAAGTTCTAGCCAGCATGAAGAATAAAAAGTAATGATTTTCTTTGTTTAGAACCAAGATGGCCGCCGTTGCCGGGCGGCGTGACATCAGACTACTGAATCCAATTGAACAGGTGAATAAGCCTTAAGCAGAAAGCGAGTGGTACAAGATAGCGTTCCGTTAATAATGGGAGAGTTGAATAAAACCCGTCCATGTTCCAAGTGTTTTAATTTACGGTGTTAATTTCCTTTTGAAAATAGTGTTGTCCACTAAAATTTTGACGAAGAGGTTTTGAAGTAGACGCGTGGACGTGAAAATCGCTCGTCACACCGTCCGCTGCCGTCTTCCGGATAAAGACGTCGGGCACAGACAAAATACAAGGAATAAAGAGAAGAGCCGCTAGACCCACCCATACCAAGCACCCGAATTCCTCTGCTGTTTTTTTTTTTTTTTTTTTTCGTTTTTTTTTTTTCCCGAGCTTGGTACGGGTAGGTCTAGCAGCTCTTCTCTTTATTCTTCGTATTTTGTCTGTGCCCGACGTCTTTATCCGAAAGACGGCAGGGGACGGCCGTGTCGGTTCGTCGGAGTCAGTCTCCGGCGTGGGATAGCCCTTAATCAGACTATAGCTGGTATGCGCTTGGCTAAGAAACTCACAACATTACCAGCCCGAAGTATAACGGACCAACACAAAAAACTGTGTGTAACATTGAACGTTTATACTCGGGTTAATGGTGCGGCTGTGTGGCCTAATGGTATGACATTTGCCTTTGGATCGGAAAGCTCTGGGTTCGAGCCCCGCTCTGAGTGGCGCATAGTTGAGTCCTTGGAAAATTGCTCCTTACTCACATTCTCTCACCTTACTCGGGTGCAAACTGATTACCTGACCGCTATCAGCGTTGTCTCTGACCTAAAGACAGTTCTCTAATATCACTTAACAGGCGCCATGTCTCGTCGTATATTATGTTCAATGATTCTGTTGGTTAGGGACCCCTTGTAAAGCGTAGAAGCTTAAGTTGTGTTGTTTTTTTTTTTTTTTTAAAATCTACCTCATAATTTAAGTCGTCAGCAGACCAACTTCTAATTCAGTGGTTTAGTATGGTACATTTTTCTAAAGCTACCTCATGTGCACCAAGAACTGAAGTGAGTAGGAAAGTGTCAGAAGACAACAGAGAATAAAAAATTTCGCGGCGGCGATTTGGGCTCGAACCCGCGACCTTGCTGGTACGGCAACTCCGCCTGGCCAGGGAGATCGTGACTCTATGAGCTATCCAAGACCTCATGTGCACCATGCTATCTGAATGCTCTGGGCGATTATCCTGTAAAACTTTGTCATCATTCAGGAAATTGTTGGAACGAGGTATTTTTATGGTTACAGAATCGTTGCTTTGTAACCCACTCTCTCAATGAGGTATTATGTCGAAGTGAAGCAGCAACAATGTTCAGAGATAGATTTTTATTTTTCTATTTGAAGTAAAGACCGAAATTTTCCTATAACCAGTCAATGAACTCTCGGGGTCAAGGTCAGAGCTTACACGACGCACCGACGCGCTCCGCTCTGTGTATTTAGTATTTATTTACATAGACAAGGGACAGGGATACCTACCGCCAGCAAAAACAAATTATTCTTGATACGAATGCTAAGTAATTTCTATTCATTTTGAAGTGCATTAGGATTCCTTTGATCCAGTTAACAACAGAATAGGGGTTTTCTCGCGCCTTGCAATGAATGAATGAATGTGTGCACCACCAATCTTTATCTTTACGAAAGTCGAAGTAATCAAAGGCTAAGGAGCTAATGTTTATCTGTCTTTTCGTGGAAAACTGGAAACTACATAATCGTAATCCGAAGAAAGATAGATCATATGGCTACCGAAAATGAATCTTCACCTCTGCGGACTTCAGACACTCGACGTGAGTACTTATGAGTGCAAAATTTCTACATCTCTTACTTAATTTATTTATTCATTCATTCATTCATTCATTCAATTATTTTATTTATTTAATTATTTCTAACTTTAACCGCCTGGTTTTCAATGAATCATTATGATGATTATGAAAGTAGAGTGGGGGTACTACCACAAACTCGGGGACCCAAATAATTTTGGGGTTTTGGGAGGGGGGGGGGGGGGGGGATTAAAAAAAATTGGGGGTTTGGGAGGGGGGAAACTTTTTTTTTTTTTTTATATATGTCTCTCCCCTCCCAAACCCCCTACTAGACTTTAAAAAAAAAAGTTTCCCCCCTCCCAAACCCCCAAAATTATTTGGGTCCCCGAGTTTGCGGTAGTACCATTTTTTGTATGGTGAGGAGAAAACTTCGTGGCATCTGCATCAAAGAGCGCACTAAATGAAACTGTCTCTATTCCGTGAGCTGTCTGTTCTTCTCTCTCATGCTGATGCTATTGACATTGGTCATTAAATTCTTTTCCCCTTTCGATTGTCTTGGTCTTTGATTAAACTTATAATGGGCACTGTCCTTCAGAGCCATAAGGCCAATGAAGCCGGGGTTTATTCCAGTTTCTGTAGAGTTAAATTGACAACCATTTAGATAGCTAGATGACGGCAAAATACTTTCTGCCATATATTAACAAATCCAACTACCCAATCACTGCTGATGTGCCGGATTTGTAGGGGGTGGGGTGTGTGTGTGTGTGGGGAGGGGGGAGGGGCAACCTTCACTTCACCTGGGATTGATACCGGTCTTTTTGCTTGTGAGTTATGTGCTCTACCACTGAGCTATCTGGGTCCTCTGATTGAGCTCAATTACTCAATGCTGTTCTAATATTGATTATCTTTATTTTTATTTCTTCCCTCCTTTTACTTTTAAGTTCTTATATCATTGAACTATGAAAAAACACTGTACTAAGTGAAAGACAACAATTCAGCCTTTGTCAAATTAGAAACTTATCCATTAAATTTTTATTATTATTATTATTATTATTATTATTATTATTATTATTATTATTATTATTATTATTATTATTATTATTATTATTATTGTTATTATCGTCGTTGTCGTCGCTGTTATTATTATTATTATTATTATTATTATTATTATTATTATTATTATTATTATTATTTTATTTATTTTTTTTTTTTATTATTTTTTTATTATTATTTATTATTATTATTTTTATTATTATTATTATTATTATTATTATTATTATTATTATTATTATTATTATTATTATTATTATTATTATTATTATTGTTATTATCGTCGTTGTCGACGCTGTTATTATTATTATTATTATTATTATTATTATTATTATTATTATTATTATTATTATTATTTTATTTATTTATTTTTTTTTATTATTTTTTTTTAATTATTTATTATTATTATTTTTATTATTATTATTATTATTATTATTATTATTATTATTATTATTATTATTATTATTATTGTCATCATCATCATCATCATCATCATCATCATCATCATTATTATTATTATTATTATTATTATTATTATTCTTATTATTATTACCATTAAACTGAAATTATGAAAATCAACACAACATCCTGTAGACCAATCACAGTGAACAGAGGGACAATCAGGGAAGTTGACTCCTTTGTTTACCTGGGCAGTGTTGTGGATGGACAAGGAGGGGCAATAATTGTCTTATTTAATGCGTTAAAAAGGCTAGAACGTCTTTTGTCAGCCTGAAGAAGGGCTGGAATTTCAAAGAAATCAACATCAACACAAAATTATGCATTTTCAATTCTAATTTGAGGTCTATATTTTTATACAGCGCAGAATCATGGTGAATTACAAAGGTATTATAAGATACAGACTTTCCTGAATTCCTGTCTGCGATAAATATAGGTACACATTTAGATGACCAGAAAAAATTAACAATTATGAACTGCGGAAGAAATCAAAACAGGAGCCTGTCAGTGTGGTAATCCAGCGCAAGAAATGGAGATCGATTGGGGATGGGCTAAGAAAGCCACAGTACAAAAAAAAAAAAAAAAAAAAAAAATTGAGCTTAGAGCAATTTCCACTAAACGTGCTCAAAGCGCTTTACAAGGGGTACCTGGTAAACAGCAACATTTAACATGTAGGACGGGACATAACGCCTGTTAGGCGATATTACAATTTTTCGGACGAAGACTACGCTGTTAATGGCCAGGTACTCATTTTACACCTGAGTACGGTGAGAGAATGTGAGTAAAGAGCCTTTTCCAAAGACTCAACTATGCGCCGAGCGTGAGGCTCGAACCCAGGATCGTCTGATCCGAAAGCGAGTGTCATACCACTAGACCACATAGCCGCACAAATCGACTCGCAAGCCCTTGCATGGAATCTGAAGTAGATGACGGAAAGGCCTAGAAGCACACGAAGGAGGTCAATAACAGAAGAGCTGAAGAAGGGTGGATGAGTTGGAGTGAAATGGAGATGACAGTCCAGAGCAGAGTGAGCTGGAGGGAGACAGTTGATGGCCAATGGGGAGCCCAAGGGTTTGATTTAAAAAGTAGGTAAAGTATTATCATCTTTATTATCATCATCATCATCATCATCATCGTCATGATCATCATCATCATTTAAGAGAAAATTCTAACCCATTGATAATTTTTGAAAATATAATTTCAGGATGTTTCAGCAAAACAAGCATTTCTGTTTACAGCAGTCACTTTCTGTCAGCATGGGTTAGTATTTAAATGAAATGCCTCTCTACATATGAACTTTAATTAAAACTGTTTTTCATTTTCCGTGGTTTGCATGCCATTGGTTGCTGCCTGAATCTCCATTTGTCCTAAGAGCCTTTTTCTTTGTAGTTTTTAAAATATTTTGACGGTGAAAAACTTTGGAACAGGCACTGGTGTAAATAATAAATCTGAACGGGCTTGTTTGGAACAGTGCAAGACAAAGCAGAAAGAGAAATACAAGAAAAATGTCTTTTAATTTTATTTTTTTTTTAACATGACTTTTTTTTTGGTATTATTCTTTCTGTTGTATCTTGCAATGCTTCATACCCATCTTTTCAGGTTTTGCTTAAATTTTAAAATTTTGAATAATGGTTTTTATTGGATGATTATACTGTTCTGTTACGTGTTTATTTTGAAATTATTTGTCAGATTTAAGTTGTAAAGTCTGGGTAACATGTAATGTGTAATGGAGCCCAATATTTACAAAAGGAAATAAGAATTATCATCATTCTAACTACACACTCTGGTTAGTAAGAAACACAGTTATTGTGTCCTTTATTGTAATATAATGTAGAAGGTCTAATTGTTGCATCCCACATAAATTTCAGGAATTCAGATGACGGACAATTAGAACAGCAGTGGCATTCCAATTAACGATTTGGTGATGATGATGATGATGACGATGATGATGATGATGATGATGATGACAATGACGATGATGATGATGATGATGGTGTTGTTTTTGATGCCGTTTAATTTAAAAAAAAAATATATTATTATTATTTTTTTTTTTTTACGATAACTACTATGCTACTAGTGTGCATCTTGTGTGAGTGTGTCTATGTCAATATTGTATTGTTATAAATGTGTAACCAAATGACAAATTGCCACTTTTTTGGGGGACAATAAAGATATATTATGATTGATCGATGGTCTTATAAAAAGACCAACCAATAAAGGCTACACATATAATCAGGCCTGTAAATTTTCAGCCCATAGGCTACCTTCAGTCTTTCAGCTGTCAACATTGAAACCCTTTATTGTTACCTTTCATGGAAACTCCAAAGCCAAGTGATAGATCGTAATCCATGGTCATATCACTCTTGTTATTTTAGACTATCGGGAAGATCCGAAAATGCCTAATTTCTGCTAATGGGTTTTACTGATAATGGTTGTGCCATCCATCGTGAAACTACTTTTGTCATCCGAGGTCACAAGGTCATGAATCTGAATTCCGCTATCTTTGTTATTTGGAGCAGAGACCAAACCTCAGCCCAAAAGTCTGAAAAATTGAATTGCAAATCACGCATTTTATGTAAGAAGTGTCTCGCTTTTTTTTTTCTACGGCATTGTTATGATTATGATTTCACTGTCCCAGAAAGACAATAAAGTCTGTTGTAATTATTTTCATCAGTTGTGTTGTTACCGATTACCTAACTAGATATTAAAAAATACTTGAGACTGACAATATTGATCGCAGTACGGATATCAAGGCCATAGACGCATTCATTAATTTTGATGACCTGCAAGTAATTGTACATCATGGTGATAATCAGTAGAGTGTGTATCACATTCTAATTGTTATGAACATAATAACTGAAAATTTTCAGACTTCCTGAAAAATGCGCAGGCCTGTATATTGTAAATTGTTTAATGATGACAATTTAAAAAATGACCATATTTCAATTTTAAATTGAGTATTGCAATAAAAAAGTAAGTAAAAACTGGTGCTGAAAATGTTTTGGAAAAGTCTTATAGCCTGTCTTTTAAATCTTTTTAATCTTGTTGGACAAGCAGCTCAGCCTCGAGTTGTTTTGTTTCTTTTATTTGTCTTTTCTTTTTTTTTTCTTAAATTCAAAAGGGCGACAGAATGTGGTCATTTGGAGTGGGCATCTTTCTAATTTACTTGAATCCAGGGTCATTGCAGCTGACAGCTATCTATGGATTGTGCATGGGTTTCAGTGTCTTGTTATTCGGGGCTTTCATAGGAGATATAGTCGACAACACACCTCGACTCAAAGGTATAGCATTCATAATATATCAGTTAGTACCTCAGTCAAGTAAATTGGCTTATTTAAAAAAAAGTTCTTCAGATTTAGAGCCATTAGGCTCATGGAGCTAAATTTTATCCAGGTTTCTATAGCGTGATGTGAAAAATACCAATTGCTTTTGGATAGGACACTAGTCTCTCGCAAAGTACCTTCTGCCATATCTAACAGATCCAGCTGCACAATCACTGCTGGGTGGACAAGGGAGTCCGGAAAAAAATCTTGTATGCACCCAGGGTTGATCTCAGTACCTTTTCAGGTGAGGTGAGTGCTCTACCAACTGAGCACTCAGAACCCTCATATTAGCTGATTGTATAATATTATAGATATATTGTATATAATATGACTTGTATTTAAGTTCTATGGCACACTTCTTAGACGGTTGAAGCTTTCAAAAATAAGGATATCCTGTCCCTTAAATGGACTCAAAGTTTAGAAATTATTGTGAGAAAATCTTAATGGTTTTGTTGAATACATCTGCCATGACAAATTCAACTCTTGTACAGTATAGCTTATTGTTGTTGTTGTGGTTGTAATCACAAAGGGAAAAGGAGACAAAAGAGATAATGGGTTGGATTGTGGAATGGATAAGACATTGTACTATCGTTATCATTCTAAAGGTCAGGATTCGAACTCTGTGTATGACGACATCTTGATTAATTTAGTGACTTAGAAACTGTGAAATGATATACCAAGGATTGAATTCAACAATTTTATATTTACTCTTAAATACAATCTATTGCTTTTAAAAATAGTAAATGCAATTTTTCACCTTTCTCTTTTTTTTTTTTTTCTTCCTTTCTTGAAAGTAGTGACTGTTGAATGATTTCTATGATTTGGAAAAAAAAAAAAGGAATTCTCTGAATCAAATTTTGATTTTAACAAATGAATGAACCTGGTCAAGAGCATCATAATCATGAATCAGTTAATTGAATATTGTTAAAAATTACTTAAATATTTGTTGTTTTTTTTTCTCTAGCTGCCCAAGTTGCCCTTGTTTTTCAAAATAGTTTTGTGGTGACCAGCGCAATTCTTATCTATCTGTATCTGGAATACAAAGATGAAATCAATGGTTGGGGTGAGTGGGCCAAATTCGTTTTCTATGCCATCACCATTATCTTGGGTGTATTCTCACGGCTGAACAGCCTAGCAAGGAAACTAGCTGTCGAGAAAGACTGGATTGTTGAGATCTGCAAGGGTGACACTGATGCACTGGCAAGTAAGTATCTTTTCTGTTTTAGTTTACATTTCTTAACATACTTTAGATAGATATTGTATAATATATAATAGAAGTAGGTAATTTTATTTCAAATTCTAAGTCGCATTCAGGAGAAACTAGTATAATGAATGAATGAATGAATGAATTTATATAGCGCCTAGATCCACAATGTGCTCAGAGGCGCTTTACAATGCAAATAAAACACAACAATAAATTGATAATTTAAGCATAAAATCTATCATATTGGAATAGCATTAATCAATTTGTAATTTAATTACCACGCACTGTGCTACAAGATAAAAATTTAGGTTATCTATAACATGTAGGCCTAATAGAAATGTTAAACATCAAATGATTTTCTAAAGAGATGTGTTTGAAGTTTCTTTTTAAAGTTTTTCTTTTATACGTCAGTGAAAACCTCACAGTTTTTTAAAGTAATCATACATAGGTGATTGAGCCATGCATTTGACATTATTTTAAGATACGGACTTGACATACGAAATCAACAGATCAGATACAACATTTAGGCAACAGAGTTTTCTCCATGAACAACAAGGAATGGAACAATCTGTTGGAAGAAGTGATAGTGACAGCACCAAGTCATGATTCCTGGCAGTTCTGAGCATACACAGTTCACTCCACTTAATTGCACATCGGTTAATCGCACACTCTGCTTATATTGTACACATTCCCGAAAAACGAAATCTTTTCTATATAATTGCTCTGCTTAATCGCACACCTTCTCCGCTTAATTGCTACATCTTGATACCATCTTAATTTGAGAAAAATATCTTTAAAAAATACAATTAAAAAAGCTAATGAAAATGCGTTTCACATTGAACCAGTTCGGCACGTTGATATCGTATTACTCGTGAAAAAAGCTTTCCCGTCAACGTAATTCCACTGTCCCTCTGACCCCAACTAGGAGGGTATAACAGTCCAATGGGCATGAACGGCTTTGTCACATGTCAAAATAAAGCATTTTCATTGGATAGTTTTACCCAATATTTATAGATCAGAAGCGTCATTGGTTGAAGAGTGGCTTTGGCCGGAAATGAGAAAATTGAATATATGAAGTTGAATGATGCGTGACCGAAGTCATCAAAATATTCTTGTCTCTACTTCCCAGATATGACAGCAACATTGAGGCGTATCGATCTGACAACTCAGGTTCTTGCTCCGATGGCGACTGGAATCATCATGGGATCGACTGGAGTCGAAATTGGAGCTTTGTTCATTGGTGGTTGGAATCTGGTGTCCGTTATTGTTGAGTACTATTTACTGTGGATGGTATACACTACTGTCCCAGCTTTGAGAGCCAAGAAAGATTTTATAAAAGCTAAAGGTAATTTTACTTTTATTTCGCTCCTTGAAATTTGTCCAATTTTTAACAGCCAAACTAGTTTGGAATTTTGTAAATTCTGAATTCTAAGTGATATTAACTCACTCAACCCTAGCTTCCATGCTGTCCACTCTCCAAATAGACTTTTGGTTCTTTTCAAAATTGAAAACAATATATACTTAGATACTCAATCTAAAATCAAATTGGCATGTACGGACTAATACCGATTTATTCAATTAGAAATATTGTGTAAAAATAAAAAATAATAGTTTTAATAAATTGTCTCAGAAAAATGTAGGATTTGACTGGCTAAAACTAACCACAGTCAAATATGGAATAGTCTGTGTTAGTTTAGTGAATTAATCCATGGCTTGAACTTGTGATTAAAATTGAGGGAATGGAATTTAAAGTAGGTTGCCATTGAGACTGCAGGTTACATCCCCTTTTTGGAATTCTATTTTCACATTGAGTTCTCTCAGTGTTTTATGTGTGTGAGTGTGTTTTTTAAAAGATAGTTTTTATTCATTTATTTTGTTTTTATTTACATTTAAAGTCAAGTCATATTTATTTGAAGTTTTCAAACTTTATTTAGTTTCATTCAACAAGCACATAACGGACAGAGCGTGAATCACAGTTGTTACATTCATTGCAGTTAAAAAAAAAAAAGATCAGATAAAAAAATTTAAAAAAATATATATATGATGTAAAAACTATTCCTTTCTTTTATCAGGCATCAATAAAAAAAGTAAACCCAAGGAAGGTCGTGAGATGGAGGATGTAGTGTATGCCAAGGTCAAGGTGAGCACTCTCTAGATCATAGATTATTGTTGAAAATACAGTAGATGTATTTTTTCACTTTATCAACTTAAACATTTTAACTCTCAAGCTGTTTGAAAATTATTTGAAAGGTGTCGTAGTGTTAAAATATTTTTTTCATGTAATATATAAAATTTATGAGTTCTCATAGGTTTGCTGTCGGTATTTAATATTCTCAGGCAGATGATGACCATGATGCAAAGAAAGAAGAAGAGGGTCAAATTCATGATGCAAGCGGGATTGAAGTCGAAACAAGTGAAAAGGTCAAACAAACAACGGTATGAATCATGTCAAATCGTTACAAACCAGTCATTCAACGATGGGTTGAATCGTTATTGAATTTTATTTTACATCTAGTTCAGCCCAGTCGTTCTAATAAATTCTTACATATGTATACAATTCAGTGCTCATTTGCAGAACCCTGGAATCTGTATATTTATGCAGACCTGCCAACTGGTACGATTAATCTTATTTTAGTACGATTTTTGGACTCAAATACGTGGATACGATTCCTTTAGTACGATTTGTTGTAATATTTTGATTTTTCTTTTTGAAGCATGAATGATGTCGAAAATGACATGTCATACATCAATTGACCGTGTTTTCTGAATGATACATCATAGTTAGTACAATTGTTATCATTTCTGTTAGTTATATGTTGCCGGTTTTCACCAATATTTTTCTCATAACTTTTTGAGGATTTGTATAGAATTATGCATTTAAGCTTATTTTATACTTTAAATGGCCTCAGGCCACATTTAAGCTTTTACCACTTGTTAAATAGAAAATTTAAAGTGATAATTAAATTTAACTAACATCTTTGGCAATGAAGCTTTCAATTAAAAACTGCATTGCTGATAAGCTTAAACATAAATGGATTATTTCCCTTTATAACTACTAAAATTACTCTATTTTGTTTTTAAAAATTTAATGAACGTTTTTTAAGATTTATTATTCTGTATGAGTGATTTTTTTTTGATTACTAACTGGGCAGCTTTAGGAACAAAATGGTTCAAAATGAATCCTCTAGAAGTATTTAACTTGTCTGTGATATGTGTGAATTTCCCATCATTTGACCAACAGTAATAGTATTAGTATGTAGTAGTAGTAATAGTGGTAGGAGTAGAAATAGTAGTGGTAGTAGTAATAGTACTAGTCCAGTAGGAATTGTTGTAGTTGTAGTAGGAGGAGGAGTAGAAAATGCTATAAAAAAAGGGATATATATATATATATATGTATATATATATATATATATATATATATATATATATATATATATATATATATATAGAGAGAGAGAGAGAGAGAGAGAGAGAGAGAGAGAGAGAGAGAGAGAGAGAGAGATGGATCAATTGATAACATAATGGAAATTATCTTGTCACCGCTGCAAATTGTCATCTCTTTTAGATTGAAGACCACTCTCACAAATATTTTATCTCAAAATCTTCAACTGATTTACTGGGCTGGCAGATGTATATCACCATCACAACTTCATTTGGGACATCAGCATCATCATCTCATACCATCACCACGGTTACAACCACCATCACAGCATTGTCACTGCCACAACCACCACCACCACATCACTTTTTCCATCACCACCACCACTAGAGCACCATCGCTACAACCACCACTTCCTCGTTCAGGGGTCTTTTGGTCATTTCTTTGAGTGTTTCGAAAGCAATATCCTTAGATATTGCAATTTCTGAGCCTTATACTGATTTAAAATGGTCATTAAGTTTTAGTTTCTCGATAAACAGATAATTTTGTAATTACTAGTGATTGCTGCAAATGAATGTTTGAATGATGAAAATCGGAGTTTATTTTTGATTTGGGTTTGATGATAGCTTTTATATAAATTTCTGTATTTTGTGCACTTTTATTTTCCACACATGCGGACAAAATACACTTTTTAGGATCATAAAATACACTTTTCATTTTGGGAAGGTTGGCAGGTCTGTTTATGTGACGAGTAAAACAATATCAGTCTATTTATAATTTAAACAGCTCTTATCATTGTTTATTTTTAGGGGTTTTAGAGCTCTTACAACAGTTTTAGGTCATTATAGTGCCAGTAAAATATTAATAATCATAAAAATATTTCATATACAAATTTGAAGTATAGAGAAAAACAAAATTAATTTGATGCTCACTACAAGAGATTGATTTTATGAGGCGAGCAATTGCCAAAATTGATAAATCATTCATTTATGTTATGAATTCTCATGAATTCTCAGTGATTTAAATCTTAAGAACACAGTATGAGTGTGTATTCTCGGGGCTAGATAACCTGCTAAATGAAAGAAATTGAAATGCATTCCGACAACTTTGTGTTTAGAGACAATCCGACAACTTTGTTTTTAGAGACAATCCGACAACTTTGTTTTTAGAGACAATCCGACAACTTTGTTTTTAGAGACAATCCGACAACTTTGTTTTTAGATACAACTCGACAACTTTGTTTTTAGAGACAATCCGACAACTTTGTTTTTAGAGACAATCCGACAACTTTGTTTTTAGAGACCATCCGACAACTTTGTTTTAGAGACAATCCGACAACTTTGTTTTAGAGACAATCCGACAACTTTGTTTTAGAGACAATCCGACAACTTTGTTTTAGAGACAATCCGACAACTTTGTTTTTAGAGACAATCCGACAACTTTGTTTTTAGAGACAATCCGACAACTTTGTTTTAGAGACAATCCGACAACTTTGTTTTAGAGACAATCTGACAACTTTGTTTTAGAGACAATCCGACAACTTTGTTTTTAGAGACAATACGACAACTTTGTTTTTAGAGACAATACGACAACTTTGTTTTTAGAGACAAGAATAGCAAATAACATCTAAGAAGTGCTTTTCAATTGAGGAGCTCAACTATCATGTATTCATATAATTAAGAATGGAATAAATTTGTTCTTTTTCATTTCACTTGAAGATGAACTTGAAACAGTTAAACTACTATCTGACTATCTGAACATTTTACATACCAGCTGTCTGGTCCAACTGGCTGAAGGCTTCACATGATGTCAATCCAAATCATTTTGTATTACATGTCGTTTTTAACTGTTTGTGTCCTTTTTTTTTTATTTTCTTTTTTTTTTTTTTGGCTGACAAGATGATTGAGGAAGCATGAAAAGTAATCTACTGTCTCCAACCATTATCATGTTAGTGAGAACAAGATACGAAAACGGATTTTAAAGTCATAATGACAAGACATGTGGGATTTTAGTTTTTGTCATTTCAAGGAAGTGCATCTATCAAGGTTGCCGATTATTTATGGAATTTCATGTTAAAAAACCCCCGCATATCTTTCAATTACCTGGCAAACGGAATAAAGTAAGTAACTATTGTCTTTTTCTGGAGGTCATTGTTTTGATAGGGGTCGGTTGGCCTGAATGAAAGTTTAGTCAGTTCTTTCCTCATGAATCGGCAACCCTGATATATTGTCCTGAATAAAACAAGGCAACTTCATCCAATCAATAAAACAAGGCAACTTCACCCAAACATCAGATTATTGTTTTTGTCTATGCATTCAAATTTGAACAACTTTATCACACCAACATAATACCGTTTTAAGGAAGTGGACAACATATGTCTGTTTCAAAAAATGGAAATATAGAATTCTTTTTTTTTCCCCCTTTTATCAACCCTTTGAAATGAATGAAACCAGTGTGGATGTAGATGTAGATTTTCCAAGAATTAAAATACAGATTTTTTTTCTTCTAACAGCCTCTTAGAATGAATGAAACCAGTGTGGACGTAGATGCAGATTTTCCAAGAATTAAAATACAGATATTTTTTTTTCTTTTAACGGCCTCTTAGAATGAATGAAACCAGTGTGGACGTAGATGCAGATTTTCCAAGAATTAAAATACAGATTTTTTTTTCTTTTAACAGCCTCTTAGAATGAATGAAACCAGTGTGGACGTAGATGCAGATTTTCCAAGAATTAAAATACAGATTTTTTTTTCTTTTAACAGCCTCTTAGAATGAATGAAACCAGTGTGGACGGGGGTGCAGAAGGTTTAGAGGATGACGGAGAGGAAGAGGCGGAACCTGATAAAGAAAATACTTGTTGCTCCAAGATGTTGGTGACTGTGGAGAGGCTGTACAAAGGTTGGCCCATCTATATCAAGTACCCAGTAGCCCACGCTGGCATAGGCTTAGCCTGTTTGTATATGACTGTGCTCGGGCTAGACAATGTTACTGTTGGTAAGTTTGAGTTTTGGTTTTATTGACAGTTTAGATTTGATTATTTTTGTCGATGCTAGAATTTTAACTTTAAGCAGTGTTTGTGATCACTGGCGGTCGGTCAATTGAGCGAAGTTGTTTTGTGCCGCCCTATATTTTCCGTAGATTAGCATGTCAACCAAACAAAAAACTTCAATTTTAAAATTTTGATAAAATTAAAAATTTAGCACATACTGCTTTTTGTTTTGAATATAATATTTGATGACTCGTGCGTCGCTCCGCGAAGGTGGCGTCAAATCGGCACGTTTCATCTTTCCCCCGTGGCCTGCGCGGGGTGACAATGAGCGGAGGGTGTGGTGTGGTGGGGAAGTTTTTTGTTGTTTATATGAGCCAGTCTTCGATTGGCCGTCCTGTCCTTATCCTATACTCTGTTGTACCTTGAAGAAAGTTAGTGTTACCACTCCCCAATCTCCCTCCACCCTCCCTCCCCAACTAACTATTGTCTTTCACTGCTTAAATAATTAGGCCAAGACGGCCAATCTAGCGATGCACGCCCTGAGGTCCTACTTGGGATAAATTAAAACCCTATCAGTTTTATCACTGAAAGAAGAGGCTTTGCTTCACTAAGATATACGGATGAAGAGAATGGCAATAAATATATATTTTATCATTGTTGGTTTTGCTTAAATATATATTAAATATCAAAAAGAACATTAAACAAAGTATGCACCGAGAAGAGCCCCAAGGTACTATAAATAAAAATCCCTGACCCCACGGAGTCCTTCATCCCCGCACACTCCCAACGATCCCTACTCAACTTGTATTGTGTGCATTGTCTAATAATAGTATAATTATAAAGATGTCGCTGATTGTGTGTGAAGTTAACAAGTACTTTGCGTTTGGAATTTAATGTGGATTTTTAAATTCAATTATTCTAAAGTTGTGTGCCATACCGTTAGTATTCAGAGAAAATGTCTTATCGCTGTTGTCATTGTTTATGAAACCTACCTGTTTTTATCTTTGGAAAGATTTCTTGAATCATTTTATTTTAAAAAGTTATTTCTGTAATTTGTAACCAATCATGAATCATGTTGATTTTTAAATTGAAAATCAATTCCGACACTTATCCCCTCAAGAGAAAATAATGGTGAAAGATTTAGGTCCACACAAACCAGTGAATTTTAACTTAGTTTCTAACACTCCGGTGAGACAGCGCCGATTTAATGATTATTTTTAAACTGTTGAATGGCTTACTGCCAGTGTAAGTGAAAGCCGTAAAACGCTTCATTGTTTTTATTGCTTGATTTTTGGTGATGTAAGCTATAACGGACAACAGGAGGATTCAGTGATATTGCGCACATCTCTCAGGCACTGAAGAAACATTCTGAATCAAATAGCCATGTCACAGATGCTGTTAAATATAAACTTTTCAACGTTGTAGATATAAGAAATCAGTTGGAAACAGGACATGCTGCGTCTGTGAGTCGTTATAATGAACAGGTGAAAGTTAACAGACACGTTTTGTACAAGATAATTGATGCTCTTTTGTGAGTATGTCTCATTAATATTCTAACACACACACACACACACACACACACACACACACACACATACATGCACACACAAATATACGCACATATGCAAACATATGCACACATAAAGACAAACAATTGCAATACCCCCCTCTCCACACACACACACACATACACACACACACACACACACACACACACACATACAAAGTAGGTCAAATTTAGTTAAAGTAACTAGACCAATAAAATTTGATTCTGTATTTCGGATTTGTGCCGCCTTAAATACAATGT
>NC_088361.1:102199574-102229574 GCF_034508935.2 Berghia stephanieae | reverse complement strand
TTACTCAAATTTCTGTCAATATCCATCTAACCAATCACAAAATTACACAAAATGACAATTGCAATGATTCATTGACTAATGAATCCTTCCTGTGCTTTACAATAACATTTATTCATTTATTTATATATTCTCCTCTTGTAGGCTTGTGGATCGGTGACCTCTCCATCACTCAGTTGTTCCTTCAAGAGGTTAGAGAGGAAGAGAGGGGAAAGGTCAACGGAGTGCAGACGTCTCTCAATCAGCTGATGGGCCTGCTAAAGTATCTGATGGTGATTCTCCTTCCTTTCTCACACCAATTTGGGCTGACTGTTATCATATCCTTCTCCTCCATCTGTTTAGGCTGGTGTTTTTATGCCTACTATCTCAGGAAGGTCAGGGGGCATTTCTTGCCTCATTGCAAAGGCCAAAATGGCAGCATTGTCCAAGATAATGACACAGGAAATGCTGAACTTTATAATAATAATGCTGCTCCTTAAATCACTCAATCCTAGAGATTTTTGCTGCTTTTCAAAATTGAAAAAAACTGTATTTATAATGAGCATGTACATAGATAGTTTTATTCAACTACCATTAACATGTAAAAACTAAAGACATTAGCTTTGATACTACGCCTATAATTTGTCTCAGAAAACTGTAATAAATAGGCATGGGGTAAAAGTAACCTCGGGTAAACTACGGAAATAGTTGTTGTTAGGGTTGAGTGAGTTAAGATATTGTCTTATGTGGCCTCTCTGCTGTCTTCATAGAAAAGGCTGTATGTTCCTACAACATTAAAAATTTTTTTACAAGATGGCAGACATGTATGGTGGTCAGCTGTGAGACCCTTTTTTAATTGTAAATTTGTCCTATGAATTTGAATAGCAGTTCTTTTTGAACGAAAGAAAAGCGGCTTGCTGTTGGTTGTCAACGTATGTCTTTTTATGACGTTTTCACCAGAGGGAATAGAAAAGATTGCTCCACTTTTTATAAAATACTAAGCTGCAAGACAAAAAATCTGTTGACTGTAAAAAGATAATGAACAACTTGGAATATAGCAGTTCCGAAAAAGAACAAAATGCCAAACGTGGAACATTTTGGTCTCAAAATTCTTCTTCAGTCAAAAACAAAAACAATAAAAACTTGTTATGGGTATTTTCAAATAGCTTTCAGCAGACTTCATAGAATTGTATATGGTATATATACATGTATGTGTCTGTGTCATTATGTGTGTGTAGGGTTATGTGTGTGTGTGTGTGTGTGTGATAGACTTGATAGAATTGTATATGGTATATGTACATGTATGTGTCTGTGTCATTATGAGTATGTAGGGTTGTATGTGTGTGTGTGTGTGTGTGTGTGTAAGTGTATGCGTGTGTTTTTATAGTTTTGCAATGATATACGTATGCATGTGTTTGTGGGAATTTGGTGAATTATGATGTCATGGATAATGAATGCAATTATGTGGTCTTGTTTTAACATTTGGTTGTAAAGTGCATTATTGTGTGTTGGTTACAGAGTACACATGTCCTTTCCAACAATGAGATTACGACATTTTGGGTTGTCAGTGTCGTAAATAAGCACAAGTTTGGGTAATGTTGAATTGCACATTTAACAGAAAAAAAACCCCAAAAAAAAAAACAAAAAAAAAACACAACTTAAATGGCATTATTTTATTATAACCTGGTTATCATTTTTTATTTTGAAGTTTTTAATTTGTTTCATGCTCAAATAATGTATAATTTTCAACCATTGCTTCAATAAGTTTGATTAAGTTTTGTTTTAATATCATTTAAAAAAAAGAAAATGACAGCTGATTCATGACTCGTTTAACCCACTGCCTGGATGTGGCATAAGGTTAGGGTGAAACAGATATGAAAAAGGGAATTTAACATTAAAATGGTCAGAAATACGGAAAAAAAAAGGGAAAAGAAAAATGAAATTTCTTATTCGTGGTGATTTTAACTTTAGATTTATTTTTGCTATTATATCGGGGTGACATTGATACTGACAATTGAATTCATTGTTAAAATGTTGAAACTTGGGCTAAGTTTTTAAATGACTCATTGACTAGATTAAACATAGTTTAAAGACGTGAATAATTCCAAAATTTCATCTTTTCTGGTTATTTTAATCTTTACCAGTTAACTGCTGTTTCTGGAAATACACGTTTGAAAAAATTTGGCCAGAAAACTCGTCCTTCATATATCTATCAATTTAAATGAGTCTCATCATGGCATAAACTCTCAAACATGAGACTTTACTTTAAATAAGACCTCGCGAGGTCCCAGGTTTGAGATTTTTTGCAAGGTTAGGGACATTTACCTGGATCAATATTTGAAGGAAGTGATTTCTGTCCAAATTTTTGAATACGAGTCTTTCCAGAGTAAAGTAGTTAACCGATTAAATTCACTTTTTAGTATCTGCTTCGTTTCAACATAGTACTGTTTTTACACGGTGGGTCACGCATGTTTCACTCCGACATAATACCAGATTGAGGCAGTGAGTCACTTGTATGCCTTTAAGTATTTCTAAAGATAGTGTTTCATGTTTATTTTGTTTGTAACCTACTTGGGTGAAAGGCAGCTTGTTGGTTGGTCTTCAAAATTATTGATTGCAGGAATGTTAGCTAGAGACTGCTATAGGGTTGCCTCATTCCACCTGTGTGTTTTGTTTGTTTTGTCACTTGTCCTGCAATGAAACGGCTTTTTTCTTTCTTGCTGGAATTCTTGCCACAAGGGAGCAGTCAGGTGTAAGCATGTAAATATTTGTATTTTACAGTGAAAGATAATTTATTCTTATTTTTCTTCATTAGTAATCTCATGTTGTTGGTTGTTGTATGAAACTCTCAGGGTGGATAGCAGGGGAGATTATTGCTTGATTCTACTTTCATCTTTATTTTTTTTTTTTGCTTGCATTATTTCCCTTTACTAAACCTCGATTAGCTCTTGTTAATTAGAACTGAGTGAACCAGGGTTGATTTCTTTGTTTTGTGTTTTGTCTTATACCATCTTCCATGTCACTGGCACTGTTATGACATTCAAGTGTTGCAAACACTGATCAACTTCTATAACAACCACGCATGATTTCATGACGATTTAATATTAAATGATATAAAAATGTTGCCTTAATTTCTCATTTTTCAATGCTCCACAACGTTCAATATTGATATTTTCTATAAGGTCTATAACCCATTGGTTCTGGTGTAATTTAAATGTCTTTTTCATTGATCAATTTTCTTTTTCAGCAGTGTAATAATTGCCTCATGTCATGAACAATAGAAATAGTAACGATGATGATGGCTATTGGGATGATGATGAAGGTAATGTTGATAATTATGATGATGAAGATAATGTAATAATTTATAATGGTGATATTGATAATAATGATGATCATCATGAATTGTGCAACTCATTGGCTCGCTGATATACTTTGTACTGTAATTCATCTTTAGGAGATGGAAATATTGTTTGATAAAAACTCTTTGCTTCTTGAAGGCATATAGCTACAACATACCCTGCCTGCTCTGGGATACGATGAGTTATTATTTTTGGTGGATTGTGCGTTTAAGCTTAAAATAAGAGTGTACGTCGCCGATTTGGCCTTAGCTCCTTTGAGAACTATACACTTTACTGAGCTTTGGTGTTTAGAGAGGAAATGGAAAGTTAGGATAACTGATGGTCCTGGGCTGACAAGTTGGCAATTAGTTTAGGATGTGGTCTAGTGGTATGACACTCGCTTTCGGATCGGAAGTTCCTGGGTTCGAGCTTCGCTTGGCACATAGTTGAGTCCTTGGAAAAGGCTCTTTACTCACATTCTCTCACCGTACTCAGGTGTAAACTGATTACCTGGCCTTTAACAGCATTGTCTCTGTCCGAAAAAATTATAATATCGCCTAACAGGCGTCATGTCCCGTCCTACATGTTAAGTGTTGCTGTTGGCTGGGAACCCCTTGTAAAGCGCTTTGAGCACGTTTAGGTGATATTGCTCTAGATAAAAAAAGCTCAAAATGAGCTGACTTGAACTGCCCAGGTTTCATCTTGATATAACAGTAAACAACAGCTGTAAATGCCGTTTTCAATACTGTTTGAAACAACGGAAATCTATGAAAATAGAATCAACATAAAATACACGTTTTTCTCAGCTCACGTTCACAGTTTGCATATTTGTGGATACATTCCTTCAATATAAAACTCTAGACCAAACATCAGCATTTTTCTTTAGAAAAACATCTTAAAACATTTCTTTTTAATATGTAACACTGTAGAATTATATTGATTTGTGTCATACTGCATGTTTGAGTGAAAGTAGCCACGTTACTGTTAAGCGCTTTGAGCTTGTTGATATACGGGGGAAGGCGCTATATAAAAACCACATATTATTATTATCATCATCATCATAGCTTGTTGCTCCAACACCGATAATATTTCCTTAGACCCTACTTCTGTATCCTATTTAAACTAGTTATCTTTGTCTTACTTTTTATCTGGAGCCTTTCACTGTATATCTATAATATTTTATTACTTTCCCTTCTTCTTCCTTTTTCCTGGCACTGAAATGACATAAAATTGCCACAAGCACTGTAAAACCTTTGAAGATGCCAAACAAAAACAAACTGTAAATGTAAGGTTGTCATCTTTCAGCCATCTCATTCTCATCATTTTTCTTTTTAATTTATTCTTTAGCTGATATCCCTACCTTTACTTTGTAGTTCTTCTACTGTTAGACATTCGTCCTTATCCAGCAGCTAATGTTGTGCAGCTATGTGGTCTAGTGGTATGACACTCACTTTCGGATCGGAAGGTCCTGAGTTCGAGCCTCGCTCGGTGCATGGTTGAGTCCTTCGAAAAGGCTCTTTACTCACTTTCTCTCACCGTACTCAGGTGTAAAATGAGTACCTGGACGTAAACAGCGCTGTCTCTGTCCGAAAAAAATTGAAACATCGCCTAACAGGCATCATGTCCCGTCCTACATGTTAAATGTTGCTGTTGACCAGGGAGCCCTTGTAAAGCGCTTTGAGCACATTTAGTGGATATTGCTCTATATAAAAGCTCATTTAATTTAATGTTGATTGATAGGACTTAGGACTGTTACATGTGCCTTAAAACTCTTATTGTAAAGACAAACTATAAAATCATATCATTAACCGATGTAGACTACCAAGACTTTTACCAAAAAATCAATATTTTCTACCTCATATATACTTATTGTTAACAATTTATAATAATATAGCGGCTATGTGGTCTAGTGGTATGACACTGGCTTTCGGATCGGAAGGTCTTGAGTTCGAGCCTCGCTGGGTGCATAGTTGAGTCCTTCGAAAAGGCTCTTTACTCACTTTCTCTCACCACACTTGTGTGTAAAATGAGTACCTGGCCGTTAACAGCGTTGTCTTTGTCTGGAAGCAAATGTAATATCGCCTAACAGGCATCATGTCCCCTTCTACATTTTACATGTTGCTTGTTGCTTGTCAGGGACCTTTTGTAAAGCGCTTTGAGCATGTTTAGTGGATATTGCACTATATAAAAGCTTAAGATTTTTGTGGGGTTTTTTTCAGCGCAAAACTAATATTTTTAATTTTAAAAGGTAGCGGCGATCAGACAAAATAAATGAACTGGAAAACTATGGATGCCGAACTGAGCGTGGTAAAAGATAAAGTTTATTATATGGAGGGTAAGATGTTACTGAGGTATATTGTTGAATTGTGTATCCTATGAGGAAGGCCATGGGCTGAACTTCATTATATATATATATATATATATAAATATATTTATTGTTTGCTTTTATCTATGAGAGGCATCTACCTTCTTATATTTTCTTAACCCCCTAAAAAACATATTTACTTTCGACTTGTGATCTCTATCACTTTTATTTATTTTTATGATTTATTTCTCCACAATCTTCAAATCTACAGGTAAATTGATGAGGCTTGTTTTGACAGTGTCTTATCCAGAATCTTAAATTGTTATTTATTTACACGTTTTCTTATTCGAAATATTTAAAAGCATTGATGAGAATACAGAAATATTGCTTATGCGAAGTATTTACATGCGTTCATGAAAATAAAGACATATTGCTTATTCGGGAGGGGTATTTTCACGAATTCATGAGATTCCAGGCAAATTGTAACTTATTCTGACTTATTTTGTAATCTGTGACATATTGCTTGGGCTATGACTATATTTTTACAAATTTTATGAGATTATGAATTTTATTAACATTTTATTGTAACTACCTCTGTGTAAAATGCACTATTCATACTTATTTTAATATTATTATTATTATTATTATTATTATTATATGCCAGTCGCAAAAATGGGCATTAACATTTTAATATTTATCTTGGTTTTAAACATGTATGCTTTATACATTGATGAAGACAAAAGACACAGGTCTATTGGTTGTGATTTTGTCTCCTATTCCTATAGATGTGTTGTGTTATCTACGATCAAAATTGGTCAATATCACAACTGCCGTACTCTGAAAAAACATGGGTTTGAAAATCTTGGCCAGAAAACTCGTTCTTCAACACCCCTCCCCCCCCCCCAACCCGCCCACCCTCTGGGTGGGGTTCCTGACTTCCCATAGTGGGATAGTGGGCAGGGAGGTACATACTGTGTCTTCTATCCCCCTGTATCTGGGTGGGGTTCCTTACCTCCCATAGTGGGCAGGGAGGTACTTACTGTGTCTTCTACCCCCCTATATCTGTTTCCCAACTTGCTTTCTGTCTTTGTCTTGGAATGAGATTGCTTGGTTTTGTCCTGACCTTGGTCGGAGTCCTTGGCTGGGAGGGAAACAGTCGAATGTATAGTAATAGTTTTGGGAGATGATATTTTTTTCCTTTTAAATCATCTCTCTGTTATGTATTATTATTTTTATTTTGAATGTATAATGTAAGCATTTGAGTGTGTTCCTCTTTGTTGGATTTTGTGCTTGTGTCTGGATGAGACTTGTAGGTGATTTCAAACTAAGTACTTTGACGGTGTGCTCTTGGAATCTACATCTGTTTCTTATTTGAACCAATTCCCCTTTGTCTTACCTTGTCTTTTGTGCTTAAATTGTAATTCTAGAACTTTTTACTATCCCATTTTCTTCCTTTTTACTGGCGCTGATATGACCTTAATGTGTTGCAGGCGCCGTAAAACCCTCAAAAACAAACAAAAAACAAACCCCCCCACCCACACACCCACACACACACACACACACACACGCTCATCCACCTTGTCAAAATCTTCAAACCTTGAATTGAAATTAAATTGAAATTCAATTCAAGGTTCGAGAGTTTCTGACAGATTGAGGGTAATTTTAATTGGCCAGTATTTGAAGAGCGTTTTTGTCTGGCCAAAATTTTAAGAACATTTTTTTCTTTTTACGGTAGTCTTATAGCGGCAGCAGTGTTTTATATCGCCAGCGTGTTATGCTAATAAAACTCTACAATTCCCTAATCGAAAGAGTTCTGAATTCTTTACTGTCTCCAATATTTATTAGAAGTTGGTTTTAGTTTATAATTTCACGTACGGTCTAGTGATATAACACTCGCCTTCGGATCTTAAGTTCCTGGGTTCGAGTCCCTCTCCATTGTTGGGTTCTTGGAAACGGCCCTTGACCTCACATTCTCTCTTATCGTACTCAGGTGTAAAATGAGTACCTGGTTGTCCACAGCATTGTCTTACAGGTTAAGTGTTGCTGTTGGCCAGGGAGCCTTTGTAAACCGCTTTGAGCTCGTTTAGTGGAAATTGCGCTGTAAAACAACTCGAGTGTTTTCTTTTTCTTTTTTTTTTTTTTAGTTGTTTTTTTTAAATCCTTTTATTCATCCCATAGGGGAAATTTGTCTCTAGGGCTAGGGTCTATTCCAAGGGAAGACTGGAAAAGCCCAGGCGTCAGCCGCAGTGCAGCGCCGCAAAAATGTAAGTGACATACTTGAGCTAGATTATAACACATGTTGGATGGAATTGCCTTTAGTGTGGGGCAGATTCTCTATCCCACTAAATTGTTTGTGTTTTCCTTGTAGATGCAAATCCTTGTTCTGGTTGATGGGGGTCTTTTTTGACCTCCCATGGAGGTCAGGAGGTCACCTGCTGTGTCTTATCTGATTTACTTGTAGCAGTCTTCAGAACAATTAGGCCCATAGGGCAGGAGTTTATCTCAGTTTCTATAACGTGAAAGGAACACAGTTAATTCCTAGCTACCCTTTTGATTGGACGCTAGTCTATCACAAAATACTTTCCAACAGATCTAACAGGCCCAGCTACCCAATCACTGCTGGGTGGACATGGTAGTCAGGAAAAAAAATAGCTTGACTGCACCCAGGATCGAACTTGGTACCTATGCATGTGAAGCGATCACGCTACCAACTGAGATAGTAGGACCCCCCCCCCCCCCCGTGTCTGAGGTATTAGTAACCCCCCCCCCTGTCTGAGGTATTAGTAACCCCCCCCCCCCCCCGTGTCTGAGGTATTAGTAACCCCCCCCCCCCCTCCCGTGTCTGAGGTATTAGTAAACCCCCCCCCCCTGTCTGAGGTATTAGTAACCCCCACCCCCCCCCCCCTCCCGTGCCTGAGGTATTAGTAACCCTCTCCCCCCCCCCCCCCCCCCCCCGTGTTTACTTTCACCTTGTATTATTTTTGTGCTTTTTCTCTCAGGGGCAGCGTGGCTCAGCAGTCCGGTCTTTAGTTCGTACCCAAAAGGTAACAAGTTCGATCACCCGCCGCTGCGTTGTGTGGCCTTGAACAAGTCACCTAGCCCTAGTTCACTTTGCGGCGATGCACTGCGGCTGACGCCTGGGTTATTCCAGTCTTCCCTTTGAATATTTCCCCTTGGGGATGAATAAAGGGAATTTTATATTTTTATTATAATTTTTTTTTTCATAAACATCAGCTTGATCAAAATCCTTTTACTGATCTATCATCATCCTCTATTACTGGTGCTGAATGACCTACAAGTGTCGCAGGCACCATAACATGGTACCTCTAAAATCAAACTCAAACTCATCCACTGTTGACAAGTAAGCGTGTCCATCTTGGTTTCACATATTATTTCCTCATAACTATACCGAAACGTTTTGCAATCCGTCTAAAAGTTCAGGCGCTATTGGCACTTAAATTTTTTGTTGGATTTTGTGCTTGCGGATGAGACTTAGAGGTGATCTCAAACTAAGTACATTGGTGGTATGCACTTGGAATCTACATCTGATCCCTATTTGTTCCCAGTTCCCCTTTGTCTTACTTTTTCTTGGGTGCTTTAATTGTAATTCCAGAACTTTTTACTACCCCATTTTCTTCCTTTTTACTGGCGCTGATATAGCCTAAATGTGTTGCAAGCGCCGTAAAACCCTTAAAAACAAAAACAAAACAAGCACTTAAATTCAGAGCAAAAATTATCTATGTTTTGCCGCGAATTGTAATAAAATTATTATTAACAATAACAATAACAATAATGATAATAATGAAGATGATGATGATGATGATGATGGTAATACCGGAAATAAAATTAGATTCTAGTTAAAGTGTACTTTTCAATATTGTCATCAAATAGTGACGCACACAGTTTGCAATTGCATTAATAACACAACTGACAACTGTTTCATAGCCGATATAATTATGAATCTCAGACCAACATCCCCCACCCACTCATTCTCACCCCCCCCCCCCCCCTCATTCTCACTCTCCCCCCCCCCCCCTCCAGCTCTATCGCGCCCCCCCCCCCCCCCCGTTTTTTTTTGGTCCCCTCCATCCACATATTACTTCCATAGACAAAACGCTTTTATAATTATGGATCTCAGACCAACATCCCCCACCAACTCATTCTCACCCCCCCCCCCCTCATTCTCACTCCCTCCCCCCCCCCCTCCAGCTCTGTCGCCCCTCCCCTTTTTTGCCCCCCCCCCCCCCCTCCATCCACATATTACTTCCATAGACAAAACGCTTTTATCGTTTTGACCAGACGATTGTTACCTCGTATATCAAATGCGTTTTTCATATAACGCAATATCCACTAAACGGTCTCAAAGCGTTTACAAAGAATCCATGACAAATAGCAACATGTAGCATGTAGAAAGAGACATGACACCTGTTAGGCGATATTACATTTTCTTCCGACAGAGACAAGGCTGTTAACGGCCAGGTACTCATTTTACACTCGAGCACGGTAAGAGAATGTGAGTAAAGAGCCTTTTTCCACAACTGCCGTACTCTGAAAAAACATGGGTTTGAAAATCTTGGCCAGAAAACTCGTTCTTCAACACCCCCCCCCCCCCCCCCCCCCCAACCCGCTTACCCTCTGGGTGGGGTTCCTGACTTCCCATAGTGGGATAGTGGGCAGGGAGGTACATACTGTGTCTTCTATCCCCCTGTATCTGGGTGGGGTTCCTTACCTCCCATAGTGGGCAGGGAGGTACTTACTGTGTCTTCTACCCCCCTATATCTGTTTCCCAACTTGCTTTCTGTCTTTGTCTTGGAATGAGATTGCTTGGTTTTGTCCTGACCTTGGTCGGAGTCCTTGGCTGGGAGGGAAACAGTCGAATGTATAGTAATAGTTTTGGGAGATGATATTTTTTTCCTTTTAAATCATCTCTCTGTTATGTATTATTATTTTTATTTTGAATGTATAATGTAAGCATTTGAGTGTGTTCCTCTTTGTTGGATTTTGTGCTTGTGTCTGGATGAGACTTGTAGGTGATTTCAAACTAAGTACTTTGACGGTGTGTTCTTGGAATCTACATCTGTTTCTTATTTGAACCAATTCCCCTTTGTCTTACCTTGTCTTTTGTGCTTAAATTGTAATTCTAGAACTTTTTACTATCCCATTTTCTTCCTTTTTACTGGCGCTGATATGACCTTAATGTGTTGCAGGCGCCGTAAAACCCTCAAAAACAAACAAAAAACAAACCCCCCCACCCACACACCCACACACACACACACACACACACGCTCATCCACCTTGTCAAAATCTTTCAAACCTTGAATTGAAATTAAATTGAAATTCAATTCAAGGTTCGAGAGTTTCTGACAGATTGAGGGTAATTTTAATTGGCCAGTATTTGAAGAGCGTTTTTGTCTGGCCAAAATTTTAAGAACATTTTTTTCTTTTTACGGTAGTCTTATAGCGGCAGCAGTGTTTTATATCGCCAGCGTGTTATGCTAATAAAACTCTACAATTCCCTAATCGAAAGAGTTCTGAATTCTTTACTGTCTCCAATATTTATTAGAAGTTGGTTTTAGTTTATAATTTCACGTACGGTCTAGTGATATAACACTCGCCTTCGGATCTTAAGTTCCTGGGTTCGAGTCCCTCTCCATTGTTGGGTTCTTGGAAACGGCCCTTGACCTCACATTCTCTCTTATCGTACTCAGGTGTAAAATGAGTACCTGGTTGTCCACAGCATTGTCTTACAGGTTAAGTGTTGCTGTTGGCCAGGGAGCCTTTGTAAACCGCTTTGAGCTCGTTTAGTGGAAATTGCGCTGTAAAACAACTCGAGTGTTTTCTTTTTCTTTTTTTTTTTTTAGTTGTTTTTTTTAAATCCTTTTATTCATCCCATAGGGGAAATTTGTCTCTAGGGCTAGGGTCTATTCCAAGGAAGACTGGAAAAGCCCAGGCGTCAGCCGCAGTGCAGCGCCGCAAAAATGTAAGTGACATACTTGAGCTAGATTATAACACATGTTGGATGGAATTGCCTTTAGTGTGGGGCAGATTCTCTATCCCACTAAATTGTTTGTGTTTTCCTTGTAGATGCAAATCCTTGTTCTGGTTGATGGGGTCTTTTTTGACCTCCCATGGAGGTCAGGAGGTCACCTGCTGTGTCTTATCTGATTTACTTGTAGCAGTCTTCAGAACAATTAGGCCCATAGGGCAGGAGTTTATCTCAGTTTCTATAACGTGAAAGGAACACAGTTAATTCCTAGCTACCCTTTTGATTGGACGCTAGTCTATCACAAAATACTTTCCAACAGATCTAACAGGCCCAGCTACCCAATCACTGCTGGGTGGACATGGTAGTCAGGAAAAAAAATAGCTTGACTGCACCCAGGATCGAACTTGGTACCTATGCATGTGAAGCGATCACGCTACCAACTGAGATAGTAGGACCCCCCCCCCCCCCCGTGTCTGAGGTATTAGTAACCCCCCCCCCCCCCTGTCTGAGGTATTAGTAACCCCCCCCCCCCCGTGTCTGAGGTATTAGTAACCCCCCCCCCCCTCCCGTGTCTGAGGTATTAGTAACACCCCCCCCCCCCTGTCTGAGGTATTAGTAACCCCCACCCCCCCCCCCTCCCGTGGCTGAGGTATTAGTAACCCCTCCCCCCCCCCCCCCCCCCCCGTGTTTACTTTCACCTTGTATTATTTTTGTGCTTTTTCTCTCAGGGCAGCGTGGCTCAGCAGTCCGGTCTTTAGTTCGTACCCAAAAGGTAACAAGTTCGATCACCCGCCGCTGCGTTGTGTGGCCTTGAACAAGTCACCTAGCCCTAGTTCACTTTGCGGCGATGCACTGCGGCTGACGCCTGGGTTATTCCAGTCTTCCCTTTGAATATTTCCCCTTGGGGATGAATAAAGGGAATTTTATATTTTTATTATAATTTTTTTTTTCATAAACATCAGCTTGATCAAAATCCTTTTACTGATCTATCATCATCCTCTATTACTGGTGCTGAATGACCTACAAGTGTCGCAGGCACCATAACATGGTACCTCTAAAATCAAACTCAAACTCATCCACTGTTGACAAGTAAGCGTGTCCATCTTGGTTTCACATATTATTTCCTCATAACTATACCGAAACGTTTTGCAATCCGTCTAAAAGTTCAGGCGCTATTGGCACTTAAATTTTTTGTTGGATTTTGTGCTTGCGGATGAGACTTAGAGGTGATCTCAAACTAAGTACATTGGTGGTATGCACTTGGAATCTACATCTGATCCCTATTTGTTCCCAGTTCCCCTTTGTCTTACTTTTTCTTGGGTGCTTTAATTGTAATTCCAGAACTTTTTACTACCCCATTTTCTTCCTTTTTACTGGCGCTGATATAGCCTAAATGTGTTGCAAGCGCCGTAAAACCCTTAAAAACAAAAACAAAACAAGCACTTAAATTCAGAGCAAAAATTATCTATGTTTTGCCGCGAATTGTAATAAAATTATTATTAACAATAACAATAACAATAATGATAATAATGAAGATGATGATGATGATGATGATGGTAATACCGGAAATAAAATTAGATTCTAGTTAAAGTGTACTTTTCAATATTGTCATCAAATAGTGACGCACACAGTTTGCAATTGCATTAATAACACAACTGACAACTGTTTCATAGCCGATATAATTATGAATCTCAGACCAACATCCCCCACCCACTCATTCTCACCCCCCCCCCTCATTCTCACTCTCCCCCCCCCCTCCAGCTCTATCGCCCCCCCCCCCCCCCCCCCCCCCGTTTTTTTTTGGTCCCCTCCATCCACATATTACTTCCATAGACAAAACGCTTTTATAATTATGGATCTCAGACCAACATCCCCCACCAACTCATTCTCACCCCCCCCCCCCCTCATTCTCACTCCCTCCCCCCCCCCTCCAGCTCTGTCGCCCCTCCCCTTTTTTGCCCCCCCCCCCTCCATCCACATATTACTTCCATAGACAAAACGCTTTTATCGTTTTGACCAGACGATTGTTACCTCGTATATCAAATGCGTTTTTCATATAACGCAATATCCACTAAACGGTCTCAAAGCGTTTACAAAGAATCCATGACAAATAGCAACATGTAGCATGTAGAAAGAGACATGACACCTGTTAGGCGATATTACATTTTCTTCCGACAGAGACAAGGCTGTTAACGGCCAGGTACTCATTTTACACTCGAGCACGGTAAGAGAATGTGAGTAAAGAGCCTTTTTCCAAGGACTCGACTATGCGCGGAGCGAGACTCGACCACAGGACCTTCCGATCCGAAAGCGAGTGTCATACCACTAGATCACATAGCCGCAAATATTGAAATGAATAACCTCCACCCCCAAACAACCCCCCCCCCCCCCCACACACACACGCACATATAATCATATAATGTGTTGCAAATTCTTCAGCTCAAAGGCCTCAAATAACAAAACAGGTGGGGGGGGGGGGGGGGGGGGGGGGGGGGGGGGGGGGGGGGGGGGGGGGGGGGGGGGGGGAGGAGGTTGTCATTTTTATAGATTTGGTAAAGATTTTCTGACCAAAAATCAAAATGTCTCTTTGTCACCAAATTACAGCTCGACATTATCAGTGAGTGGTCGACGAACAGTGATACGATCAGATCGTTGATTTAGTCACGTGATTACTTCCCCATTAATTCCCACATGCTGTCAATAAATCCAAGATAATAAACTCTTGTTACCGTAATGGCCGCCATTAAGTTGTAAATGCTGGCTCTCGAACTTATGACCAATTGGCTAAAACGTGGCAACATGGCTCAGCGGTACGGTCTTTGCTTCGACTACCCGCCTCGTTATGTGGCCTTGAGCAAGTCACCTCGCCCTAGCTCACTTTGCGGCGCTGCACTGGGACTGCCGCCTGGGTTATTCCAGTCTTCCCTTGGAATAGACCCTAGGGACAAATTTCCCCATTGGGGATGTATAAAGGGGAAATTAAAAAATACCTGGTATTTATTATAAATATTATGGAAATAGGGAGAATAGGGAACAAAACTATGATGTCAAAATACTGGTTCCAATCTCAATGAAAGTGTTAAATCACTCTTCCGAAGGACTGGATACATACCTATGTAATTGACTTTCTGGTGTCAGAGAAATAAATAACAATGTGAAATTGAAAGTAAGCTTCAATTTAAGATACGAAAACAGATAAAATGGACGTTTCCACTTTATCAACAGAACAAGATGAATGAAACACTACAGACGAATGAGATAATGTGGCAGTGGCGTTGTTAAGATGCATAAACAAAAACATTGGATATAGCATATCAAATTGAAGCTTACAATTTCACATTGTTATTTATTTCTTCGAGCTTCGAGCAGCAACATTTACACTGGTGTCAGAGTGATGGCATCTTGTTTTCTAGTCTAAAAAAACAACCATTCACGTCTCATGTTGCCTCGTGACGGATTTTTTCTTCTTCTTTATTTGTACACTATAGGGAATGAGATTAGCGGAAGAGTAGCGTCCCTTGATTGGACGTCACCCATAGTCTGTGACGTCACCGGCTGAAAAGTTAGTAGAGAGAGAACGTCATGTTGGTTGTGCTTCCGCGAGGACGAGAGACGCATGCGCAGAACCAACATGACGTTCTCTCTCTAAGAACTTCTCGCTTCTGCGAGGTCGAGAGACGCATGCGCACAACCGACATGACGTTCTCTCTCTAATAACTTTTCCGCCGGTGACGTCACAGACTATGGGTGACGTCCAATCAAGGGACGCTACTCTTCCGCTAATCTCATTCCTTATCGGGACAGATTCCACTATCCGGATGTTTCTGTTATCCGGACAAAATACCGGGAACCGAGGTGTTCGGGTGTCGTCAATAAAGATCATCCATCCTCGCTCTTTTACGTCCCGTTAACTCACTCAATCCAAACACCGACTATATCCGTAGTTTACACTTGTTATTTTTATCCCATGCCTATAATTTATTACATTTTTCTGAGACAAAATAAAGGCGTAGTATCAAAGCTAATGTTTTTAGTTTTTACGACATGTTAACTCACTCAATCCTAGAGATTTTTGCTATTTTTCAAAATTGGAAGAAATGTATTAAAAATGAGCATGGGCATAAAAAGTTTTATTCAACTACCATTAATATGCATAAACTAAAAACATTTAGCTTTGATACTACGCCAATAATTTGTCTCAGAAAAATGTAATAGCTAGGCATGGGGTAAAAGTAACCCGGGTAAACTACGGATATAGTCGGTGTTAGGGTTGAATGAGTTAATGATAGTTGAATAAAACTATCAATGTACATGCTCATTTTAAATACATTTTTTTCCAATGTTGAAAAGTAGCAAAAATCTCTAGGATTGAGTGAGTTAATCCTGACACTAAAATAAATATATACCACCTCGTGATCCAATCGGTAACCTATTCTGTATTAGTTCCCAGAAGAACTGGTTACATACACACTTCCAAGGAGTTTGGAACAGGAAGAGTAGAAAACGTGACCTCATGACTTGTCTGCCCTATAGATAGTATGCGCTTGGCTAAGAAGCTCACAACATTGCCATCCGGAAGTATCACGGACCAACACACAAAACTGTGTGTAACCATGAACGTTTATAGTCTGGTTAATACAGTTAAGTGAGAATTACTCACAAACATGGATGGCAAACAACAATAACAAAGGCCTGAGTGACGTCATCTTCGTTCTATCTATTAACAAAAATATCGTGTTGTGGTCGATTTCTATTGAGAAAAGTGAGAAGAACAGACACGTACAAGAAATAAATTAAGTCGAAAAGTGCCAGAAGACAATAGAGAATAAAACTTTGCATTAAAAAAAAGAGATTTTATATAGCGCAATATCCACTAAACGTGCTCAACGCGCGTTACAAGAGGTCCCGGTCAGGGGCGGTTGGTCACATTGTATTTAAGGCGGCACAAATCCGAAATACAGAATCAAATTTTATTGGTCTAGTTACTTTAACTAAATTTGACCTACTTTGTATGTGTGTGTGTGTGTGTGTGTGTGTGTGTGTGTATGTGTGTGTGTGTGTGGAGAGGGGGTATTGCAATTGTTTGTCTTTATGTGTGCATATGTTTGCATATGTGCGTATATTTGTGTGTGCATGTATGTGTGTGTGTGTGTGTGTGTGTGTGTGTGTGTGTGTGTTAGAATATTAATGAGACATACTCACAAAAGAGCATCAATTATCTTGTACAAAACGTGTCTGTTAACTTTCACCTGTTCATTATAACGACTCACAGACGCAGCATGTCCTGTTTCCAACTGATTTTATATTCTACAACGTTGAAAAGTTTATATTTAACAGCATCTGTGACATGGCTATTTGATTCAGAATGTTTCTTCAGTGCCTGAGAGATGTGCGCAATATCACTGAATCCTCCTGTTGTCCGTTATAGCTTACATCACCAAAAATCAAGCAATAAAAACAATGAAGCGTTTTAACGGCTTTCACTTACACTGGCAGTAAGCCATTCAACAGTTTAAAAATAATCATTAAATCGGCGCTGTCTCCCCGGAGTGTTAGAAACTAAGTTAAAATTCACTGGTTTGTGTGGACCTAAATCTTTCACCATTATTTTCTCTTGAGGGATAAGTGTCGGAATTGATTTTCAATTTAAAAATCAACATGATTCATGATTGGTTACAAATTACAGAAATAACTTTTTAAAATAAAATGATTCAAGAAATCTTTCCAAAGATAAAAACAGGTAGGTTTCATAAACAATGACAACAGCGATAAGACATTTTCTCTGAATACTAACGGTATGGCACACAACTTTAGAATAATTGAATTTAAAAATCCACATTAAATTCCAAACGCAAAGTACTTGTTAACTTCACACACAATCAGCGACATCTTTATAATTATACTATTATTAGACAATGCACACAATACAAGTTGAGTAGGGATCGTTGGGAGTGTGCGGGGATGAAGGACTCCGTGGGGTCAGGGATTTTTATTTATAGTACCTTGGGGCTCTTCTCGGTGCATACTTTGTTTAATGTTCTTTTTGATATTTAATATATATTTAAGCAAAACCAACAATGATAAAATATATATTTATTGCCATTCTCTTCATCCGTATATCTTAGTGAAGCAAAGCCTCTTCTTTCAGTGATAAAACTGATAGGGTTTTAATTTATCCCAAGTAGGACCTCAGGGCGTGCATCGCTAGATTGGCCGTCTTGGCCTAATTATTTAAGCAGTGAAAGACAATAGTTAGTTGGGGAGGGAGGGTGGAGGGAGATTGGGGAGTGGTAACACTAACTTTCTTCAAGGTACAACAGAGTATAGGATAAGGACAGGAAGGCCAAACGAAGACTGGCTCATATTGGTCAGATTCAGCGTGGGTTACGCAACTGGATGCGTGGGTTGACGGAGGCAGGAAGCAATAACAAACCCACATGGTTGCCATTACCTCCACCATCATTCTCGCTCACGGTTTGTGGAAAGCACTTCATTACAGGCACGTAATAGTGAATCTAGTTTTTGTTTTGAACATTTCTATTATTATTCTTTGTAAATTGACCCATATTAAAAGAAACATACAAACAAAAAAGGCATGACCAGTCACTAACAATGCCGTGTAGTGTGTAGACAGTAACACAGTACGGTGAACATGACTGACACTGACATTGGGGTCGGAATGTCGGAACCCATGAGTCGTTCGCAACTCTGCCTCACGTATTCATTTAATCAGTCAATTTAATTTTTATTAAGCTTGCGTAAAACATACAAACAAAAAAGACATGACCAGTCACTAACAATGCAGTGTAGTGTGTAGACAGTAACACGGTACGGTGAACATGAATGACACTGGGATCGGAATGTCGGAACCCAGTAGTCGTTCGCAACTCAGTCTCGCGTACTCATTTAATCAGTCAATTTAATTTTCATTTAGCTTGCCTATTCTTCAAGTTTATGTTATATTCACCTTTTCTATTTAAAAAGGGTAATCCAAACAGACCATAAACAATTTTATAATAAGCCGACTTCAACTTCCATCACACACGAACTTATTTTGGGTGTTTTTTTTTTTAACCAAACCGTTTGACTCAAATTAAAGCTTCGGCATTGGATAAGGAGCGAGGTCCCTGCTGCCATCTTGCTTAGTTTATACAGAGACTGGGTTGCCACCTTGGCTGTTCTTGATAAATAGTAAAATAGTACAACCTTGTGCAATATGAGAGAGAGAGAGAAAAATTTTGAACAAAAAACGAATCTCTCTCTCTCTCTCTCTCTCTCTCTCTCTCTCTCTCTCTCTCTCTCTCTCTCTCTCTCTCTCTCTCTCTCTCTTCCTATTTCATCTGTCACACTGTTTGACAATCTTCATCACCTGGCTCACTTGTACTTGTAATATCGGGTGTGAGGTAAAATTTTGAACAATTATTATTATTTATAAAATGCAGAATCTTTTCAAATAAACGGATAAAATAGAGATTAATTCTAATCGAACAGTGGAACACAAAGGCAGAATTTGCGAACAATCTAACACATAAGTGTCGTGGTCTTATTTATAAAATGCAGAAACTTTGCAAATAAACGGATAGACTAGATGTTATTTCGATTCGAAAAGTGGAACACAATAGGAAAATTTGCGAATACCCAGTCCAGACATAAGCGTTATGGTCTTATTTATAAAGTGCAGAATCTTTGCAAATAAACGGATAAAATAGAGATTAATTCGATTCGAAAAGTGGAACACATAAGCAGAATTTGCGAATGCCCGGTCCAGACATAAGCGTTATGGTCTTATTTATAAAGTGCAGAAACTTTGCAAATAAACGGATAGACTAGATGTTATTTCGATTCGAAAAGTGGAACACAATAGGAAAATTTGCGAATACCCAGTCCAGACATAAGCGTTATGGTCTTATTTATAAAGTGCAGAAACTTTGCAAATAAACGGATAAAATAGAGATTAATTCGATTCGAAAAGTGGAACACAATAGGAAAATTGGCGAATACCCAGTCCAGACATAAGCGTTATGGTCTTATTTATAAAGTGCAGAACAGTGGAACACAAAGGCAGAATTTGCGAACAATCTAACACATAAGTGTCGTGGTCTTATTTATAAAATGCAGAAACTTTGCAAATAAACGGATAAAATAGAGATTAATTCGATTCGAAAAGTGGAACACATAAGCAGAATTTGCGAATGCCCGGTCCAGACATAAGCGTTATGGTCTTATTTATAAAGTGCAGAAACTTTGCAAATAAACGGATAGACTAGATGTTATTTCGATTCGAAAAGTGGAACACAATAGGAAAATTTGCGAATACCCAGTCCAGACATAAGCGTTATGGTCTTATTTATAAAGTGCAGAAACTTTGCAAATAAACGGATAAAATAGAGATTAATTCGATTTGAAAAGTGGAACACATAAGCAGAATTTGCGAATGCCCGGTCCAGACATAAGCGTTATGGTCTTATTTATAAAGTGCAGAAACTTTGCAAATAAACAGATAGACTAGATGTTATTTCGATTCGAAAAGTGGAACACAATAGGAAAATTTGCGAATACCCAGTCCAGACATAAGCGTTATGGTCTTATTTATAAAGTGCAGAAACTTTGCAAATAAACGGATAAGATAGAGATTAATTCGATTCGAAAGTGGAATGCAAATGCAGAAGTTGTGAATACCCGGTCCAGGCATAAGCGTCATGGTCTTATTTATAAAGTGCAGAAACTTTGCAAATAAACGGATAAAATAGAGATTAATTCGATTCGAAAAGTGGAACACATAAGCAGAATTTGCGAATGCCCGGTCCAGACATAAGCGTTATGGTCTTATTTATAAAGTGCAGAAACTTTGCAAATAAACGGATAGACTAGATGTTATTTCGATTCGAAAAGTGGAACACAATAGGAAAATTTGCGAATACCCAGTCCAGACATAAGCGTTATGGTCTTATTTATAAAGTGCAGAAACTTTGCAAATAAACGGATAAGATAGAGATTAATTCGATTCGAAAGTGGAATGCAAATGCAGAAGTTGTGAATACCCGGTCCAGACATAAGCGTTATGGTCTTATTTATAAAGTGCAGAAACTTTGCAAATAAACGGATAAGATAGAGATTAATTCGATTCGAAAGTGGAATGCAAATGCAGAAGTTGTGAATACCCGGTCCAGGCATAAGCGTCATGGTCTTGTTTAAATGAAACAATGCAGTTTAAAAAAATTTATGGTCATTGAGTAATTAAGCTAAATATGCGGAGTTCAAATAGATAACTTGATCTGTGAAATTTTTTATAATTAGCTGTTTTTATTCTCCATCATTTAGATTATGTGATTAAGTTTATAATTGAAATACAAACTTTTTCTCACTTATCAATGTTTTGCAATAAAGGAGAGTGTGAGTGAACCTGTGCAAAGAAAATTATTTGATAGAGTGATATTTATCATGATTTTCAGTTTGTAGTTGAATTCTAGAATGGATTCTTTATAGTTCTCATTGATTGTATGTCAGTATGTCAGTCTTTAGGACACCGATTACCCTAATGCGGTCACAATTTACAATGTGACGGCCACAAGCCCGTTAAACGCAGAGTGGGGTATTGTTGTTTGCAAGTAATGCTATAGTTTTAATAGGATATCTGTCTCCTATTAAAATACATTCCTGTGTTGGATTTTGGATTAAATTCATGTCTTCTTCGGATTATGGGATATTTAATTTTCATGGATTGTGATTGTGATTTTCAAGACTTTTAATGTAAGTAAATGCCCAAATAGATATTTTTATTCATTTATTCTTTATTTTTATTTTTTTAGTTTTGTTTTGTTTTGTTTTGAAGCATTTATTATAAGAAATAATGTACATATGCACTTATACACCAAAGACTGCTTTCAACTGCTTATTATTATTATTATTATTATTATTATTATTATTATATTATTATTATTATTATTATTATTATTATTATTATTATTATTATTATTATTATTATTATTATTATTATTATTAATATTATTATATAATAATAATAATAATAATAATAATAATAATAATAATAATAATAATAATAATAATAATAATAATAATAATAATAATAATAATAATAATAATAATAATAATAATAAGTGCATTGAGTGAAATCCCAATCACGGTTGCCCAAATAAAACTGGCGCTAGAATCCCGACTACCTGTCTAAACGAATGTTGTTTGTACGATACATACTAACTACACGTTCAATATCGGGGGCAGAAAATATGCGTTTGGTTTTATGAAATTAAAACAGTAGTCCCACATTGTTCTTTGATGTTATTTGTGGTTGCATTTGCTTTGAAACTTACACATTATATTGTGTTACATTGTTTACAAAATATTTCTGGTACTCGTATGCATGTGTAGTCAACGGTCAATCGTGTTCTTTATTATTTTATTATTAATTTTGGCTTGGCATCTTACATATGTGAATTTGACAGGTTGTTATGGATAGTAATTACTCGTATAACATTAAGTGATTTTTAAACATTTTTACGGCGTTTTAAATGTCTTTCTTGCATTCATTGCCGAGCACCTCCACTTTTCTGTTACTATTTTAACGATCAGCTGATTTTCTCTTGCCTCCCCTTTAATTTCGCGGACTTTTTTCAGAACGAGGCGTGGGAGTGGCTAATAAACAACAAAAAACTTCCCCACCACACCACACCCTCCGCTCATTGTCACCCCGCGCAGGCCACGGGGGAAAGATGAAACGTGCCGATTTGACGCCACCTTCGCGGAGCGACGCACGAGTCATCAAATATTATATTCAAAACAAAAAGCAGTATGTGCTAAATTTTTAATTTTATCAAAATTTTAAAATTGAAGTTTTTTGTTTGGTTGACATGCTAATCTACGGAAAATATAGGGCGGCACAAAACAACTTCGCTCTATTGACCGACCGCCAGTGGTCCCGGTCCAACAACAACATTGATTAACATTTAGGACAAAGCATGACGCCTGTTAGGCGATATTATAATTTTTTTCGGACAGAGCCAACGCTGTTGACGGCCAGGTACTCATTTTACACCTGAGTACGGTGAGAGAAAGTGAATAAAGAGCCTTCCCTAAGGACTATGCGCCGAGCGAGACTCGAACCCAGTACCTTTCGATCCAAAAACGAGTGTCATACCACAAAACCACAAGGCCACACCGTAGAGAATAAAAACTTTGCGTTGATGAGGAGTCGAATCGAACTCACAACGTGACTGTTACGGTTCCTCCGCCTGGCCACGAGAGAGACCACTTCAACACGTGATTTCAAACGTAGTAAAAACCTGTTAGTCCCTCTCACGACCCCTTGAGGTCACCAGGTCATGAGGTCAACACACAAACTCCACGAATGTTAATTGGTGAGTCAGCAATTAGGCTATAAACTATTCTCAACACAAACGTGTAATACAGAGGTGATAACGACATGGAGTTAGCTCCGATATCATAGACACTTCGATAACCACGCCTCTCGGACAGTCGTCATGGTAATGATTGGTTGACATAGCAAACTACACAGGATTTGCTATCGATGGTAAGTGTCCGGATGGCAATGTTGTGAGCTTCTTATCCAAGCGCATACTATCTATAATAAACAACCTTGTCAGTCCAAGCCAGTGCGATGGTGTTGTACAAATACCGTGTTTTGATTGGTCAAACATCTACTGTTTAACATTTTCAAGGTTTGATGGTTTCAGTGAATAAAACCCACAACTCATCTGAACAAGCCATACCGCTGAGGTGAGACTGTCCCGTTGTTTGGTACTTCTTATAGATGATGTGCGTTTGGCTAAGAAACTCACAACATTGCCATCCGTATAACGGACCAACACACAAAATTATGTGTAATCATGAACGTTTGTCCGGTCAATACATATAGTGAGAATTATACATCAACACAGATGGCAAAAAAACAAACAAATACAAACAACAACAACAAAAATAAACACAAAATGAAAACAACCCAATATCAAAGACCCGAGTGACGTCAACTTCATTCTATCTATAGGGCAGGGAACGAAATGTCGTGACGTCACATTGAGGGGAATTAATACTCCACCATAACAAAGAAAGTATTGGACTGGAACCCTCAGGGCAGAAGATTAAGGGGAAGGCCACGAGGAACATGGAGAAGAATTAAAGAAGCTGATATACAGAGAAGTGATAAGACATGGAATGAGATAAAATAGTTAGCTCAGGATAGAGAAGGATGGAAACTGTTTGTCTGAGGCCTATACCCTGACCCAGGGTGAAAAAGGCAATGATGATGATGATAGAGAAGGATGGAAACTGTTTGTCTGAGGCCTATACCCTGACCCAGGGTGAAAAAGGCAATGATGATGATAAATTAAGGGGCAAAAACAAACTTTTCACATTTCTGAATATTTTGATTTCCAATTTATTTCTGACATCCGTTTTAAATCGACATAATACCGTGTCTGTTTTGTTTTGTTTTGTTGGGGGTTTTTTTTTTTACCTTGGGTCACACATCCGTTGTTCTACGGACTTTTTATAATGGTTGACAGTTCTGGAAATGAGAGCCAAATAAGGCTATCGGCAATGAATGGAAGTCGAGACTTTTTCACACACAGCTTGTTGTATATATATAGCATACTGCCATATTTGAACACAAACCCAAACAAACCCAAAACGCTTTTTAAGAATTATGGTCAGAATACCCGTCCTTCGAATATCAATCGACGAAAATTACCCCCCCCCCCCCCCCCCTCCCCCACCCCCGCCCAATTGTGAAAGACTCTTAAACCTGGGACGTCAATGAGTCGTCAAGGAATTTCCATGTTTGAAAGTTTCTGACAAGATGAGGGCCATGAAATCGTTTGATTTGATTTGAAGGACGAGTTTTCTGGCCAATGTTTTAAAATTGTGTGTGTGTGTGTGTGTGTGTGTGTGTGTGTGTGTGTGTGTGTGTGTGTGTGTGTGCGTGTGTGTGTGTGTGTGTCTGTGTGTCTGTGTGTTTTAAAGAGTCCGGCAGTGTGATAAGGTGTGACCGTTCCGCTGTGTAAAAAATCAGTGACTGTGTGACTGACTACAAGAGAGTGGCTGGATATCGTGTCAATGTCAATAAGAATACATTTATTGATTCGATTTTAGAAGGAAATCACTTTAACATTTGGATTTTCGTTCTAGGTCAGCAAAGTGTTTGTTCATTTTTTTTAGACTTGGAACCGTTCAATGCTGTGATGTCATAGACATCCTATCCTGTTCGTGGGTTTCACTTTGCTTGACTCTCACGCTTAGCGGCTCGAAGGAAGTACAGTTTGAGAATATATATTAATATAACCATGTATATAGGTATTGTTAATTCTTTTAAAATGTCAACATTTAGAGCTATATTGTGACCCACCGTTACAAAATGGTATAAGATATGTGGGAATGTAAAAGTGAATTCGGTAAAATCGAAATGATAAGAAATACGAACTGGGACCATTTTTGTAATGTACAAAATTGTATTTTCACTCATTGACATAAAATAATAACCCCAAGCTTCTAAAGAGCATTTATATAGTGCATTATCCACTAAATGTGCTCAAAGCGCTTTATAAGGGGTCCCTGGTCAACAGCAACATTTAACATGTAGGACGGAACATGACGCCTGTTAGGCGATATTACAATTTTTCGGACAAAGACAACGCTGTTAACGGCCAGGTTCTCATTTTACACCTGAGTACGGTGAGAGAATATGAGTAAAGAGTCTTTTCCAAGGACTCAACTATGCGCCGAGCGAGGCTCGAACCCAGGACCTTCCGATCCGAAAGCGAGTGTCATACCACTAGACCACATAGCCTTCACCTAGTTCATCCGCTATTAATCCCATTTGAGATGGCGGGGGTACGGGGTGGGGGGGGGGAGGGGGGGGGGGCTGCCTAGCTGTATGGTCTTTGCTTCATAAACGACAGGTATCAAATTCGACTATCTTCCCACCGTGCTATATGGCATTGAACAAGTCACTTCTCCATAGCTCACTTTGCGGCGCTGCACTGCGGCAGATGCCTGGGTGACTCCAGTCTTCCATTGAAATGGATCCTAAAGACAAATTTTCCTTTGGGGATGAATAAAGGGAATTTGTATTTCTATTGTCAGTATCTGAATCAACCCTGCATAAAATCGTGCGGCTATGTGGTCTTGTGGTATGACACTCGCTTTAGGATCGGAGGGTCCTGGGTTCGAGCCTTGATCGGCGCATGTTGAGTCCTTCGAAAAGGCTCTTTACTCACATACTCTCACCGTACTCATGTGTAGAATGAGTATCCGTTCGTTAACAGCGTTGTCTCTGTCGGAAAAAAATTGTAATTTAGCCTAACAGGCGTCCTGTCATCTTCTATATGATACGTTTTGCTGTTGGTCAGGGACCCTTTGTAAAGCGCTTTGAGCATGTTTAGTGGGGGGGGGGGGGGGGGGGGGGGGGGGAGAAAGGGAAGGTGGGAGAGGGTAGGGGGAGGGGAGGGGAGGGGTTCCGATTCGTCACGACAGAATACTGTTTCGTGATAGTAAATAGATCCCAAATGTGAATCATCACGTGAAAACGGTATCATGCTGGCGTGATTTAGGCGTGCAAAATCATGTATTTATAAAATAAAGAAAAGGGGCCCGGAGTCAAAGCCCCGAGGAACACCGATAGTTAACAAACAGGTCTAGAGAATTTCCGTTGTATTCAGTATGATAAAAATGTAGGGGATTTGTTTTACCAACACGTAAACCTTTACATTTTGATTTGTTAAATGGAAATTGCCATTTCTCAGCCAGCCCAGTGCAAGAGTGAATAAATGTCATTTTGTAAAACGTTATAATTCAAGATTTGGAAAGACTTTATATGTTTCGTCGAGTAGAATTTATAACATTTCTTATAGTACATTTTATAATTGCCATCTTGTTGACATCGACAAAACCGTTTATAGCGGCAGCCAGTTGGTTACCTGTTTTCACTCACACCTGCCTACTTTTTATTATTTAAAAAAAAAATAATTTTTTATAACCTCAGTCATGGGAGACACCCAATGTTTGTCGTTGCTTTGCCAATTTAGAATTATCTCCGTCTTTTAAATACGACAATAAACAGGTATAGGTATATTGACCTTAAAAAAAAGTAAAATTTGATATTGATCATAATATTAATAATAATAATAATAATAATATAATAATAATAATAATAATAATAATAATAATAATAATAATAATAATAATAAGTAGTAGTAGTAGTAGTAGTAGTAGTAGTAGTAGTAGTAGTAGTAGTAGTAGTAGTAGTAGTAGTATAATAATAATAATAATTAATAATAATAAATAATAATAATAATAATAATAATAATAATAATAATAGTAGTAGTAGTAGTAGTAGTAGTAGTAGTAGTAGTAGTAGTAGTAGTAGTAGTAGTAGTAGTAGTAGTAGTAGTAGTAGTAGTAGTAGTAATAATAATAATTAATAATAATAATAATAAATAATAATAATAATAATAATAATAATAATAATAATAATAATAATAATAGTAGTAGTAGTAGTAGTAGTAATAATAATAATAATAATAATAATAATAATAATAATAATAATAATAATAATAATAATAATAATAGCACTAATAATAATAATAGCACTAATAATAATGATGAAGATGATAATAATAATAATGACGATTATAATAATAATAATAATAATAATAATAATAATAATAATAATAATAATAATAATAATAATAATAATAATAATAATGATGATGATAATAATAATAATAATAATAATAATAATAATAATAATAATAATAATAATAATAATAATAATAATAATAATAATAATAATAATAATAATAATAATAATAATAATAATAATAATGATAAGACCTGCCTACTTGAAATGTGAAAAAACAAATCGTAGTTTTCAGGGGAGATAACACAGTAGACATTATAACTGTCTTTAAAATTCACCAACCTCTCCATGTCACGTGAAAATTAATGCTTTTAACTCCTTTATAGGCAGGCTAGCTCTGGCACCAAAAATTCGTTTTCAAGAGGTTTTATTGAATTAAAAATCTTTTCAAAGTTCTCAGAATAGAGTCGACAATTCGTAGTTCTACGGTATTTTGGTGGCAGTTGGCAGGTCTGCTTGTATTCCATGTAAAATCCCGCCTTTCCATTGTGACGTCACTCCAATTGTTTCCGATTCGTCAAGGCAAATTAACTGTCCACGCTTCGATTTTATTTATTTCTAGTCACGTAGTTTGTCCTGTCGTAGTCCTTGGAGCGTCATAATTTGGTGACAACAGCCGAAGGACATCGACAAAAAAAAAAAAAAAAAAAAAAAAAAAAAAAAAAAAAAAAAAAAAAAAACAACAACAACAAAAACCTCCCCCCCCCCCCAAAAAAAAAAAAAAGCATAGTTTAAAAATGTTGGCCATGAAACTTGTCCTTCAAACAATATCGATCGATTAAAATGAGACTCATCTGGTCAAAAACTCTCAAACCTGGGACTTTTTGAGATTTCTCTTTTTCTTTCTGTGACCTTCCGGATCATAGTACAATACTCTAACCACTCGGCTCCCTCGATCACCTTAACAAAACTATTTATATGTGACCCATCTCCTCAAACTGGTATCATGTCAGAATGACTAGGATACTAGAAATGAAATGCCCACCCAAAAATATCCAGACTTGGTTGTATTCATGTTTTATTGAGGAAAAGAACATTGATATTTTTTTACGGTTAAAAAACAACATTTCATATTTTTTTATCAATTTGACTTAATATGACTTTTTTAGCATCTGGATCAACTCCACATAAAACCGTTTTGGGACGATGGGTCACATATCTAATCCACTCAGTAGAATACTTAAACTTAGCCCAATTTCCATATTTTTTTTTCTATAAATAAAATTTCCAGTATCATTCGGGTAAAGTCGAATTTTTTTTACTGCCCCCCCCCCCCCCCCCCGCCCCACCACACTCTGTCTACCCAGCAGTGAATGGGTAGAGTTGGCGGAAAGTACTTTGCGCCACCAATTGCTATTGTCCGTTTCACGCTGTAGAAGCCGGGATAAACTCCGACTCCATGGGCCTAATGGCTTTGGTAGGAGGTAAAATCTAAGATGATCAGAAATTAGAAATAGTTGGGTTTAAAAAATGAAATAACTATATTTATTCTAAACAACAATATAATATATTATAAAACTAATCCACATTTTATTTTCTAATCCACATTTTATTTTTGTGTAAATTCAATCATCAGCATCTAAACCCTCCAACATAACACCGTTTTTGGGTTGTATGACACAAATTGATTATATTGCTAGAATAGAAACAGTAAACTGGTTTCTATTTCTTTTCGTTTCTTTTCCAGATTTATTTAGGATTTTCTTTTTCCCGCCAAAAGAATACCAGTAGGACTGGTCAGTTGTTTGTCTCGTGTGATTTGAAACACTCTTTGTGTAAAAGTGGATATTGCGCTATATAAAAGCCCAAGACAATGTCCACAGGGAATACAAACACAGCCTTCAAAAAGGCGGGGCTGGACACCCCTGACATAATCGTCGTCATCGTCTTCATCATCTTTGTTCTTATTGTGGGAATTTGGGTAAGACGTTGAAGGACAGAGAGTGAGAGAGAAAAAGAAAGAAAGAGAGAAAGAGAGAGAGAGAGAGAGAGAGAGAGAGAGAGAGAGAGATTATGAGAGAGTGAGAGAAAGAAAGAAAGAGAGAGAGAGAGAGAGAGAGAGAGAGAGAGAGAGAGAGAGAGAGAGAGATAGATAGATAGATAGATAGATAGATAGATAGATAGATAGATAGATAGATAGAGGCAGAGAAAGAAAGAGAAAGAGAGAGAGAGAGAGAGAGAGAGAGAGAGAGAGAGAGAGAGAGAGAGATGGGGGGGGGGGGGCGTTGGGAGGGGTAAGCACAAGCAAACAGACAAAAACAACATCAACAACAATACAAAACAAAACAAAAACCAAAAATAGATAAATAAAATAACAACATTATAAAACAACAACTTTCCGACTATTTTCAGGCAACGTGGAAGACACAGAGAGGGAATGTGACGGGATATTTTCTGGCTGGCAGGGACATGCTTTGTTTTGCTGTAAGTTAATAAGGAGAGAAAAAACTCTCGGGAATTCTTTATAACGATAATAATAATAATAATATAATAATAATAATAATAATATAATAATAATAATAATAATATAATAATAATAATAATAATAATATAATTATAATATAATAATGATAATAATGATAATAATAATAATAATAATAATAATAATAATAATAATAATAATAATAATATAATATATATATAATAATAATAATAATAATAATAATAAATAATAATAATAATAATAATATATAATAATAATAATAATAATAATGATAATAATAAT
>NC_088361.1:102179574-102189574 GCF_034508935.2 Berghia stephanieae | reverse complement strand
CATAGTTATGTGTGTTGGTCCATTATACTTCCGGATGGCAATGTCGTGAGTTTGTTAGCCAAGCGCATACCATCTTATAACAACAAGTCTGCATATTAAATTTATTCTACAGGTTTTAACAAAGTAGGAGGGCTGGGAGCTCTCTACGAGAAATACCCTCGAGCGATAGCCTCACATAAAGACAATTCCACAAAGTAAGTCATATTGGGTTGCCTTGAATCATACATAGTCTTTCAAGTCATATTGGGTTGCCTTGAATCATACATAGTATTCTTCCAAGTCAGAATGGGTTGCCTTGAATCATAGACAGTCTTTCAAGTCATATTGGGTTGCCTTGAATTATACATAGTCTTCTTCCAAGTCAGGATGGATTGCTTTGAATCATAGACAGTCTTACAAGTATTATTGGGTTGCCTTGAATCATACATAGTCTTCTTCCAAGTCAGGATGGGTTCCCTTGAATCATACACAGTCTTTCAAGTCAGAAGGGGTTCCCTTGAATCATACATAGTCTTCTTCCAAGTCAGAATGGGTTGCCTTGAATCATACATAGTCTTCCAAGTCAGAATGGGTTGCCTTGAATCATACATAGTCTTCCAAGCCAGAATGGGTTGCCTTGAATCATACACAGTCTTCCAAGTCAGGATGGATTGCCTTGAATCATACACAGTCTTCCAAGTCATATTGTATTGCCTTGAATCATACATGGTCTTCTTCCAAGTCAGAATGGGTTGCCTTGAATCATACATAGTCTTCCAAGTCAGAATGGGTTGCCTTGAATCATCCGTAGTCTTCCAATTCAGAATGGGTTGCCTTGAATCATACATAGTCTTCCAAGTCAGGATGGGTTGCCCTGAATCATACATAGTCTTCTTCCAAGTCAGAATGGGTTGCCTTGAATCATAGACAGTCTTTCAAGTCATATTGGGTTGCCTTGAATCATACATAGTCTTCTTCTAAGTCAGGATGGGTTGCTTTAAATCATAGACAGTCTTTCAAGTCATATTGGGTTGCCTTAAATCATACATAGTCTTCTTCCATGTCAGGATGGGTTCCCTTGAATCATACATAGTCTTCCAAGTCAGGGTGGGTTCCCTTGAATCATACACAGTCTTTCAAGTCAGAATGGGTTGCCTTGAATCATACATAGTCTTCCAAGTCAGAATGGGTTCCCTTGAATCATACATAGTCTTCTTCCAAGTCAGAATGGGTTGCCTTGAATCATACATAGTCTTCCAAGTCAGAATGGGTTGCCTTGAATCATACATAGTATTCAAAGTCAGAATGGGTTGCCTTGAATCATACATAGTCTTTCAAGTCAGAATGGGTTGCCTTGAATCAAACATAGTCTTCCAAGTCAGAATGGGTTGCCTTGAATCATACATAGTCTTCCAAGTCAGAATGGGTTGCCTTGAATCATCCGTAGTCTTCCAAGTCAGAATGGGTTGCCTTGAATCATACATAGTCTTCCAAGTCAGAATGGGTTGCCTTGAATCATCCGTAGTCTTCCAAGTCAGAATGGGTTGCCTTGAATCATACATAGTCTTCCAAGTCAGAATGGGTTGCCTTGAATCATACATAGTCTTCCAAGTCAGAATGGGTTGCCTTGAATCATACATAATATTCAAAGTCAGAATGGGTTGCCTTGAATCATACATAGTCTTCCAAGTCAGAATATGTTGCCTTGAATCATAGTCTTCCTTATCAGTGTGTGGCCAAGCCATTTCCATCTTCTCCTCTTAAATTCTACCTCTTTTTTTTCTTGACTTGTCATTTCCCATAGATCTGTATTTCAATTTTTTTATCCATATATACAAATGGATTTATCTATCATCATGAGATCAAAATTGTCTTGTGCAAAAGTTAAAGGCATATTTCTTATTTCCTCTCCATATTGAGGTATGAATTATGTATTACAAACGGTAAAAAAGCCAGACAAGATAATTTAAAAGAGAAAAAAAAAAGAAAATGTTATTTCCTGTTATCGGTATCTCCCAGCTACACTGTAATCCCTCCGGCCCAAGGCTAACACATCTGTGTGTGCCCACTCCGGCCCCATCCAAAATATGTTTCATCGTTTTTTTCAATGGAATCTTCCCCCAGTGATACAGGCGGCATCCCGACATCTCGTGCATTCCACTTGTTCCGTCCTGCCGATGCAGACCAGCTCCCGTGGCCTGGCAATGTCTTGGGTGTGACCATTCTCAGCTTGTGGTATTTTTGCAATGATCAGGTCAGTGTCATATTGAGTAAGGATTTTTATTATTTGAATCGGATAGATGAGAGAAATCATTTAGGCTGACGTGCACTTACTGGCAGGTCTGATCACTGAACGTAATTATGGGCTAATTTAACATCGTTGAAATTGATAATATTTTGCGTTGCTTTGAAAAACCATAACGATTTGGATTATCAGACCTGCATATAAGTAAACGTCGATTGTAGAGGGATGTTATGCAGATTCCTAGGATTATCCGACGTAAAAGAGCGAGGATATTGAAGACCATAATATATACTATTTAGACTATAAAATAAGAAACCAACACTCTGACACCAGAAGATGAAATACACAAGATATATATATATATATATATATATATATATATATATATATATGTATTAATACCGGATAGGGAGACTTTTGGTACCCCTATTAGTTCATTTTACAGTACTTTACCAATAGGGAGACCAAAATCCGGTCCCCCTATTGATTTGACCTCTAGCACATTCACTTTTCTGATTTTAGTTTAAGGTTGTCAACCCAACCGTCAAGGATATATAATTGTAAATCATAGTATTGAAGTTATTTGTTAAACACCACAGTAAGAAGAGTTATGCCTAAATTTTCACGTTGGTCAATAAGGTGACCGCCTGAAAAAAGTACAATAGGGGTACCAGTGTTTTCATCGATATATTTCAATAGTGAGGCAATATATCTTTCCGAAATTTTCTCTAAAATTCTAGAGCATTATATGGATTTTTATAGTAATGAAAACCTAATATAAAATTGTGTGAAAGTTGATGAACTGAGGAATGAACAAGATATACGAATTATAATCTATTTTTAGAAACAGATTTATCGAATCTTGGTCCGGATTCTTATCTTGGTGACAAGAGACAAGCAAACATAGTAACTCTTTTTTTCGTGAAACGTATGTTTAGTCAATTTCGCGCATAAAGAGGCACTCGGCACTCACTCACTCCGCAAGTCAGTAGTAGGTGGTTATCAGTTATCAGCTTTAATTCTTAGTCAAACGCTTCATCAAACCCATTATTGAGTAGCATGTTGATGCCTGATGCCAGTTGAAGCCATCTCGACGTCGTGAAATGGAGCATCTTCTGTCATAGCAGTAGAATCGTCAGATGCCGCATTTAAATCCTCCATTCCAGGCGTTGCTGTTGCCATATCGATCTTCGAAATGATTTGGTCTAGACGTCAAGTTGACCCGTTCTATGTCTGAAGAGATTTTAAAGTGCAATACCTAACATTATATCTTGATCTACAAAAGAGTCTTTTTAAATGAACCGCTGTGTTTCTATATTTTTCAAGAACCAATGATTATCTGATAACCACTGACAACTGACTTGCGAAGAGAGTGGCCGACGGACGTCCTCTCTATAGCCGCAAGTATTTTTTCGTCACTTGCTGAGTTCCAAACTAGACGTCTATGGCATCGTGGGGTAAATTGATGCTGGAGGCATCATTGAAGAGACACCGAGATAATTTAAATGGTAAGTTATTGGCCATTCTTATTACATCACTGTTGATTTAAGATTTTCAATAGGGTAGACATCACACTAGGTACTTTGGTAAAAAATTCAAATTGGATTGAGCTCAATGAAACCTATATCATTTTAAAGTGCTTTTCAACACGATTCTAATGATACCAAAATTGTGAAAATCAGATAAGCAGAAAAAAAGTTGTGTTAGTTTAAAGGCTGACAAATGGTCTTCTATTTGCCTTTGTTATTTACTGACGGACTTTGTGACCTGAAAATTGTTGCATTTCCGGTAGTAACCGCCATTTGGATTTCAAAACTGGTCTAAAATGACCGCTAAGATTTGAGTAAGGATTTTACTGGAACGAATTTCATGGATGCGGTATACAACTTTGCCCTGAATTTAATTTTATAAAAAAGTTAAGATGTTAAATAAACGTGCCAGCATGAAATTTTGATTTACCAAGTTCTAATCTTTTAATTATCCAAAGCTAAATTATACCCTATTTTATCCATAATCAAAAGTTATACTAAATTGTCATTGATTTTAAAATAAACTACACCAAACGATAGAGTAATTTCTCCTGAAGAAAATAAGACATAAATCATTAAAATCCATCCATAAACAAAAAATCTATGGAACTTTTTCTGAGACCCATCACTCAAAAATCCAAAAAATCGGGTCACAGCCACTAGGCCATTTATCGGCTCCCTGCTGGAGGGCCAAATGGACGTTTACCAAAGTACCTAATCACACACACACCGATTGATGATTGTCACTTGTCAGTCAGTCATTTGGAAGTGGAGTCAGATAATTCGGGAACTTCTGTAGACTGTAGATTCACACTAGTAAGATCTGTCGTTTACTACTACTACTACTACTACCACTACTACTTTTAGTTTTAGCGCTATCCAACTCAACACTTCTCGTGTTTATTTTATTTTGGCAAAACTAGAATGGATTTTTGAAAAGAATATAAAAAATAATTTAAACTTAAACCTGTCTTTGCATCTTGCTTTATGCATACAGTATGCCATATCACAAAATCATAGTTTAATGTTGAGAATATCTATTTCTTTTGTAACTTCAGATCAGAGAGATTTGAGCTTTAAAAATCCTGAAAAATGTCTTGCTGTCAATCCAGACAACCCTTTTGATGTGATCTATGATGTTAATGGTAAGAATGTAATTTGATGAGGAAATGAATAACATTTAGGTACACATAGTTTGCTTTTTTTTTTTTTTTTTTTTTTGAGTCATGATGTTTAATACTATTACAGTCCACTCCGGATAATTGCAACTCGTTTAATCGCAACTTTCGGTTAATCACAATATTTCCTAAGCAATGGAAATAATTCTATATAAAAGTCACTGGTTAATTGCAACAAACTTCGGTTTTTTAAAAAGTGGTAAATTCAAGAAATCAAACAGTATATCATGATTAAATTTCATCATGGATGAAATCGTGACAGGTTGAAGAATCGAGAGTGAGCAGGATTTAATGCTACAGTAGTGTGTCACCACTCTGTTAGAGTCGAAAGAGGGCGGGGCTCTGCAGTATGGGTTTGTGACGTCATCGGTGGCCATTAAATAGAAGAGGGGTGGGGCTGGTCATAATCTTGACAACAGGTTATAAATGACAGTTATAAAGAGAGACTGAGCGATATCCTTTGTTTTAGGATTAACAACTGTGCATTGTGACCAACGAGTTTGGTGAGAGCTTATTGTCTCTCATTAAGGCTAATCTCTTTAACTCTGACAAATGTTGAATTGTTGAGAAAAAAGATTGAAACTTCTTCCAATCTGAATAAGATATCGGCTTGCTTCATAGCTGCTTTTGGTTGACAAATCTACACGGGGCTGCCATATGGTTTTTGTTTCAATCAAATTGCTCTGTATGTGGTGGACTAAGAATATTATTTACTGGTTTGGGTTGACAATAAATGTGTAAAATGTTGAAATAGTGGACAGGAAACTGAATTTCGGTTAATCCCAACATTTTCGATGATCCCAAGGTATTGCGATTATCCTAAGTGGACTGTACCTGAATCTTGAACGAAAAACTATCATATGGATATGATTATAGACAGATTGGTTTCTGGAATTATATTTCCGTCCTCCCTTGCCAACTCTGACGTTCTTGAAATTTAAAAGAAAATAGCCAGAAGGTTTCGGACTTAATTTTCTTTTTTTTCCAAAGGACAATAGTCATAAGGTAAATAATTTTAAAAAATCCTTTTACAGCACAAGATGGCATGATTTTTTGTTTAAGAGTTTAGAGAAAAACTTGCACATGATAGTCTTCAGCTTTTTTTTGTTGTTTTTATTTTCTATATAGACTCCAACTCAGAGCCTGAAAGTGATGCAGAACAAAGTTCCATATCACATGATTCATTTGTGGTAAGTATGTACATTAAAATAAAATCATAACATTTGTATAGCGTTTATCCACAGTTGGCACCATGCTCAAAATGCTTCACATCACCATATTTTGTGGTGGACAAAACACATTTGCCACAAAAGATGAGACCTGCAGTCTGTTAGGCGCAATACAATATTTCAGGACAAGGACAACACTGTTTTACACCAGTGAGATCTCCTAGTTTTTTGTTGTTAAAAATTTTTCTTTGCAGTGGACTTCGCCAACAATAACACTATTTTAAACCTTCCTCGTTATATTTTGAAGTGATATTCATTGATGAGCCATTCACATTTGAAGTCGTTTGTTTTTTATTTGACAAAATGTGAAAATGATGCGTTTCCAGGAAAAATTAAAATAGCTTCTGTTGGGATTATACTTTTGATCTCGCATTTTGTCCAAATTCTCTGGCATCGTAATGTTTATCAACTTTTTTTGTTAACTATATTGCAGTTGCAAGGTTAGGAAGTTCATATTGTTGCAATGACAACCGTTTATATGTCCAGAATCGTAGTGATATAAAAAATTGTTTTGTAGTTGTTGGTCCTGGTGTAGGATTTAAAGAGTTGGTTAAAAACGGTTTACTGAAACCCTGGTTGGTGTATCTATATTTATCCAAGCACAGTTGAACATATTAAATACTTAGACAATATGTCTGCCTTTCTCAACTCTTTTTTATTATACTTGCATTATTAACCAGCTAATTGTTTAGTTGGATTATTAAACAATGGCTCTTCATGTTTATTGTCAACATGAATAAATTGATTGATCTGTCATCTTTTCCACAAAATATACAGGGTCCCGATTTTGTTGCTGACTCCGAGTCTGATTCCTCTACGTACTCTGTGAGGTACCCAATGCTGAGTACATCATTGTCTTTGGAACCTAGTGCTCATTCCCCAACTCAGTCAGAGCCTCATCCACAACTATCACAGACTGAACCTCGTTGCCAGTCTGGGACCCAGGTTCAACCCGAATGCTATACACTTGCAAACCAACGTGTTACGTGCAATGGTGAGTCATTTTTTTGTCATTCTTCTCCTTTGATATTTGTGGGATCAATTTTAATTTACCCATTCCTTTTAAAAGAAAACTTCCACCCCCTCCATGGTGCTGCATTTGTGTTATTGCATTTTTTTCTGTTTTGGCAGTGCTGCGTCGCAAAATACGCTACCATTTACATAACAAGCACAAATCCAAATTTGATAGGGTGGACATCTTAGAATCTGAAACCCCAATGTGTGAGTGATATCAGTGAAACCAGCCATAAAAATGTTCATGTTTATTTTATTGGGGTTTTTTTTTGTCTGTAATAGACTTAAATTGCTTGTATTGTAAGTGTTAAAATGGTTTTTTTGTTACAACCCATCTATATATTAAAACTGTTTCTTTGTATTTCTATGATGCTTAAGGCTTTTTTTCACAGACCAGCTGGAAACTTAACGAGAATCAGAGTAGATAACATTTTTATTAATCTTGCAACCTAAACAGTATATGATGATTGGGAGCATTTAAAGAAAAGCACATTTTCTTTTTAATTTGTCGGTACTAAAATTATACTTTGATAATGTCTGCTGTGCTACAAACCCTTTTGACTTCCAGGTTCAATATTTTTCTTTATTCTAAAATTCTTGGGTTTCCTTTCAATGACAACTGAGATCATTAAAATTCAGCTCACAACATGATGTGTGTAGATTTGATGAAAACATATGTTCGAGTTGAGAAGCAGTGTTCACGAACTTGCTGATCGTTTTTACTAGCATTTATTTTCCTAACTTACCTGTGTCAATTAACAAAGGCAAGACTCAAATATTTTCTATCTGAACAGTGTGTTTGTTATTGAAATATTTCCGGCATATACATGTCATATTTCATTCCCACAAAATATAAATCAGGATTAAGTTGTCTGGGCATCAGCATCGTTCAGGCAGTTGGGGGGAAGTCTTTAAGGAATTAATGAAGCCGATGCTCAACCGGTCTGGAGGACGTTTGATTGATGTCGGCTGTTTGTTCTGCCAGCCGGTGATGTTTTCTCACTCCCTCAATGACAAAGAAAGTCATTGTTATGACTATGAACTATAGTCTATTATTACTTTTGTTACTATATTAATTGTTACTTATTGCCGCTACTGTTATTATTATTATTATTATTATTATTATTATTATTATTATTATTATTATTATTATTATTATGATATTGCCTTCATTGCATTCTATTACTATTATTGATATAATTAATTTCTGATTGTTGTAAATAATTTATGTGAATTGAATTTTGTCGATTGGCCAAGGGCCTACAATAAACTTAAATGAAATGTTAGTCTTTGGATAGGACTTGGGTCTATTCTTGATTGCTTTTCCGCCTGGGTCGAGTGAAGCATTTGGAGTAAATTTTGTTGCTCAACGTAAAAAACATTCCGCTGATACTGATACCTCCAAGGGGTGGTTGGGGAAAAACCTAAAATTCTTTTGACATTCTGTCTGATTATTCGCTGAAACAACAAAGGACAATCTATGTATTCAGATGAGACTTCAATGTGTTACTATTCCGATTTATGTTCATATTTTGATTATAATGAAGAGGGAACCCTGAACCCAGTGAAGTGGGTGGATTGATCTATTTATTTCTATTTCAAAACAAAAATATGGCGTCTTTTCACTGGATTTGTTATGTGGCAGAGGTCTCCACAAATCTAACATACCTCTTCCAAAGGAATAGATGGTAGAAAAGTATATAACAAGAAGGAATTATGACAGTTACTTGTCCAGGCCTTAAATATTTGGAATGCTATTCCTCTCTATCGCTGTCATGTAGCTGATGTGCATACGATCTGTCTATTGATTTATTTTCATAGTTCATAGCATGATGTGCTTTATTTTCTTCTTTTTTTTTCCAGAAAAATACAAAAAGCCAAGGAGACCCTGTCCAGACTGTGGACAGTTGCAAACAAAACTCTCAAGGCATTTGATGAGGAAACACAAAGATGAGACAGAAGTTACAGAGGCCATGAAACAGCCTGTAAAGGAAAGGGATAGAACAATGGATTATCTCAAGAAAAAGGGCATTTTTTATTCAAACACTAGAAACAATTCAATAGTTATGCGTGAGAGAGCACAAGGGTCACATGAAGTTGTTATGTGTGCTGGCTGTAAGGGGTTTTACTCTGGACGAAGGGTTTATGAACACAAAAGAAATGTAGTACTGAGCATGCTCTGTGTACTGGAGTTGTAAAATTTTATCCCGTGGCTCCCAATGCAAGTAAAGAAATAAAGGAGAATATTCTTGACAAATTTCGGAATGATGAAGTGGGAAATTTGTGTCGATCTGACAAAGCTATAGTATTGTTAGGAACAAAATTGTGGAGTAAAAGTTCAAAGAAGGAGAGAAAAGTTATAATGAGTGATTTACGCATCTTAGGAAATTTGATTTTAAAAACTAGGAAGAGAACAAATCAACCTTCTTTCTCTGGAGAGGACGTGGTGAAGCGTTGTAACTTTAATGAAATATCGCAAACCATTTCTGAAATGACTTTGAAAGAGGATGGGACATTGAAAGCAGGCTTGAAGCTTTCAATTGGATTTATATTGAAAAAGTTAATTAATTTCTTAAAAGGGGAATATATAATGCAAAACAAAATGGAAGAATCCGCAGAGATAGATTTGTCCAAAGCTGTCCTGGATTATAATTGGGATAGTATTTTTTTTACAGCCAGAGTTCAATGTGAAGCAAAGAGAACAAATTTGAGAAAACCCAAAGAGATGCCATTAGAGAATGATATAAAGAAGCTACGGCAATTTATTACTGAAGAGATGGTCCGTATTTGTGAGGATGATTATCAATTTTTGATTCACATATGTTT
>NC_088361.1:102163919-102179474 GCF_034508935.2 Berghia stephanieae | reverse complement strand
CCCAATGCAAGTAAAGAAATAAAGGAGAATATTCTTGACAAATTTCGGAATGATGAAGTGGGAAATTTGTGTCGATCTGACAAAGCTATAGTATTGTTAGGAACAAAATTGTGGAGTAAAAGTTCAAAGAAGGAGAGAAAAGTTATAATGAGTGATTTACGCATCTTAGGAAATTTGATTTTAAAAACTAGGAAGAGAACAAATCAACCTTCTTTCTCTGGAGAGGACGTGGTGAAGCGTTGTAACTTTAATGAAATATCGCAAACCATTTCTGAAATGACTTTGAAAGAGGATGGGACATTGAAAGCAGGCTTGAAGCTTTCAATTGGATTTATATTGAAAAAGTTAATTAATTTCTTAAAAGGGGAATATATAATGCAAAACAAAATGGAAGAATCCGCAGAGATAGATTTGTCCAAAGCTGTCCTGGATTATAATTGGGATAGTATTTTTTTTACAGCCAGAGTTCAATGTGAAGCAAAGAGAACAAATTTGAGAAAACCCAAAGAGATGCCATTAGAGAATGATATAAAGAAGCTACGGCAATTTATTACTGAAGAGATGGTCCGTATTTGTGAGGATGATTATCAATTATTTGATTCACATATGTTTGTTAGGCTTCGCAATGTCATCGTAGCTAGGCTTACAATGTTTAATGCGAGGAGAGGCGGAGAACCCGCAAGGATGTTGTTAAAAGACTGGAATGATGCAGATTCAGGTGTATGGGTTGATCCCCAGCTTGTACAACATGTCACTGATCCTCTGGAAAAAGCGTTACTTGAGAAGTATAAGCTGGCCTATCAGTCTGGAAAGGGAAGCAAGATGTTGGTCCCTGTGTTGATACCCAATGACACAATTCAGCCTTTAAGGAAACTTGCACAGGAGCGTAAAGCTGTTGATATTTCAGACAACCCATTTCTTTTTCCAAATACAGGAATATCCAAAGATCATGTAAGTGGTTACATTGCCATCAAATATGTCACTTCCTTAGTAAAGGATTTAGAGAAACCCCAGTTGTTAATAGCTGATAAATTCAGGCACCGAGCTTCGACATTATTTGCCTTACTTGATGTCCCACAACACGAGAGAGATGTCTTCTATCGACATATGGGACACAGTGAATCAATCAATCAAAACATTTATCAGTGTCCACTTGCAATACGAGAAATAACAGAAGTTGGTCATTTTTTGGGTCAAATTGATAACTCAGCATCGGTCACTGGGGAAGGAAATTGTAACATTGAAACAAATGACTCTGTAGTGAATAGAGACTCAAATGCAAATTTTGGAACATCCATAGTAACAGCTGCAAATCAAGAAGAAATATTTGATGGTGAAGCAGGAGTGCCAAATCAGCTTACGTGTTCTTCAAAACAAACTGAACCCAAGAGGAATTCAAGCAAAAATCGGAGATACATGTCATGGTCAGATGAGGATACAGATAGAGTCAAGTCATATTTTAAAAACTTTGTCGAAGATGTTTCAGCACATGGTTCAAGGGGATCATTACCTAGAAAGTCTGAAATTATTCTGTTCTTAAAACACCACAGGGTATTTTCACAAAAAGGAATCCCTGAAGGTACACTAATTAGTTTGGTGAAGACAAAGATTTTTAATGAAAGAAATAAATATAGAAGGGAAAGAGCGTTTCAATCGGTGTAATGACAATCATGAATTTGATTTGTATTACATTCATTGTTTTGTATAGTGTTATTGACATATTTTGGGGGTTTACAAAAACGTTTTATCTTTATATAGTACAATCTGTTCATCATTGCAATATCCTTTTTTATATTATATGAACATTCATTTGCTCAGCTTGAGAGACAAATGCTTTGTAGAACCATAGCTGCCAACCGTTCTGTTAAAAACGGATTTGTTCCGTATTTGACTTCCTGAGTCTGTAAGTGCTTATTTTTAGTTCAAAATCCGTATTTTGTAATTTTTGACTAATTTGTGGTAAAAAAGCCATGTGAGCCTAATGAATTATTATTATTGATCCATTATTATTACTATTACTACTACTACTATTGTTGTTATTATTATTATCATTATTATTGGTGTCCAGTGAGAGCATAATCTCCATTTGTGTAGCTCTTTAATTTGAATTATGCCTCTATCATAAATGATTTTCAACAATTAAAAAAGTTCCATTCGTTTATATGACGCCTGTATTTTAATCAAACCTTTCATAATGTATTGGAGATTTGCATAGGATATGGATGTTAGCCTCGATATACTTTGAATATTCTAAGACAGTATTGATACTTTCACTATTTGTTACAAATATTATTTTAATTAAGAATAAAATTAAATCCACCTTTTTGATTGGAAGGTATTCAATAAGAAAATCAATTGCTTATATTGATTAAAGATGACAATGATTATTTCCCTTTATTAATTTATGAAATATATAAATTTAATCCCTTTAAAAACATCTTCATCTGATTTTAATTTTTTTTTTCAAGCAAGCTTTTGTAACGGTTTAGGTTCAAGAAAAATAAGTATACTCCATTTTTAGGTGTGTTTATCTTGTCAAAGTAAAGAAGTAGGAATTCTCTAATATTTAGAGGTGCATTTTACTATAACTACTATTATAGTATACTACTTAAAGACCATTATGTTGCATGAAAGAAAACATATATGCTATCGTCTACTTTTTATCTGAACTCACCTAATTTTTACCCCAAAACGCCCTCTCAAGTGATGTACCAGGTTGGTAGTTATGCATTTCTAACCATCTTAAGTTATTTCATTTATTTTACAATTGTGCTTCTTGTGTATTGGTCCTTATCAAAGTTGAGGCAGTTGAATTCTTTCTTTATATTGTCCGTTCTGAATTTTGATCTCATTGTGGAAAGCTCCCATAGCGGGCAGGGAGGTACACACTGTGTCTTCTATCCCCTTATATCTGTTTTCCAACATGCTTTCAGTCTTTGTCTTGGAATGAGATTACTTGTTTTTTTCCTGGCCCTCGCCGGAGTCCTAGCTGGGAGGGAAGCAGTCAAATGCATATTTATTGTTTTGGGAGATGATATTTTTTTCCTTGTAAATCATCTCTCTGTTATGTATTATTACTATATTTGTTATTTTTTAATGTATAATGTAAGCATTTGAGTGTGTTCCTCTTTGTTGGATTTTGTTCTTGTGTCCGGATAAGACTTATAGGTGATCTCAAACTAAGTACATTGGTGATACGCTCTTGGAATCTACATCTGATCCCTATTTGTTCCCAGTTCCCCTATGTCTTACTTTCTCTTGGATGCTTCAACTGTAATTCTAGAACTTTTTACTATCCAATTTTCTTCCTTTTTACTGGCGCTGATATAACCTAAATGTGTTGCAAGCGCCGTAAAACCCTTAAAAACAAAACAACAATCATTGTGGAAAGTGTCATTTTAACGATTCAAATGTGCTGGTACTAAACCCGATAGTTGAGCAACATTTGGACTAGCCTCTGTCATCTCAAACTTGTTAGTGTTAGTAATAGTAATTAAAAAGGCTGACTTTTATATGTTGCGATTCGATGAAGGGGGCGGGGCTTCGGCACACATCGCCCCTCATCCCGGGCCAAATGAGCGTTCCTTATTTTATTTTTGAAAAGTTGGCAGCTATGTAGAACTATCTGAAAGAATCAGATATGGCAGAATAAAAAGTCTTTCTACTAACCCTAACTTAATTGGCCAATGTAGCTTTATGTTCAGCATTGTCTAGATACCTAATGTAAAATTTCACTATTCTTTTTATGATAATTTTAAGAGTTGCAATCTTTAGAGGTGACTGTCAAGAAATGACACCTCTGTGCATTTAATTTCATTCTTTTTTTATCCCCTCATCCTTAATCAGAATAATAATAATTAATAATGAAAAAAAATGCAGCAACGACAGCTTAGAACGGCATAAAGTGCTTAAGAATTATTTTTTTTGCATTAAACTTTATTCAAACGATTTTCAACACTTTTGCTTCACAGTTTATGCTTTTTAACAAATGCAATTAAGCAACTTACCAGCAACAACATATTGGTTTGTTATCATTTGAGGGTTTTATCAGTAAAACTGTTTCTATCCTTTTATGTTGCACTGTACACATAACAAACTTCATGCTTTTATTTGGTGACCAAAGACTTATGTGATACAGTGGATGAATGTTTGTGATGGCTTTTGGAACTGAAATAAACCTGCAATATGATTTGTAGACTTCTATCGTTATGTATCATTTTTCGGTCAAATGTAAATGTAATTTTACACGAGCTTGATGTATCATAAAACCCACAATGAGCTCAACGTGCAGCTGGTAGTGGTAGTACATTTATATGGACACGAACAACGTTGTTACAATTCAGTAACGTACTCCAATTAACACAAGTGAGACTGTAAATGAGACTTTTACAATGACTCTGCATCGCCACAAATATGAATTCGAACCCTGACAACTCGGGCGTCAGACGAACTGTCTACCACGAAACCAAAGCAAGCATTGTGCAAGTTAAAGTGAATGAGATGTTGATTGAAGCCGTTCATTGTGTCCATCAGATCTGCTGTCCTATCCATCCAACTCCATTCACTGGGTGGGGTTCCCGACTTCCCATAATGGGCAGGGACGTACTCGTTGCGTCTTCTATCCCCCTATGTCTATTTTCCAACTTGTTTTCTGTCTTTGTCTCGGGATGGGATTACTTGGTTTTGTCCAGGACCTGGCTGGGAGGGAAACAGTCAAATGTATAGTTCGAGTTTTGGGAGATTATATTTTTCCCTTGTAAATCATCTGTCTGTTATGCTCTTTATTGTTTTGTTTACATATTATTTATGCTTTGTAAACATTTGAGTGTATCCCTCTTTGTTGGGACCTGTGCTTGTGTCTGAATGAGACGTTTAGGTGATCTCAAACTAAGTACTTTGATAGTGGGCTCTTGGAATCTACTGTTTCCTATTTGAAACAAATCCCCTTTGCCTTACTTTTTCTTGGGTGCTCTAATTGTAGTTCTAGAACTTTTTACTATCCCATTTTCTTCCTTTTTACTGGCGCTGATATGACCTTAATGTGTTGCAAGCGCCGTAAAACCCTTAAAAACAAAACAAAACAAACCAAGTCCATTCAGTGGTATACAACAACAACAAATAAACTCCTCTGCCTGGTCCCTTCTATCTCTGATCTTAACCTGGGTCGTCAGGTTTCTAAAGGGGTCGGGGACTGCAAAAACAATGGCGCACGGAGCAACTGGGAATATTTTTTGCCGTGTTTGAGTCCCAGGTTATTTCCCTGAGCGCCCCTTCTGAGGGATGGACCTTCCCAGGAGTTAGTAAATGCGTTGCTCGGCCATTTCACTCTACGCACACTGGGATAAGCTTCGACACTATGGCCATGAAGCTCTTAATCTTAAGGACTTACTTTATTTTAGACAATTTGGTGGTAGCTCACTTGAAAATGCACTCTTAGGTATACACATATATAAACATATACTGGGCTCCCTAAAAGGGTTTTTTAATGTGGTCTCCCTAAAAACATGTTTTACCAAATGTCTCCTTAAAGCTACAGAAACACTTAGTAAAACAGTAGGGGGACCGAGTAATTTTCTATATACCATTGTGATCATCAAGCATCAGAATTGTGTTCATAAATCATTGTAGGGCATCAAACTATACTCATTTGAACAAAGATTGAACAGTTTAATCAATTTGAACAAGACATATGCTTGGTCCTCCAATTGGTGCATTTCAAAGTGGTCACCTTAATAGTGGATTGATACTTATATATATATATATATATATATATATATATATATATATATATATATATATATAAGTCCACCAGAAGAGGGGTTTTACGATCCAAATAAAATAGGGACCCGTCTTTTTTACATCAAACTTTTCTACCCTATTACCTGATTCATTCTGAGAAGAATCTGAATTTTTTTAGCGGAAGTCTCTCTTGACTGCTTCAACATTTCAACAGTTGTCCGATTGTTGCCAATGTAGCTGTCATGATGCAATTTCTATTGTGTGTCCTTTCAGGTTTTGGTTCAGCGTAGCCTGGCAGCAAAGAATATGTACCACGTAAAGGGTGGGTCCATACTAGCAGGATACCTCAAAATTTTACCGTTGTTCACCATTGTTTTCCCGGGGATGATCAGCCGTGTCTTGTTCACAGGTCAGTAAGAGTAATGTCATATCCCTTAGGAGTTAGTCGATAGGTTTAATCTTGTCAGAGATAAGGCATTGTTTTGGCTGACAGAATATTGTACTTGTCGCCAACAAGACAGTGTTTTGGCTGACAGAATATTGTACTTATCGTCAACAAGACAGTGTTTTGGCCGACAGAATATTGTACTTGTCGCCAACAAGACAGTGTTTTGGCTGACAGAATATTGTACTTGTCGCCAACAAGACAGTGTTTTGGCTGACAGAATATTGTACCTGTCGGCAACAAGACAGTGTTTTGGCTGACAGAATATTGTACTTGTCGCCAACAAGACAGTGTTTTGGCTGACAGAATATTGTACTTATCGTCAACAAGACAGTGTTTTGGCTGACCGAATATTGTACTTATCGTCAACAAGACAGTGTTTTGGCTGACAGAATATTGTACTTGTCATCAACAAGACAGTGTTTTGACTGACAGAACCCCAACATTTCCCACAAACGTTATATTTTGTTCTTTTTAAAACATGTAATGAGTAACCCACTGCCTCTATAGGGTGATATGCGATATTGTTACTATCGCTAAAAGTGGATTAACATTTAAAACAGTCTAACCCATGAATTTGAGTTTTTTCCTAATTTAAGACGACATATCTGGGTATATTTATTGTCACAATAAGACCCTAGTCAAGACAAGATTGTTTTTGGGATGTTATTTTCTTGCATTTTTCTTCCTGCTTTGACTGTCACCGTTTCTTACACACATTTTCAAATGTTCGTCCTAACACGGTATTTTGTCGGAGTCACCTTCACGCCAAAACGTGATATTCGTATCAAGGCTAAAATTATAAGATATGTGATATATTTAGTTACTTTAAGAGGCTGTATAGATTTAAAAAGAAAAGAGAATATACAGAGATCATCAACTTAATTCTCATGTTTTTGACCATAATATATTCATGCTTTTGAGACAAATCCATTCCAATATAATACCGTTTTAGGCGATATGTCACAATTCCTCACAACAACTCTTGTATTTTGGTTCCAGATGAAGTAGGCTGCACGGATCCAGACATTTGTGAGATGGTCTGCAGTAACAGGGTAGGCTGCACCAATATTGCTTATCCTAAACTGGTCATTGAGCTCTTGCCTAGCGGTGAGTCACTGTTTCAAATCTTTTTTTCTTTACGTTGTTGAAACCGTTCTTGGCTAGATGTGAGTCGATGTATCAAAACTTGTTAACGTGATTGAAACTGTTCATGTCTTGCGGTGAGTCGATGTATCAAAACTTTTTTACGTTATTGAAACTGTTCATGTCTTGCCTTTTCCAAAGACTCAACTATGCGCCGAGCGAGGCTCGAACCCAGGACCTTCCGATCCGAAAGCGAATGTTATATATATATATATATATATATATATATATATATATATATATATATATATATATATATATTTATTTATGAGTGTTGGTGGGTACTTGTTGGTACGAAAGTGCTCGATAATGGTGGTTAGAGCTAATATATAATGTAAATTTTCACTCACATTTTTGTGGTCGAGACGACTCGTTTCTGTGTTTTTTACACTTCTTCAGTCGGCGTAATCCATTGTAATGTCCGTAGAAAGTTCTTACTCCAAACTAAAGTTGTTTCGTTGTGTATTGGTGATTAGTGTTGATGTGTATTGTGATGTGCTCTCATGTTTATATTATGAGTGTGTGTGTGTGTGTGTGTGTATGTGTGTGTATGCGTGTAAGTGTGTTGTGTGTTGTGTGTACATGTGTGTGTGATAGTGTAGTGGAATGTGGTTGCGGCGCAACTTTTCAAACAAAGAGAACGCTGTTAACGACCAGGTACTCATTTTACACTTGAGTATGGTGAGAGAATGTGAGTAAGGACCTTCTGATCTGAAAGCGAGTGCTATACCACAAGGCCACCAAGCCTCATTGATCCGCCCAAATAAATATTATGTTCTTCTTCAGGTATTCGCGCAGTGAGGGGTGTGTGGGGAGGGGGGGGGGGGATGAAAGATGGGTTTTTCTTTTTTATGTTTTGAAAATAGCACAATACCGATCTGAACCCTGTGCAGTGTGATTAGGGTTATTAGGAAACAAAAGCTTCCATGCGCAGATAGTTTCTAAAATCAGATGAATAATCAGTCACTTCCTTTAACATATTTATAATATGAGTGTGTTATCATCATCATCATCATCATCATCATCATCATCATCATCATCATCATCATCATCATCATCTTTTATTTGATCGTGATAATGATGGAATAGTTGTGGTTGTTTTGATAACCATGAGGAGATTTCCATAAAACGCTTATTTCAATTTTAGAATAACAACAAGGACACTTTTCCATATAATTGTTCGCACAAATAGATAAGATCAAAACCATTTCCAGTATTTCTTTTGGGATTGCGGCGACATCCTTTTAACACAAATCCGGATATTTATGAAATAATCATTCCACTAAAATGGAATGCATTTTTCTATCATTTATTCAATCTTGTTTTTCCAAGTTGAACTGTAACCAAGCGCAATCATGTTTATTTTTTGTTACACTTCCTGCCCTCCATCTACAAACAAAGAAAGCTGTTTTGTCATTCAAAGGAAATACATGTAATTGAGGGAAATCCATTTAACTATAAACTTAACTTTAATGAATATTTGATAACAACATCGCGAAAGACGGGTGCCGTGTTATACAACTATACATTTATACAAAAGCTACATCGCAAAAGACGGATGCCATGTTATACAACTTTTCATTTAGACACCTAGACCATATCTATTGTCAAATTTAACGTGTATGTCACGTTGTTAAAACGTAAACGTGTATTGTGACGTTAAAAGAAACAAGCTATGGCTATTTTGTAACTTGTTCAGTTGTATAAAAAGAATACTTAATGTGATAAGAATGTTTATTGCTTAAGAAATAGAACCAAGAGTAACAAGACACATTGGAATTTCCTCGTTACGGTTGAATAAATAAAATCACTCTTTTTTTAAAAAGCGTCGCTAACCAAAAAAATTAAACAAGAAGAAGGGAAAATACGTGAACAAAAGCAACAGATAATAACAACAACAAATCATCAACAAGTCATGCATCGATAACAAAGTAAATTAGATAACTTAACCAACAAGAATGTCAATCAAAACAAGAAGAACATCAACAAGAACAAAAACAAAAACCCAAACAAAACAAAGCAAAACATAGCAACAAAATAAAACAATACAAAACAATTAATCAGCATGAATATAAACAATAGAAGAAGCTTTTACGAACCGTCAGGTCAACGGAGCTGTAGTATGAAACGGGCATTAGTTGGTTTCGTTTTTTCCTTTAGATAGGACCTTAATGTATCACAGAGAAATATTCGTCAAGTCTAACAGACACAGCCACTGCTTTCAAATGGTCACATGGCCCTTGCCCCCTCCCTCCCACCATCCCCCCCCCCCCCCCAATCATCTTTCGGACCTGGTAAAAAAGAAGTCAAATTCTCGCCTCTTAAGAAGCTCCAGCGACATGACATTGTTAATCGTAGCAAAGAAAAATTCCAAAACTTTGGTGATCGTTCTTTTGAATTTTTTGGCCTCACAGGCATCATGTCTCGTCCTACATGCCAAGTGTTGATGGTGGCCTCGGACAGCCTTGCAGTTGTAAAACGCTTTGTTCAAGTTGAGTGGACATTGCTCTGTATTTAAACTTGCCCATTTAATTTGACCAGTTTGTCAATGATGTCCAAATTGGTGTATAAGGGTTGTATAAAGTTAACGACATACAAGCTGAGTTCATGGAGCCAATTCAAATGGATGGGCTTTAATCATTATATCATACATTAGAAAATCAATTCGATCACGAGGAAAAGGATAAAAATAGTCATAAAATGAAATCATGGACAATAAATTCAGATAATATCAAGCTTTAAAAATCATGGTCCGAATCTTTGATATATTTTGGAAAAAATATAGAACTAACCATATTATGAGGGACGCCGTCTAAACATGACCCAGATTCTTTTCATAATTAGATGCAAATGACTTGAATGATCACGTGCTTCCTGTCATTTTGTTCTGATGGCGTCATCGTACGGTTAACTCTATGCGTTGCGTTTATTAAAACAACATGAGAATCGGTATTTTCAACAATAACCTTGAAAAATTGTGACAATAGATATCAAAAATGACTTTGATATATATATCTATATATAATATATATATATATATATATGTATGTATATATATATATATATATATATATATATATATATATATATATATATATATATATATATATATATATATATATATTTTCAACAATAACCTTGAAAAATTGTGACAATAGATATCAAAAATGACTTTGATATATATATATATATATATATATATATATATATATATATATATATATATATATATATATATATATATATGTATGTATATATATATATATATATATATATATATATATATATATATATATATATATATATATATATATATATATTCAACAATATCCTTGAAAAATTGTGACAATAAATATAAAAGAATGACTTTAATATATATATATATAATATATATATATATATATATATATATATATATATATATATATATATACACCATACTCTTATGTGAACCACCGTTATAAAACGGTATTATGTCAGGTTAATTTAGATGCTACAAATTGTATTTATACGGATCGTTATTTTGGTCTATTTTAACTAAAGCTAGAGGTGCCTAAATGAGCCAGTACAATAGAGAGAAAGATAAAGTGGGTAAATGTGACTTATATATAAGGGAACAACACTGACAAAAAACAAACAACGTTTCGGCCCTTGGCCTTCGTCATATGAGTCACATTTACTCACTTTATCTTTCTCTCTATTTTAACTAAAACCGCACAGTGGCATGGCGATTTAAGTCAAACCCCACTCAGAACCCCAGTCAAAATCCCACTCAGAACCCCAGTCAGAATCCCACTCAGAACCCCAGTCAGAATCCCACTCAGAACCCCAGTCATAATCCCACTCAGAACCCCACTGAGAATCGTACTCAGAACCCCACTGAGAATCCCACTCAGAACCCCACTCAAAATCCCACTCAGAACCCCAGCCAGAATCCCACTGAGAACCCCACTCAGAATCCCAGTCAGAATCCCACTCAGAACCCCATTGAGAATCCCAGTCAGAACCCCACTCAGTACCCCACTCAGAGCCCCACTCACAACTCTGTTTGGGGCGCTCGAAAAGGAAACGATGTGTTGATTTATACAAAAGTTTCAATGGACGAGAATTGGGTTACATTGAGGTCTTCACGGCAGAACTTGAGCTTGAGCTATTTTTAAATAGCGCAATGTCCACTAAACGTGCTAAAAGCGATTTACAAGATCTGTAGATGATATATTGCTCAAGTCAGAGTTTTTGTGGTCCAAAAACCACTTAACAAGCCTATGTTTTTTCTTTGTTTTTTCTTTGTCTTTTTTGTTTTCTATCCCATAATCGACACAGAATTTGAGATTCCTGTACAGTTTCCCAATCTCTAACTGACCCATTCCGGAGAAATTTCCCATGAACTCACTTCACTTTTTAAAGGGTTTGGCATTTTAGTTTTTATTTCAAAAATTTGAGATTCTTTAATAATAATAATAATAATAATAATAATAATAATAATAATAATAATAATAATAATAATAATAATAATAATAATAATAATAATAATAATAATAATGCAAATTTATATTGCGCAACATATCCCCCTGGTTGGATGCTCTGGGCGCATTACAAATAAAATTGTCATATCGAAAGAGAAAAATACACACTAACAGCCATCCTCTCCCACCACCCACTGCCTCAAACTCGCCAATACCACACACACTCATCCACATCCACACATACCACATACACACACTTGCAACACAACACTTTAGGCGAAAGAAGCAAGCCAAGGTCCATCATATCCAGATTTTTGACACCCTATTTTTAAAAATGTTTTATTCCCCCCTACACACCTAACGTTCTACCCAGCGGCGTGGCGTGCTTACAGTATAAAGTGGTGCCAGACGAAAATGACTTACACGTGCCATAGTTGTAAATATAAAAGAAAGAAAAAAAAATAAAGAAAATATATACTTACATAATTGTAAGTAAATTTGCATGGTGATGTTTCTGTCCCTGCAAATCTTTTCAATAGTTTGTTTATATAAATCACGAACGAATATATTGATTGGAGTTTGGACACTGAGGGAAATGACTAAAGGGACACATGCAGACATTGAATGTCAATCGAACAAAGCTTATTTTTTTTTAATTACAAAGAACAGGAATGTAAAAAGCTATTCCAATTAGGAAATCAAACATGACATCATACAAGATCTCTCTCTCTCTCTCTCTCTCTCTCTCTCTCTCTCTCTCTCTCTCTCTCTCTCTCTCTCTCTCTTGTGATGAATGCGCGCACACACACAAAGTCAAACACACATATACACGCAAAGATCATATAGCATCACTATCAAGAAATGTATTGCTTAGTTCGTTCACATTCCTTCATATCAATTTTTGCAGCAATAATAATGATAATAATTTTTAAAAAATAATAATAATGACGATGATAATGGTGATGATATTATTATTATTATTATTATTATTATTATTATTATTATTATTATTATTATTATTATTATTATTATTATTATTATTATTATTATTATTATTATTATTATTATTATTATTATTATTATTATTATTATTATTATCATTATTATTATTATTATTATTATTATTATTATTATTATTATTATTATTATTATTATTATTATTATTATCATTATCATTATTATTATTATTATTATTATTATTATTATTATTATTATTATTTATTATTATTATTATTATTATTATTATTATGTACTTTATTCATCCAAAAGGGAATTTTTGTACAGACGTATAAAATGCCGACAATGATACATACATAAACATAATATACGTAAGTATAATGTGGTAAAGTAAAATTTGGTAATAGGTATATATAGTATAATAATATTGTAGGCTGTAAGAATAATTACATAGTGTAAATTAAGGGACATACAGATTATAAAAGTGTAAAGATATACATATCTAGAAAAGGTACATTGATGTCAACATATAAGAAAAAAAGATCAGCAAAAAGCTAAGAATTAGTTACAGTATAATACTATTGTAAATTGACTGAGAAAAATTACATAGTATAAATTACATGGCACGTAATGTAGAATAAAAAGGTCAGTAGAAAAGTTGTAGTAAGCGATTTTATAAATTGATGTTTAAAAAATTGTGGGTATGGATTAATTTTAAAGAAAAGGTTTCAAAGTTAAACAGACGTAGACCAACATCTATAAATTATTTTCCTTATTAAAAATTCTGCAACTATAAGGTAAAAAGGATCGGAGGTGTCTTTCACTTTTTGTTCGTATAGACAACAATCGGTCACTTCTGTTCGACTTAGTGAGCTGAAGATTTAAAGGGTGAGTTGGATTATCTAAAATATTACTAATTTTTCTTAAGCAGTATTCTGTATATAAATCAGTAAAAGACATGGATCCTGTAGTAAATTTATTAGCTCTTTTAATAATCTTGTAAAAGTTAGCTTTTGCTGCGCTAGGACAACCCCCCCCCCCCAGGCAGTAATGCAAAAAGCCAAAACACTTTCTATTACAGATCTATAAATTAACGTACAAAGTGTTTTGTCAATGTTAAGTTGGGACAATTTCCGTAAAAAGTACATTCTTTGATTAATTTTGCTATTGATATAACTGGAATGTACGTCCCATCGTAATTTGTTGTCCATGGTGACTCCTAGATATTTGTATTCTACAACCTGTTCTACTTTTTCATTTTTAATAGTAATATGGTCTTTTGTATTCTTATCTTTTCTAAAGTCTATAATTAATTCTTTTATTATTCATATTATAAAGCGCAGCTCTGGTTATAGAGCTGCTCCTTTTTTATATATATACATCCTATTTCCATTGTATTTTTATCTTATGTGTAAATTATAACACGTCTGTACAAAAAATTTCCTTTTTGGGATGCAATAAAGTATTATTATTATTATTATTATTATTATTATTATTATTATTATTATTATTATTATTATTATTATTATTATTATTATTATTATTATTATTATTATTATTATTATTATTATTATTATTATTATTATTATTTTGTCTTACTAACATTCAATTCAAGGTGGTTATTGTCGCACCAGGAAACAAATTTCTTTCTTTCTTTCTTATAATTTATTTCTTTATTAATAGTAATTAGTCCTTGTAGAGATGTATCGTCAGCAAATTTTAAAAGGGGTATGTTTAAATCTGTGCTTTTACAGTCGTTTGTATAAAGTATAAAGAGCATGGGAGAGATTACACAGCCCTATGGATCACCAATATTTAAAGTTATGTTATTGGAGACATTTCCTTTTACTTGTATGTATTGTGTTCTATTTTTAAAGAAGTCTAGCATCCAGGAGATGATATAAGGTTTAATTTCAAAAGTAGAAAGTTTATGAGCAAGGAGGTGGGGCTGAATTGTATTAAATGCGGATGAAAAATCAACAAAAAGAATTCTGCAGTAGCTTTTAGGCGTGTCTAAATGTTTGTAGATATTATTTGTAAAAACTAGGATGGCATCTTCTACACTGCATTTACTTTGGTAAACAATTTGATAAGGGTCCAAAATTAATTATTAATGATAATAATAATAATAATAATAATAATAATAATAATAATAATAATAATAATAATAATAATAATAATAATAATAATAATAATAATAGTAATAATAACAATAATAATAATAATAATAACAATAATAATAAATTACTATATTCAATAATCACGTCAAAGAGAGAGAAACAATTGAACTTGTTAATAATCGGGATTTCGATAATAATAAAGATGTTCGAAGTTACCATACTAGGACGTAAATGACCAACATTAGCTATTATTTCCCAGTCCACCAGAGTTGGAGCAAAAATTTATCGGCACCTGAGGCGGGTTTTTTTTCTTCTCGTATTTGAATATGGTAAAAATTCGAGCCATTTTCTCAAGTAGTCAATGTGGCAACACTGATAGTAATAGCCTTAAATGGATCCAAGGAAAATCCGCTCCATGCGTGGGGAAATCCAGTCACTCGCCCAGCGATGGTACACAGTCGCAGTCATCACCGGATTGTGTGAATCGGGATAGAAGCGTTCATATAGGGCGTTGTGAGAGAAAGGGAGTATGTTTCGCACTGTTGACAAAAGGCGGTATATACCATTTCTCAGTTTTATATGTTTTTTAAAATGCTGTCATCCATTTTTAAAAGATGGATGCGGTGCCAGGCACCTTTGAACCAATAGAGCCACGCCCCTGGTTCTACCTGTCTGCGGCTAT
>NC_088361.1:102151419-102158919 GCF_034508935.2 Berghia stephanieae | reverse complement strand
CAAATAAAAAAAACTGAGGAAGTAGTAGTAAATGGGAAATGAATGAATGAATAAATAAATAATTAAGTCAATAAAGGAAAAAAACAACATAAATTATATATGGCACATGTCCATGCATTTCGGTTCAGACCATCATCTTCCTGCAGGCCCAGTTCTTTTATATCATCCTTTACCTTATCCAACCATCTAATCTTTGGGCGTCCCTTTTTCCTTTTTCCCGCTGATATTAAGTCCAATACTTTCCTTCCCACGTACTCCTTCTCTCTTCTCTTTACATGTCCGAACCATTTCAATCTACTTCTCTCATCGTTATTGATACATTCTTCACTTCAGTCAGCCTTCGAATTCGTTCATTTCCCACTTTATCAGTTCTTGTTAAGCCAACTGACCATCTCAACATCCTCATTTCTGCCACCTCAACTTCTCTATCTTGTTTCATTGTCGTAGCTGCTGCGCTAGTCCATATAACATTACTGGTCTTACAACTGTTGTATATATTTCCCCCTTCAGCTCGCAAAATCGTTTGTCACACATAACTCCAGTTACCTTCCTCCAATTATTCCAGCCTGCCTGTATCCTATTCTTAACCTTTGTCTTTGCCCCATCTCCTTGTCCAGTTATTCTTAAGAATTTGAATTGATTTGTCTCTGGTACATCCTCCTCTCCTATCTTTATTGGTGGTCCTGCTCTCTGCTGTCCGATACACAAATACTTTGTCTTCGATCTGCTTACCCTTTATCCCCTCCGTTCCAACACCCGTCTCCAACCCTCCAGTTCCTTTTCCACCTCCTCTTTTGTATCATTCAAAAGTACTACGTCATCCGAATACATCATGTTCCATGGTGCCTCGCGCCGAATGGGGTCTGTGAGAACATCCATTACTATTGCAGACAGCAGTGGTCTGAGAGCAGATCCCTGGTATAATCCAACTATTAGATTAAATGGCTCAGCTGAGCCAATAGTTGACCCTACCACTGTCTTGTTTCCGTCATACAAATCTCGATAACTTTGATATATTTCCCCGTTACTCCCTTTGCTCATAGACAGTACCACATTTCTTCTTTTGGTACCCTATCATATGCTTTCTCCAAGTCAATCAACACAAAATGTAGTTCTTTGCCTTCCTCTATATTTCTCTGCGGTCAATTTTAGAGCAAATATAGAACATCCCATTTGAGAAAAAGAACACAAGCTTTTATTCGGAGTAAGAATTTTATTTTCTGGAGAAAGACAACTGGCCGCCCCAATCACCCTGTCTGAATCCAATGGATTACGCAATTTGGAACTCTTTGACCGAGGAGATTTATAGTGGACAAAGATCTACATCTATAGAAGAAACCTTAAGAGAAGGAAGTATTTTACGTTGGGAGGAGATAATCATTGAAGAAATTCGGAAGGGCATTTCAAGTTGGAAAAAAACAGAGCACATTGAGTCATCAAAGAGGACGGCGGTGCTATTGATCCAGTACAGTGCTTACTAGTAATCGTCGGACCAAAATAAGCACGTGAGTGTGTGCTACGTAATCGTCGGACCAAAATAGGCACGTGAGTGTGTGCTACGTAATCGTCGGACCAAAATAGGCACGTGAGTGTGTGCTACGTAATCGTTGGACCAAAATAGGCATGCGAGTGTGTGCTACGTAATCGTCGGACCAAAATAGGCACGTGAGTGTGTGCTACGTAATCGTCGGACCAAAATAGGCACGTGTGTGTGTGCTACGTAATCACTGGACCAAAATAGGCACGTGAGTGTGTGCTACGTAATCGTCGGACCAAATAGACACGTGAGTGTGTGTCACGTAATCGTTGGACCAAAATAGGCATGTGAGTGTGTGCTACGTAATCGTCGGACCAAAATAGACACGTGAGTGTGTGTTACGTAATGGTTGGACCAAAATAGGCATGTGAGTGTGTGCTACGTAATTGTTGGACCAAAATAGGCATGTGAGTGTGTGCTACGTAATCGTTGGACCAAAATAGGCATGTGAGTGTGTGCTACGTAATCGTTGGACCAAGATAGGCACGTGAGTGTGTGCTACGTAATCGTTGGACCAAAATAGGCACGTGAGTGTGTGCTACGTAATCGTTGGACCAAAATAGGCATGTGAGTGTGTGCTACGTAATCGTTGGACCAAAATAGGCATGTGAGTGTGTGCTACGTAATCGTCGGACCAAAATAGGCATGTGAGTGTGTGCTACACAGACGATTTCTTATACGATGAAGAGAATTATGATGACATTAATGCTAACAATGGCAACAAAAGTTAAGATCATCGCCATTTTACTCTCTGTAATGTTGCTTCATTTTTCTCTGGTACTTTTTACTGAACATGGTTTTGAAAAATCACCGTATCAAGTTTTTGTTTCTCAATTCATTTTCATAAAATTTTCCCATTATGAGTAAACATTGATTTTATTTGTGTTTTTTTTTATTTGATAACATCAAAAAATGAAGTGAGTAGGAAAGTGCCAGAAGACAATAGAGAATACAATTTTTTTTTCGCGTGGACGATAGGGGTTCGAACCCGCGACCTTACTGGTACGACAACTCCGCCTGGCCGTGGAGAGCGTGACTCAACCGTATGACCTATCCACGACCCCAATTCAGATCGCTTTTAACCCTAGGCTTTTATTAGAGCCTTCTCTCACTGACTTCTTGAGGTCACGGGTTCAAATAACACAAACCCTGCGAAGTAATTTGGTCAGCATTTAAGCTTAATCGCCAATATTCTCAACACAAACATGTAACATAGAAAGTTTTTGGTTTCTCAATTCATATTCATAAAATGTCCACATTATGCGTATACAGATTGATTTTATTTGTGTTTTTATTTGAAAGAGTGTTCGAGACACAAGCCGACAAAAGGCCGCGCGTCTTGTTTGGTCTTGTTATTTCTTCGCGGAACGCCTAGGCGACGACATCATATGGTGTCGTGGCGGAAAAGGCATAATTTTAAATTTTAATATATATATATATATATATATATATATATATATATATATATATATATATATATATATATATATATATATAATATTTCAAGTATAATTATGATCAGATCAGATTCTATAATATTGTTTATATATATATAATATATATATATATATATATATATATATATATATATATATGAATAAAAAGATAAATAAATAAAGTAAGAAAGAAAGATAGGAAGAATATTTAAGAATATTTAAGAATATCATTTAAGCTCTACAAATTTGGACGAAAATTAAGAAAACAGATCCGAAAACTCAACTTACTTTGTTTGAATGATGACATCGGCAACTGCATGCTCATCTCCTTTAAAATCAAATTTTATCTTATCTTGCCCGGATACAATAGCACAGGTCGTTCCTTCGCCGTCAGTGAATGGCTGGTAAGACACCGTTGTAGAGCCTTGGGCTTGTAAATTATATACTATGTTTTGGTCATCGAGATGCCCGCTGTCCAGGGGAATTTCGGAATCCCTGGGCCGTGGATCTTTTACAGCGGAATAATTAGCACTTGCAATAATGACCAATGAAATCAAAATGAGAGGCTTGATGAATGGTAACATTTTATTTTCATTTAAAAAAATAAATAAAAATATTACGATGAATTTCGATTACAATTATTTTTGGATGTTAAATTTCATACCTACCAATTTTTTTTTCAAATCTAATTTACGCTTCACTTTGTAAAATAATGTCTATTTGAAGTAGATATATCTATATTTTAATGAAATAACATTTGGATGTATTGAGTGGAAATCCGATAATCTTATTGAAAAACGGTTTTAGTGGTATTCTTCGATTTATAAAATGTTGGAGAGAGAATGGAACCCCACGAAACACAAATGTTCAATTGTAAAACTGACTTGCCTCGTGACACCGTCAATACTGAATTCAACTTTTCTGATGTGAAAATCATCCAGACTATTCGGACAATCAAAACAACTGACCACGTGACCCGACGTCATCAATCTATAATTTACAGTCAGATCTCGTTGATCCGAACATCTCGAGCTCTCGATTTTTTTTCTCCAAATTGTCGACACATTTGAAAAATCAAAAAATCGATTGAAGCAAGAAATATTAGTCTGTCGGAGCCACGAGGGAGTTTATCCCGGTTTCTGTAGCATTAAACGGTTAGCAATTGCTTGCTATCCTTTTTCCACAGTACCTTCCGTCAGATCTAAGAGATCTAGCTAAACAAAAACTTCTAAGCGGTCAGGGTAGTCAAGAAAATTGTCGCCTGCATCATAATTGTTACCTGAAACTTCACCTTTGACGTGAGTTCAAATCTGATATATTTGTACTCCCTGTGCTTGAGTTTTTTATATAGCGCAATGCCCACTAAACGTGCTCAAAGCGCTTTACAAAGGGTCCCTGACCAACCGCAATGCGTAACAAGTAGAACGAGACATGACGCCAATAGGCGATATTACAATGTTTGGACAGAGACAACGCAGTTAACGGTCAGATACTCATCTTCCCTGGTTTTATCTAAATTGGACAATTGTAACTCGCTTTGGGCGAATTTAGCTAAAGACATAATTAGCAAACTTCAGGTTGCTCAAAATAACGCAGCCAGGCTCATTTTACGCAATAACAAAAAATACCCGTCAGCAACTCTTCTTCTCCGTGAGTTACATTGGCTTCCTGTTGAAAAAATAGTTGCCTATAAGATTTGTACTGTTGTCTACAAATCCATGAGCACGAACAGTCCCTCCTATATTAAAGACATTCTAAACATATATGTCCCCAATAGAAACTTGAGGTCAAGCAATGACCAATCAATCCTTGTCAAACCTAAGCCATTGCGTAAAATAGGTGAACAGTCTTTTCAATTTTCGGCCCCCAATTTTTGGAAATCTCTCCCGTCACACGTGAGATGCTCGGATTCGTTGACAACGTTCAAATCTCGCTTAAAGTTTTATCTTTTTACGTCATAATGTTGCAATATTATTTTCATATTTTGTTGTTGTTAAATTGAATTCGTATCACGTTTCCTTCACACTTGTCTCACTGTAATATGTTTTGTTTTATATCACTGTAAAGCGCTTAGAGCCTGTGACAACGGGGTAAAGCGCTATATAAATGCCATTTATTATTATTATTATTTTACACATGAGTACGGTGCGAGAATGTTAAATGAGTACAACGTTAACAGCGTTGTCTCTGTCACAAAAAAAAATTGCAATATCGCATCATAGGCGTCATGTCCCGTTCTACATGTTATGTTTGTTGCTGGTCAGGGACCCCTTGTAAAGAGTTTTAACTCACCCAACCGTAATACCCACTATATCCGTAGTTTACTCGGGTTACTTTTACCCCATGCCTATTTATTTCTGAGACAAATTATAGGCGTAGTATCAATGTTAATGTTTTCATTTTGTACATGTTAATGATAGTTGATTAAAGCTATCTATGTAGGACATGCTCATTCTCAATACATTTTTTTCCAATTTTGAAAAGTATAAAATATCTCTAGGATTGAGTGATTTAAGCAAATTTAGTGGATATTGCGCTATATAAAACCTCAATTTAAATTCATGTGGTTTCCCCTTTGAAATATTTATTTTGCGTTTTCGGTATGAGGTCCATTATGATGGGGTCACCACGATGCGTAGAATAAAATATTAAGCAATTTTTGTTTTTAATTGACCAAAACTAATTCCGCTATTGAGGGGAAAAATCGTTCATTTAGTTCCCTACGACACAACACCAGACAGTATTAAATCAAAAAATTAAGGAGTAGGCACCGGTGCAAGATAAAGATCTGAACAAGAGTGTATGAAAGGTACCAGACAAAGCAAGAAAGAAAAATACAAGAAAAAAATAATTACAAAAAAATCAGTCGACCTACCGGTTATCAGAAGGTTTGAGGTTCGATCCCAAGTCGAGGTCTATCTGACTGTCTTTTCACACATAAATCAAGAAAATCAAAGCGTTTCCAAGTTTTTATTTTTGGATGTCGGCGAGATTCTTTTAACATGGTTACTGATGTTTAATGAGATTCGACTGTAAGGTCCTAAAAAGAATTATTTCGCTACAAAAGAGCATACAATTTTCTCTCCTTATATTTGACTTTTTATCCAAGATTAAACTAAAACAACTGGCAATCGTGTTGTTATCGCCAAGCTTGCTTTACTCCATCCCAAATCAATGAAATCCCGTGACATGACAAGACAAACACATGTAGATAACGTCAAGCAATTGAACCAACGACTTCATTTCCATGAATATTTAATTAACTACACGGCAAATGCCTTTTTATACAATAACTATTCTCAATGTAATGTTGTATGGTCTTGTTGTAAAACGTAAACACGTTTAGGGAACATGACGGAAAACGGTCTTTGGTTAACATTGGAAGTGGTTTGTTATGTTGATATATATATATATATATATATATATATATATATATATATATATTTATATTTATATTTTGAATTTGGGCAGCATGTTTCTTGTTAAAGAAAAAGGTGATAGAGTGCAGACAGAGGGCAGTGTGGCTCGGCTGTACTGTGTTTGCTTCGAACCCAAAAGGTACCGAGTTCGACTCCCTGCCTCTTATTGTGGCCTTGAGCAAGTCACCTCGCCCTAGCTCACTTTGCAACGCTGCACAGCGACTGAAGCCTGGGTTATTTCAGTCTTCCCTTGACCATAAAGACAAATTTGCCCTTTGGGAGAAATAAAGGGAATTTATTTATTTACTTCAAGCACCGCCTACATCTTTGTTGCTGGTAAAAGTGGTCACACCCTGGATACACTTACTAGCGCCGGTCACAAAAATAATACAAGAAGAAGAAAAAAAATTTAAAAAATTAAAATTAATAGAAAATACAAATTAAGCTTCAAACAAAAACAGCAAGCAACAACATATCAAAAAATATAAATGAAGAACAAAATAGCATTAGCAACATCTACAACAAAAAAGCATCAGTAACAATATCAACAACAATAACAAAAAACAGACAATGAAACAAACTCAACCAACCAACCAAACAAACAAACAACAACATCAAAAACAACAACAAAAGATATCATCAACGAAACAAAAGAATCGACATCGGATCTCTTGGTTGTGAAGTGAGTGCCCTACCAACTGAGTTATCGAGAACCATGACAGCAATAAAGAAACAGTAAACCAACAACAATAACAATACTGCATACGCAAAACTTAAACCTACACCATGAACACTGACGCAGTATTAGCAAAACAACAACAACAACAACAACAACAACAATAAAAACAACGATAACAATGATAACAACAATAACAACGATAACAACATTATTGTCAATGACAATAATAACAATAACAACAACGATAACAACAATATTGTCAATGACAACAACATTGACAGCACTAGCAATGAACCAACAACAACAGAAACCAAACGAAAATAATAGCAAAAAAATAAAATAAAATAAGGTGTCGTATTGCAAAGCTTTAAAGATAAAACAAAAATAAAATCATTTAACGCCAGCGACTAAACCAGCATTAACAACAAC
>NC_088361.1:102133919-102141419 GCF_034508935.2 Berghia stephanieae | reverse complement strand
CATTTTACACCTGAGTACTGTGAGAGAATGTGAGTAAAGAGCCTTTTCCAAGGACCCAACTATGTGCTGAGCGAGGCTCGAACCCAGGACCTTCCGATCCGTAAACGAGTGCCAAACCACATAGCCGCACTTTAAGCAGAAGTGGACTTCAAAATGTTGTCATGACGTAGATTACATTGTACACGTCATTCATCTGTTGTTTCACATCGGGCTTTTCCCTCCAATTATTCTTTTTTATAATTAGTCCTTTCAAGCCACTCGGCTCATTCCGTTTCTGTAGCGTGAAATAGACAGTCGCAATCGCTTGCTATCCTTTGGATATGACGCTAGTCTATCGCAAAACACTTTCCGCCAGATCTAATAGAGTCAGCTACCCAGTCACTGTTGAGTGGACAGAAGGGTGGGGGGGGGGGCTGAAATAATAGCGACTGCACCCGGGATCGAACTCGATCCCTTTGCTTGTGAAGCGAGTGCTCTATGAACTAAGCTATCGGAACCCCCCCCCCCCCCCCCACCCCCTCCCATTCTCATTAATAAAAGACGATTAAATCTCTCCCTTTGTTACTTCTTCTTGTATAACTAAAAAAAAAATGAATGTAATGTATGAATTTTTATGATTGTTATCAATAGAGAATAGTGGATAGCTTTATGTGTTCATGTTCATATTCATGTTCTTCCGCGTATTCATTGTTCATAATAAACAAATCTTCCCAGGCATATATTATTTTCCCATGGAATATACCACAGAATCGAAAGGGGAGACAAATCACGTGGTTAGACGCCTACGATACGAAAGACTTTTGACATTTTTGCCTTCTGACATTCACCTGGAATACTGGCGTTCACTTCGTTGACAGGGCTCTCGAAACCGGGGGAAACTGTGTCTTCGTATACGATGGAGGGAACGTAGGAGAACGTAGCATCAGCATAGCATATTTGAGTGACTTACCTCGGGGGCATGCTCTAAAGAGCCAACGAAAAACTTGAAACCGAAGAAATGAAAAAAGAAAGAGCAAAACGGAGTAACATAGACTATTTATGTTTGTAGGTAAAAGATAAATAAAAATACATTTCTATGAGTTTTTCTTCGTGAACGGCTGACGTTGTAGGATTCACATTTGTAGCCTGAGGCATGACGGGATTGTATTGAAATATCTCGTATACCAAGGAAATATCAAGGATGCTCAGATCGCTATCGGTTGCCAAGGGTAACAGCGGTTACTGCCCCGGAAATCTCCAACACAGTTTATTTGAGTTACCTCGCTTGTCTACTCTATCACTGGCCTGGCAGATGTGACACTGTACGTTCAAAGGGGGATGATCTTTTCGTCCAAGTCTCTTCTGGCGTTAAGCTGTCTTTTGTTTAAATGAAAACTTGAGATGGCTTTCTGTTTCTGGCTTATTTTGTGTGGCTTTTGGGTTTTGTGGTAGACTCACCTATTATGGGACCGGGAGGTCCCTGGTTCGAGTCACGCTCCTGGCGGTGCAAAATTGAGTCCTTGGAAAATACTCTTTATTCACATTCTCTCATCACAATCAGGAATAAAATGGGTATCTGGCCTTTAAAAGGGTTGCGCCCCTGACACAGAAAAAAAGTAATTTTACCATACAAGTGTCGTGTGTCTTATTTTCAATACAACAACGAGCACATAATATAACATCAGACCGGCAAATAAGTACACTTTGAATGTGGGGTGTGAGTTGAGTTGTCGATGCCTCACATTAGAAATAATAATTGTTTTTTTTTTGTTTTGTTTTTTTTTTTTAGACCCAGGCCATACTATCTAATGACCCTCTTAATTAGTAAAAATTGTATTTGTTAGGTTAATTATTATGTGTTTAGTAGTAGTAGCAGTAGGAAGGCATTGGCATTAACTGCTTCTGTATCGTACGTTACGATAATAATTTAATTTTTTTTTTTTTTTTTTTTTTAATTTATTTTTATTTTTTTTAATTTTTTTTTTTATTTTTTTTTTTTTATAAATGAAATAAATGGTTGAAATATTAATGTTGCCTAACGCGTTCATGGAGGGTGGGGGGTTAATTGGGCAGTTGGTCAGTTAGAGGTTATATTGGGTTGGTGGGTTGTAATAATTTTTTTTTTTTTTTTTTTTTTTTTTTTTTTTTTTTTTTTTTTTTTTTTTTTAGATGATTTAAATTAACAATTAAATAGCTGTTCATGGTTGGATGTGGAGAGTAGATAAAATGTGTTGCGATTGGTGGATGACAGAGATCCTGTACCAATCGGTTTATTGATGATTCAGGGCTGTTTGTAATGTTGTTTAGATAAATTGTCTGGGACTGACAGAGGTTTAGTAGGGATTCTGAGGGTTTTGATTGGTGGGAGTTGAAAGGCTGCAGCCTATCAGCTGATCGGAATATTCGAACTTCTGTAATATGGGGTTATTGTGGAAATGAGTTTAGGTTTAGGTTTTAGGTTGGATGGGGGGGGGGGGGGGGGAGGTTTCTGAATTGCTTCTGTTGTTGGGATGGTGAATACACGGGTCAAACGTCTTGTGGGTTTATTAATTGTTGTGGTCGGTTGATGTTCTTGGGCTATTGCTAAATTATGGGAGTAGATTGGAACTGGTGATGAAGGTGGTTATGCTTTTAAAAGGAAAACTTTTGATTAATTTGTTAGTAACCTATTCCCTTGCTCCCTTAGGAGTCCAAGGGTGGCCACCCACTTTCCCGCTCTCTAGCCGAGCGTCATTCGCTGCTTCAACTACTGTGCACGTGGTCTTTCCCTATGCAGCATTGGTTATTTTATTATTCTATGAATATAGTTAATTTTTCGATAAGGTTAGAATCGTGGGGGGGGGGGGGGGGGGGCAGTTGTGACTGTGGGTGTACAAGGTGTACGTTTTAATATTATAAATATTGTAAATATTCTTCTTTCCGAGTCGGCCCCGACTGATCTCATCTGCATACATGTGGTCCACGGCAGTCTAGACGCCGCAGCGCAATTGTTTCAGCCGCGCTTCAGGCGGGTTGGGCGGGACTAGACCCCTCCGGCATGCTGCGCGGCACACACATCGCCCCGCGCCGTCTCTGCCGTGGGCCGTTGCGCCGAGTTCGCCGGGGCCGCATCGGAAAAAAAAAAAAAAAAAAAAAAAAAAAGGGGGGATTATATCTTACTAAACACTTGTGTCACGTCCTTTCCTTGGAGGTTTGTTATTGTTATTTTGTTGAGTTTAGTATAAGTAGGAATTTTTAGGTGGGGGGGGGGGGGTGTTGTTTTGTATGTTAGTATTAGTATCATTAATTATTAGATGGTTTTATCTGCCACATGATCTTTTAGAGCCGAAATAGGGTCTGTGTTCTCTACTCTAGCTATAGTTTTGCAATCAGATAAATAAAAATACAAAAAGGGTGGTACTCTGCATTTTTCCTTGGCGAGATCTTCTGTCGTTTATGTTGGTATTCTTTTCCGTCTCCGTTTGTATCAGGGTGATGGGAAGGGGGCTGTCTGTATTATCTATCTAGATGTGGGGTAGGATTGGATGTACTGTGTGGGGGAGGGGGGGGGATGGGTAGTAGAAACAAAGGAAAAGGTAGAATTAGTTATATACAGAATGGTTCTGATTATATTATTCCGGAGGCCGAAGAGTTAGGAGAAGGATGATCGATTCATCGGGTTGTGTATCATTATCAATGCTGAGAGAGAAGGGGGGGGGGGGGGGGGAAGAATATAGACAAAGATGGATTGACACAGTAGAAAACTTGGATATGAGACACTCGAGTCGACATGCTTGGCAACTGATTAGGAAACTTAACCCTGAAAACAACGGAACCAAAACCGCTCCACTCGTGTCCGCAGATACTGTGGCACAAGAAGTTAAGCAACGTGGACAACACGTTCCAGATCAGATGTTCGAAAGAAATATCCGCAAGGAATACAGAAAAACTCTCGACTCTCTCCCATCATCTGGCTCAATGTGGACCTTCCCAAGCAGTCACGAAGAAATACATGAAGGTATCGAAAGTATGAAGAATGGAAAAGCAGCAGGGATCGATGGCATATATCCAGATATGATAACACACCTTGGACACATCGCAAAGAACTGGTTGGCTGCCGTAATGTCTGACATACTTGACAAAGGAAGATACCCACAAATATGGAAACATGCTAGAGTTATGGCCATCCTCAAACCAGGAAAACCAGCAACAGAATCTCTCTATTATGTTGCCTCTACAAACTACTAGAAAAAATAATATTAACAATAATAACCCCTTCCTTGAATCCTATAATCCCAATTGAACAGGCAGGGTTTCAACGAAATAGATGCACAACCGAGCAGGTCCTTGCCCTCACCTTCTTAATTGAAAATGGATTTGAAAAGAAATTAAAAACAGGCACAGTGTTTATTGATCTCTCTGCTGCGTATGACACAGTGTGGACTGGTGGCTTGATGCTGAAACTTGCAAAAATAATTCCATGCATAAAAATCTTGAAACTGCTCTCATACATGACAGGAGCTAGAAATTTCCATGTGGTACTTGGTGCCAACACCAGCAAAGTCAGAAGAATAAAAAATGGAGTACCACAAGGCTCAGTCTTAGCACCAGCATTGTTTAAGGTCTACATAAGCGACATGCCTCAAACAACTTCCACAAAACTAGGATATGCAGATTACTGGGCCTTAGCATACCAATCAAGAAACTAGGAAGATATAGAAACAGCTTTTAGCAAAGACACCACGGCCATGAAAAGGTATTTTGACAGATGGTATTTAAAAATGAATACGACAAAACAGTTCAAACTGCATCTCATCTTAACAACAGGGAATGAGAACAAAAACTGATGATCAAGATTGATGACACAACACTACCAACTGATCAAAATCCAAAATACCTCGGAGTGACACTGGATAGACGGCTGACCTATAGAACCCATCTTGAGGGTACAGCAAGAAAGATAGGGAAACGAAATTGTCTACTCAGAAAACTCAGGAGCAACATGGGGAGCATCGCAAACTCTTCTCAGAACATCGACCCTGGCCCTTTGCTACAGTGTGGCAGAATATTGTGCTCCTGTTTGGACGAGAAGTGCCCATACAAACCTTGTTGATGCAAAACTAAGAGACTCGATGCGAATAGTAACTGGATGCCTGAAATCAACTCCAACACAATGGCTGCCAGTCATGAGCGCTATAGCACCACCCCACTTGAGGAGAGAGGATGCAACACAGAAATGGATATCCAGAGCTGAAGAAGATAGTGGAACTCCTCTGCAAACCATATACAAAACTGCGCCCCCAACATCAAGACTAAAATCTCGTTCACCTTTTTACCTATCAAAGAAAGAAGCTACAACACGCAAGAAACCTGGTGCGAGGAATGGAAAAGGAATAAACCAACAGGAGGGGAACTAATTGAAGATCCCTGTAAAAGTCTTCCAGGTCTACAGAATCAACCAAGAAAATACTGGGTAGCTGCAAATAGACTACGGTCAAAACATTCAAGAACAGCTGCCGACATGCACAAATGGGGGCTCCAAGAATCACCAACATGCCAAAAATGCAACCAAGCACCACAAGATGCAAACCACCTCGTACTAGATTGCCCAGAGACAAAACTTGAAGGGAGATTTGAAACCAACAAATGTGATGATGACTTCAGAACCTGGATTGATACATTGAACATAGAATTGTAGCCGAGCGATACTACTACTATTATTATTATTATTATTATTATTATTATTATTATTATTATTATTATTATTATTATTATTATTATTATTATTATTATTATTATTATTATTATTATTATTATTATTATTTAGCAATGACTATGAAAATTTTTGTTTTCTATTTTTGTAGGAAATACTACTCTTAAATCAAAGCCCTATCTTCACTGAGTAAAAATCTTTTTGAATTTTGAAAATCCATTAATATATCACAAAGTTATCATCATCATCATCATTGCCTTTTTCACCCTGGGTCAGGGTATAGGCCACAGACAAACAGTTTCCATCCTTCTCTATCCTGAGCCAACTTTTTTATCTCATTCCAGGTCTTACCACTTCTCTGTATATCAGCTTCTTTAATTCTTCTCCATGTTCCTCGTGGCCTTCCCCTTGATCTTCTGCCCTGAGGGTTCCAGTCCAATACTTTCTTTGTTATAGTTGAGTCATTTTTCTAAGCGTGTGTCCAATCCACCTCCATCGTCTTCTTCCTATATCCTCTCCTACTGGTTTCTGCTGTGTTCTTTTCCATACTTCTTCATTTTTTATTCTATCCATCCATTTTATTCTGAGTAGCTTACGCATGCACCTGTTTACAAAAATCTGTACCCTCCTTATACATGCCTGTGATGCGTTCCAAGTTTCACATCCATACAGTAGGACAGACTTCACGTTTGAGTTGAAAAGTCTTAGCTTTAGTTGAAGGGAGATATCTTTAGTTCTCCAAACTCTGTTCAAAGATGTGAATGCAGCCTGTGCCTTTCCTATTCGTGCTTTCACCTCTGCTTCCGTGCCTCCATCCTTGTCAATTATACTTCCGAGATAGCAGAAAGTGTCTATATCTTCGAGTTCCTGATCTTTTACTTTGATCTGCTCCCTTTGACGCGTACCTATCCTCAAGACCTTTGACTTTGCAGGGTGTATTCTTAGACCAATTGATTCCGAGAGGCTGTTTATAATTGTGGTTTTTGTTTGCATCTGGTCCTGGGTGTGGGACAAAAGAGCCAGATCATCTGCAAAATCCAGATCATCCAACTGTGTCCAGGGGGTCCACTGTATCCCATTTCTTCTCCCTTTGGAGGTTTCCTTCATTAGCCAATCAATGGCAAGGATGAACAGGAATGGAGAGAGCAAGCATCCCTGCTTGACACCAGTCTTAATTTCAAAGCTGTCAGTCAGCTGATCTTCATGTACAACCCTGCAACTTGATCCTTCATACATTTCCTTAATGAGGTTTACTATCTTTTCAGGGAGTCCATAATGTGCCAGAATTTTCCACAATGTTGCTCTGTCAATACTGTCGAAAGCCTTCTCGTAATCCAGAAAGTTGACAATAAGAGGAGAGTTCCATTCTATAGACTGTTCCACTATGACTCGCAGAGAGGCAATCTGGTCGGTGGTTGAACGGTTTTTCCGAAAACCTGCCTGTTCGTCCCGCAGTTTAGCATCTGTTGCATTCTTAATTCTCTCTAAAATAATACGGTTGAAAACCTTTCCTGGGATAGAAAGAAGAGTGATGCCTCGATAATTATTACAATTACTGAGGTCCCCTTTCTTTGGAAGCTTGATAAGATGTCCTTCCTTCCAATCCTTTGGGAATATCCCGTCATTCCAGATTCTCTCAAATAGTGGGTGCAGGGCCTCAGCATTTCTTTCCGCATCAACTTTTAGAGCCTCCGGTGGAATCTGGTCTGGTCCAGCAGCTTTCCCCCTTTTCATCTTGTTAATGGCACCCACAATCTCTGCTATCGATGGTGGATCACAGCTAATTGGTAGCTCATTCCTTGCAGGCAAAATTTCTGGCTGGTTGTCTG
>NC_088361.1:102126419-102128919 GCF_034508935.2 Berghia stephanieae | reverse complement strand
CTCATTCCCTATAAGTGTTTTCCATGAATAATGGATGCTTCAAATCAACCAAGAGTTCTGATTCATTAACGGTGTTCGTCTTATCAGGATTCCACTGTATTATATCAAGCAAAGACATGTATATGTGTGTGTGTGTGTGCACAATGATCTATATCTTATCAGTGGCATACAGACGAGGGGTGTGGATCGAATCCTGGTACATTCTATTCTATTGTATTCTTTTTGCTGGCTATGTGGTCTTGTGGTATGACACTCGCGTTCGGATCGAAGTGGCCTGGAGTCGAGCCTCGCTCGGCGCATGGTTGTGTCCTCGGAAAAGACTCTTTACCCACATTCTCTCTCACCGAACTCGGGTGTAAAATGAGTATCTGGCCGTTAACAGCGTTGTCTCTGTCGGAAAAAAATGTAAGATCGCCCAACAGGCGTCATGTCATGTCTCGTTCTATATGTTGCGTGTTGCTGTTGGTCAGGGACCCTTTGTAAAGCGCTCTCAGCACGTTTAATGGGAATTACTCTTTATAAAAGCTCAAGTTTGTTTTTTATTATTATTCTTTTTTGTTTGTTTGTTTGTTATTTAAAATGCTGCTATTGTTGTTTTATTATGTCGTAATCTGAAAAAAAAAACACGTTAAAAAAAGTTTGGCCAGAAAACTCGTCCTCCAAGAATCGATCGAGTAGCATGACGTTTATTACTTACTCTAACGAAAGAGTGAAAATGGAGAGGCTTCGTATGGGAACAAAACAGATAATGGACGTTTCGGGTACAAACCCTTCGTCAGCACAACAATACACAAATTAACGTGGAAAACAAATAAAATGACACAAGTTTTTTGTTGTTTTTTTTTCATTATATTTCATTTGTTTTCCACGTTAATTTGTGTATTGTTGTGCTGACGAAGGGTTTGTACCCGAAACGTCCATTGTCTGTTGTTTTTTTTTCGCCATTCGAAGCCTCTCCATTTTCATTCTTTCGTTAGTATTTTACGATCACCGGCTTCAGGCAGCCCTTACCGTTTTCTCATGATGAACTCTCGACATTCATAGAAAACTGCAATTTTGTGTCATGTCGTTTGGGACTTCCAAAGAAAAATACGTGTACTCGAAGCTGTCTGCCTCACGGATCAAGAACATGTGGGTTGTGATACGTAAAATTCTCTCCGGTGATTGTAAATTTCGGCAGTTCTATAGCGCAATATCCACTAAACGTGCTCAACGCGCTTTACAAGAGCTCCATAGCCAACACCAACACTTTATATTAAAAACCGAGACATGACGCCTTTTATGCGATATTGCGAACTATTTTATTTTCAGACAGAGAAAACTTTGTTAACGGCCAGGTACTTATTTTACACTAAAGTAAGGTGGGAGAAGGTGAGTAAGGAGCCTTTTCAAAAAAAAAAAAAAAAAAAACAAGCACAAAAAAAAAAGGAACAAAAAAATTATTAAAAATCAATAACAAACCAAAAAAAAAAAAAAAGCAACTCAGAGCGGGATTCGAATCCTGGACCTTTCAATCTAAATGCGAGTGCCATACCACAAGACTAGATAAATTTTCCAGTAAATCGTTTAAGAGTGTTAACTTGTTTTGTTTTGTTTTGTTTTGTTTTTTTTGTTTTTTTAAAATTAGGATTTGATTGAGCAGGTTTCGAAATTCATTGGTATGGCTTCTAGACGGGTTCATGTCACTCCATCATACGTCACTCATAGCTTGATGTCAGAGATCGTGCAAACATACAGGGACTCCCAAAAAAAAAAACAAAAAAAAAAAACAACAACAAACAAACAAACCAAAAAGACCCACATAAAGATGAGTTGTAAACTTGGAATCGAACCCAAGCCTGACTTACTACAGGAAAATCCTCACATTCGTTACGATGCAACCGACAATTTTCTCATCTAATTATTATTATTGTACACGCCACTACCACATCATCTCAATCATCCGTGGTGTTTCAATCATTCTGTTTTGTTGATAAAGGGGAAACCCAAAACGTTCATTTGATCTGTTTTTATAATTAAATTGAAGTTTACATTCAACTTCACGTTATTATTTATTTCTTCGAGCTTCGAGCAGCAACATTTACACAAAAGATTTGAAGAAAACTTGTTTATTATATCCATAAAAACTTGACACTGTTTTGTAGAGCTCATTTTACTGAACAATCTTATGCATGGAATGTACTTGTTAATCGTCTGTTTGAGTAGGAAAATTCTATTTTTGTGCTTGGTGGATGTGAAGTTTTAGGGAAAATTCTGAAACTAGACGGTAAGGAGAGAATTAATGAAATGTAATTATTATTTAAATGTAGCAAATTGAAGTGACACTCTCCCAATGAATTGATATTTAAATTTTGTTTCCACTGATAAAGTAATTAGATTTGATTAAATTCCACAATTCCAATCATTTTAAATGTCTCTACATGTCTGGGATCCCCTGCATATTTCCAAAGATTTGTGACTTAGAACAAGACATCTTTAGATTCCCCTTTGGTTGTGTTAT
>NC_088361.1:102108919-102123919 GCF_034508935.2 Berghia stephanieae | reverse complement strand
AGGCAAAGGCAGTCATAAGCGTTTTTTAAAATAATCCCTCCTCCCCCCCCCCTCTCTCTCTCTCTCTCTCTCTCTCTCTCTCTCTATCTATCTATCTCTCTCTATCTCTCTCTCTCTATCTCTCTCTCTATCTATCTATCTCTCTTTATCTATCTCTCTCTTTCTCTCTCTCTCTCTCTCTCTCTCTATATATATATATATATATATATATATATATATATATATATATATACATATATATATATATATATATATATATCTATCTCTCTCTATCTCTCCATCTCTCTCTCCATCTCTCTCTCTCTCTATCTCTCTCTATCTCTCTCTATCCTTCTCTCTCGCCTCTGTGCAAATATGACATAAAGCACATGACGTATAGAATATGCACAAAAAATACAAACTGTTTTGTCTTATGAGTCACATACATGCAAACACACACACATTACACGCACACACACACACACATACACACACATTCACACACGCACGCACACAAATACACATTATAACATACACTCTAAAAAAAAAAAGAATAATAATAATAATAATAATAAAACTCTCATGCATAAACAAGGAATTCTTTTAAACCATAAAAATGCATATTATGATAAAATTTAAAAACAAACAAACAAACAAACAACAAAATATCTCAATAAACTTATCGCACGAGAGCCAACATGATCTAAAATGACCCACCATCCCAAAACGGAAAAAATTGTGAAACTTGGATTATTTTTATGGGGTAGTCAGTCTGTGATGGCAAGGGACTTTGTGTTTCCTGTTTTGTTCTCCCTTTTTTTTAAATCACTGAACCTAAAGTAAACTCTACCACACTAGGCCATCTGAACTTTAATTTCCCTTTACCTTCAAATAGTGGGGGGGGGGGGGGGCCGGATAGCTCAGTTGGTAGGTCACTCGCTTCACATGCAGAGAGACCGAGATCGATCTCGAGTAGAGTCGTGATTTTTTTTTTTTTCAGAACCCCTTGTTCATCCAGCAGTGATTGGGTAACTGGGTCAGTTAGACCTGGCGGAAAGTACTTTGTGATAGATTCTAGCGTCCTATAGAAATGGTAGTAAGAGATTGCTATTGTCCGTTTCACGCTATAGAAGCCGGGATAAATTCCGAGGGGCCTGATGTCTCTGAAAGATTTCTCTTTTTTTTTAACCTTCAATGAAAGAAGATCCATCCGGAAAGAGGAAAAAAGGAGACCAAGGTCAATCTGGAGGAGTGACCTTCTGGTAGAGCTGGAGAGGTCTGGGGTGAGCTGGCAGGAGATGGAAAGACTGGCCAACGACAGAAGAGGATGGAACGGTTTAACCCTCTCCTTACCACCTATTGGAAAATCGTCACATTCGTTACGATGCAACCGTCATTTTTCTCATCCAGATTTCATTTCTTTTTTGCTATAGCTATAAAAACTTAACATTCTCTAACAGAGCCCATATTGTCGAACAATATTCTGTATAGAATGTGCTTTTTGCTTTTCTGTTTGAGTAAGAAGTGTTTGTTTTTTGTGTTGGGTGGGTGTGAAGTTTTGGGGATAATTCTGAAAATGGCTGGTAAGGAGAGGGTTAATCGGTGGTCCATACATACCCACTGTGGGATGAGGACTGGCCAACGATAGAAACAGGATAGAAAAGTTTCATCGGTGGTCCATACCCTCTGTGGGATGAGGACTGGCCAACGACAGAAGAGGATGGAAAAGTTTCATCGGTGGTCCATACATACCCACTGTGGGATGAGGACTGGCCAACGACAGAAGAGGATGGAAAAGTTTCATCGGTGGTCCATACCCACTGTGGGATGAGGACTGGCCAACGACAGAAGAGGATGGAAAAGTTTCATCGGTGGTCCATACCCACTGTGGATGAGGACTGGCCAACGACAGAAGAGGATGGAAAAGTTTCATCGGTGGTCCATACCCACTGTGGGATGAGGACTGGCCAACGACAGGAGAGGATAGAAAAGTTTCATCGGTGGTCCATACCCACTGTGGGATGAGGACTGGCCAACGACAGAAGAGGATGGAAAAGTTTCATCGGTGGTCCATACCCACTGTGGGATGAGGACTGGCCAACGACAGAAGAGGATGGAAAAGTTTCATCGGTGGTCCATACCCACTGTGGGATGAGGACTGGCCAACGACAGAAGAGGATGGAAAAGTTTCATCGGTGGTCCATACATATCCACTGTGGGATGAGGACTGGCCAACGACAGAAGAGGATGGAAAAGTTTCATCGGTGGTCCATACATATCCACTGTGGGATGAGGACTGGCCAACGACAGAAGAGGATGGAAAAGTTTCATCGGTGGTCCATACCCACTGTGGGATGAGGACTGGCCAACGACAGAAGAGGATAGAAAAGTTTCATCGGTGGTCCATACATACCCACTGTGGGATGAGGACTGAAGAGAAAGAAGATAACAAAATACCAAACAAATAGATAATATAAAATTCCCCGACCGATCATGTCCGTGAATTAGAATATTCTCTATTACCATGGAGCATCAAAAACAGGAGAGCATGCCCTGAACTCTGTTAGTCCCAGACTGATTTCAAAAGTCTTTTGATTTGACAGTAAGAAGGGCAACGTTAAAAGAGATTGTTTGACAATAAGATTTAAGGCCGAACTGTGAGACATACGCATTCAAAGATGTGTCAACGTATTTGTGTAAAATAATAAGTTAATAAAAATAAAGTAAACACGAAAAAAAGGAGAAAGAAAAAAAAAACAAAGCAAAACATAAAACACAAAAAAAAAAAAAAAAAACTTTCAAAACTTACAAAAGCAAAACAAAACAAATACAAACAAAAAAAAAAAAAAAAAAAAAAAAAAAAACAACAACAAAAACATAAACTAAATTTAAAAAAAGGGGGGAGGGGGGATTATGTCTGAAAAGAGGGTTTTTACATTGCAATAATATTAAGCTGTACATGAAGTCATTCAGTAAGGCAAAGGGAACCGGGCTAGTATTTGTTCATTCATATATTATACCGCCGTATCTGATATCAAATAAAACAGCCTCCAATAATATCATAAAATCATGTCATGGTTTGAAATAATGGACAGGTCATAATCTGCTCTCGTGTTTATATATCTAGCTCACTTCCACGGATAAACCATACAAAATTCGCTTCACAAAGTTTCATTTAATTCTCCTAGCCATATGGACCAATATTTCCATTTCACCAAGTCATCCTGTTAGGACTAATTTTTCTACCTAACGTACTTACAATATCCATCAGAGTTATAGCCCGTTGCAAGGTACATTCAATTAATGGGAATGATCTATATTACATTTCCATGTGCTCGAGGTCATTGGTCACATTGGAATATGTGCTCAAAATGAAACACATGAGGGAAAGTGTTCACAGTTTGAGAAATATCCAACATCACAATTGGTCATTTTGCTCTTCATGACTCATGGGTATGTTTACAACTTTCCTAAACAAAGCAACGTGTTTACATTTATTGAGAAATGTCCAATCGTTGTCCAGCAACACTTCATGTGACCAATGACTAGGTTGGACGAAAACATGAATATAGATCGCTCCCTTTGTCTAGTTTATTCCATCCAACAGTTAACATTGTCTGAAACATCAGAGAGTACCCTACCAAAAATTACCTTCTCGCGTTGTGTCCAATCAGTGAGAAGCATTTTTTTCTATAAGTTTAACGCTTCAGAAATCGTCATCATGGCTATAAAAGACAACGACTAATTCGAAAATTATTATTTCATTTCATTGGCAGTTGAAAACATTTGTGTGCTTAAGTCATTTACGTCTGAGATCTGGAATAAATACAGTGGATTCCTGATAAACTCAACACCCAGGGTCCAGAAAGATTGGATGAATTTACACAAGGTTGATTTTATCCAGTATCAGATAAAGAATAGAAAATTTAGGATCAAAACGGGATGTGACTTTAAGAGTGTTGAATTTATAAGGATTCCACTGTTCCTAAAATGGACAAATTCAACGTTGAAGGAATTTTCAATATCTATAAATTCTATTTTTCATCATCAGAGAAATTGCTATTTTAAAAAACAACTGTCTTTGAATAACTTTGCCGAATCTCTTTTTGGTCCAAGTTTGAGGTCTAAAAAGACTGATTAAATATTAGATTGCACGACACTGGTAAGGAGAGACAACGTTAATTTTATAAGAATTGAGAATATTTGACAAGTATGTGGAGGTGGAAGGGGGGGGGGGGGGGTTAGTCTAAATTGTTTTATTTGGTTTTTTGGCCACAATGTAACGAGAAACGCGTTGGGAGTGTGCGGCAGAATCGGCTGGTCGTGGAAATATTGTTATACACTGGAAACGTCTTTCACAACATGGAAATGACATTCAACAAACACTAAATCTCTGCAATACTATAATATTAAAGACTTAACATGAAATGTTTTAGGCTTAAAATCCTTCCTCGACCAACAACAACAGATAAAACAAAAACAAACAGAAGAAACAGATAGTTAATTGGCGTTCACAGTTGTTGTTGACTGAGGAAGAGTTTTGAGTCCGAAATATTCCGCGTTGTTGGTTGAGAAAACATTTTGAGCCCAAAAATATCCATGTTGAGCATTTTGTTCTCTCATTATTTTTTTTTTCGTTTTGTTTGAAGCTGGTACTCACAGCTTCTAGCAACGTAGTACTGTTACACATTGATTTTATCGTGTCAATCTCACAGCCATTTCATGCCTTCACCACGCTCGTATTCCTTGGTGTAGCTGTTGCTGCATGTATCCCTGTTGCTGAAGCTGTGCAGCTTGGTTCACGTGGTTTGGAACGTTCCCGTTCGGGCAGTAGGATCCTACTTGAGGCGAGGAGTTGTACGCGAATGGGTTTACGTTGTACGGTGCGGCGTACGATGTAGGGGGCGTTCCCATGCACGGTTTCCCGTCACGGACGAGGACGGGCACGCTGACGCGTCTTGGAGGCTGGAACGCCTGAAGCTCGAGGGTCTTGTCCTGTCGCTGCCGCTTACACTTGTATCGACGGTTCTGGAACCAAATTTTCACTTGAGTCGACGTGAGCTTGAGTAAGCTTGCCATCTGTTCTCTTTCCGGTGCGGAGAGATATCTCTGTTGTTTGAATCTCCGCTCGAGTTCGTAAACTTGCGCTTGGGAAAATAGTACGCGCGGTTTGCGTTTGTTGCGTTGTTTACCTGACCCAGTTTCGTCGGTGTTCGATGACGATTTCGATGATGATATTGGTTGTTTTGATGAGGACGACGATGAAAGAGTTGTAGATGAGTTTGATGATGTTGTAGATGAATAAGACGTCGTGGACAACGAAGACGACGTAGATGAAGAAGATGTCGATGAAGATGATGACGACGATGATAATGACGATGGTGGTGATGTTTTTGTTTCAACTTTAATATCTGCTGAGGTTGGGAGGGTAGTGTCTTCCAGGAAAGTTGGGGTGGTGGTGGAATAGCTGAGTTTTTGTTGGTGGGATGGGGTGGTCTGAGTGTGGGGGAGATGAGGTGAGGTCTGGTGGAGTTGTTGATGTTGTTGTTGCTGGTGGTGGTGGTGATGCTGATGGTGGTGGTGATGCTGAAGCTGGGATGGATCTTCATGTTGAGAATGCTGCTGCTGCTGCTGTAGATGGCGATGATACTCTGACCCAATGTTTAGGAATGAGGATGGTGTACAACCACTTTTATCTGGGAAAAAAAGAGACAGTATTGAAAACAAAAATGTTTTTTTTTGGTCGGGATATATATATATATATATATATATATATATATATATATATATATATATATATATATATATATATATAATTTCACTCACGTATTTTTAGCCGAAACAATCGTTTCCATGTCCTCCATTTCATCAGTCGGCATATGTTTTTATATACTCTAACCTAAATCATCGAGCACTCTCATACCTATAAGTGCCACCATCACTCTTAAATAAATAGATAAATAAATATTATATATATATATATATATATATATATATATATATATATGTATATATATATATATATATATATATATATATATATATATATATATATATATATAGTCATATATATATATATATAGTCATATATATAGTCATATAATATATATTATTTATGTATATAGTTTTTACTTATTGTGATAAAAAAAAATACATAACTATATAATATACATAATATAAAGAGAGAGAATTGGAGAGAGAGGGTATGTGTGTATTTGTGTGTGTGTGTGTGTGTGTGTGTGTGTGTGTGAGTGAGAGAGTCAGAGAGAGAGAGAGAGAGAGAGAGAGAGAGAGAGAGAGAGAGAGAGAGAGAGACGTGATCTGGCGTATACCAGATAGGACACCCCATGTCTTACGTGTTACGTGTTGTGTTTGTATTTGTGTTAGCACAACCTCTCCACCTGTCGTGTGCCTCCCCGATAAGTAAACATCGCCGATATCAACCCCACGAGATCGAGAAATAGACTAAATCTATTTGAATAATTCATTCCTAAATATTTAACCATTTATCCAATGTCCCTGGTAGTCGAGCAGATGTCGATTTGAAAAAAAGATGATTTGAAATAACATCTCGCATGAGTTATTGTAGTGCGGCTATGTGGTCTAGTGGTATGACAATCGCTTTCGGATCGGAAGGTCCTGGGTTCGAGCCTCGCTCGGCGCATAGTTGAGTCCTTGGAAAAGACTCTTTACTCACATTCTCTCACCGTACTCGGGCGTAAAATGAGTACCTGGCCGTTAACAGCGTTGTCTTTGTCCGAAAAATTGTAATATCGCCTAACAGGCGTCATGTCTCGTCCTACATGTTAAATGTCGTTGTTGACCAGGGACCCCCTGTAAAGCGCATTGAGCACGTTAAGTGGATATTGCGCTATATAAATGCTCAATTTTATTGTTTACCTCAAAATTAGCGCAAAAAGGCGAATTTCGTATAACGCTTTTTATCGTATTCATCGTACTCAAAGGGCATCACAATATCTCATCTATTTGGCTCCCCCCCCCCCCCCCCCCCCCCCCCCCCCCCCCCCCCCCCCCCCCCCCCGCTGGCAATTAAAAACCGATTGTTCATTTCAAACAGTTGTCATATCTTTGGGACCATAATTTCTGGGGACTCATTTTAAGGGTGTCCTCCGATACCCATATTACTCACAGGGAATGAGATTAGCGGAAGAGTAGCGTCCCTTGATTGGACGTCACCCAGAGTCTGTGACGTCACCGGCGGAAACGTTATTAGAGAGAGAACGTCATGTTGGTTGTGCGCATCCGTCACTCGTCCTCGTCCACGTCATGTTGATTGTGCGCATGCGTCTCTCGTCCTCGTCCGCGAGGACGAGAGACGCATGCGCACAACCAACATGACGTTCTCTCTCTAATAACTTTTCCGCCGGTGACGTCACAGACTAAGGTGGCGTCCAATCAAGGGACGCTACTCTTCCGCTAATCTCATTCCCTATTCAAACCCCATCCATAGTGACACAGATCTGAAAGAAAGTCCTAGCTGTAACAGAAATTTTCTTCTTATAATGCTTTGTGAAACAATTAACATGGTTAAGAAGAATGCCTTTTGCATCGTAACGAAATGTGACGATTTTCCTATAGTTGTACGTGGAGTGTTAAGGGAACAATATGCGGCTATATGGTCCTGTGGTATGACACTCGCTTTGGGATCGGAAGGTCCTGGGTTAGAGCCTCGCTCAGCGCATAGTTGAGTCCTTGGAAAAGGCTCTTTACTCACATTCTCTCACCGTACTCAAGTGTAAAAACGAGTACCTGGCCGTTAACAGCGTTGTCTCTGTAGGAAAAAAATTGTACTATCGCCTAAATGGCGTCATGTCTCGTTCTATATGTTATATGTTGCTGTTGGTTACAGATCCTTTGTAAAGCGCTTTGAGCACGTTTAGTGGATGTTGCTCTATAATATATATATCTTACCGTACTCAGGTGTAAAATGAGTACCTGGCCGTTAACAGCGTTTTCTTTGTCCGAATAATTGTAATATCGCCTAACAGGCGTCATGTCCCGTCCTACATGTTAAGTGTTGCTGTTGGCCAGGGACCCCTTGTAAAGCGCTTTGAGCACATTTAGTGGATATTGCGCTATATAAAGCTCAAATTATATAAAGCTCAATTATAAAAGCCCAGGCTCAGGGGCTAAGAGAATTGTGCCGACATATTTCTGTTGAAATATAAAATAAGTGAAGTGAACAATGGCCAACAAATCAGTGATGAAAATAACCAGAGAGAAAAAATAATCTATTAAAAACAGCCTGCCTCCCCTTAGGATTGAACCTCAGACCTTCTGTGCGGACGTGCTGAGGTTAATGTGACATTTTTAAAACTGTCAAAGTGTGTAGGACTTAAAATCAAACTGGAAAATTTTTTTAATGATATGGTCTTAACAAAGTTTAGGGGTTTTATTCAGAGAACACAACCCTGCACGCTTTTCAGAAAACAATGTCCCAATTCAACGATATACCAATTATGAGGTTTTTATTCCATTTCGGCGACCGCTCTCTGAGACGCGCCCGTGGTATTCTCGCAGAACGGGGCAGGGTTTGGCATTCGGCTCTGGAACTCTATGACAGACAGACTGGCAAACAATTGGACTGACAGAAAGACAGACTGGCAGACGTTCCACAGACAGAGTGACAGACAGACAGGGATATTGAATGACACCGCCGGGCGCTTCCTCCTCTTTTATTTCTTTTTCCTAAATGGCGCTTGTCGAGTAAGCTCATCGAGTAGGCATATGCGATATGTTTGCTAAGGGTGAGTATAGGCATGGACTTCAGAGAGAACGATTAGTATCAAGTTATGGAATTTCCCACATGATAAGAAGGTATAGACCATAGAATAGAATATTTTACATAATACAAGATCATTGGTATAGACATGTTATCATTGTTATCATAGGATGGACTACAGTAAGACCTCGCTAACGCGTTTCCCGACTAACCGCCAGTTTTGCTTATCGTCAACTTTATGAGAAGCAAATAAATTACTTCAACACAATGGATAATATACCACCAAATCTCATGTAATAAAACAACAACAACAACAAATCAAAAAAATACCGAAGAAACACACACCCACACAAACACACACACACACACACACACATACACACAAAACACAAAACAAAACAATAACACAAAAACAAACCAAAAAATAAATAAATAAATTTTTAAAAAAACAAACAAACAAAAAAAAAAAAAAACACCCAACCAAAACAACCCAACATATTTTCTTCAATTTCGCCACCAAAATCCACCGATATATCGAAAAACAATGACAGGGAAATCGATGGATAGAAATTGACACTCAACTTGTTCAAAAATATCAACCAAAATATTTCTAATATAATAAAGGGTTTGAGACATTTTGACATGAATGGGAAAAAAGTGGTGGTATTGTAATCGATGTATAACTCAATCAAAAGGTGTATGGCAAAAAAAAAAAAATATATATGTGTTACGTTAAAGAGTATGTCAGAAATTCGGGAAAAATTTGAAAAGGTTGTGTATGAAACAGTGGGCGAGAGAGCCACGAGCCACGAGCCACGAGGGGAGCTAATAGTTTGGAATGCATTTTTCATTGGTATTTGTCTTTTCAGATATGTATCATACACTAGACTAGTAGAGTACCACGAAGTGTCCGTCTTCTCCCTAATTTGTCACATGGTCAGAAAAATGCCCCGGTCCCAGACATGTCGGAATAACCAGGTTTTACTGTATACTGGATTAATATTTAAAAATTGACCTTTTCAAAATTGATTCATATATAGCGCAATATCCGCTAAACGTGCTCGACGCGCTTTACAAGAGGTCCCTTGCCAACAGCAACGCTTAACATGTAGAACGAGACATGACATGATGCCTGTTGGGCGATATTGCAATCTTTTTCGGACTGAGACAACGCAGGTACGGCCAGGCACTCATTTTACACTTGAGTGCGTTGAGAGAATATTAGTAAAGAGCCTTTTCCGAGAGCTCAACTATGCGCCGAGCGAGGCTCGAACCTAGGACCTTCCGAAACGAAAGCGAGTGTTATATCAATAGACCACATAGCGGCACAATATATTCAAATTTTATTGGAGCGGTAGGACTGACAGGAGGACGAAAAGGCGGAGTTAATTGTGGGGGTGGAAGGGATGAGTGGGGGGGGGGGGGGGGGTGGAAGGGATGAGTTGGGGAGGGGGGGGGGGGGGCGGGGATTAATGTTGTTGAAATTAACTGGTCTTGACAAGGGGAGATAAACCTCTTCACTTTCATCGGGTAAACATCAAAACGCCGCTCAATTTGTGGTCAATTAAGAATTGCGGTTTTTTCTTCTAAGTCATCGTTTGATGTTCGTGATAAATACACAACACAATATAATAATAATAATAATAATATAATAATAATAATAATAATAATAATAATAATAATAATAATAATAATAATAATAATAATAATAATAATAATAAATATAATAATAATAATAATAATAATAATAATAATAATAATAATAATAATAATAATAACTGCTGCTTCTGTCCTGCATTCCGAGGCGACTTGGTTCAGCCTTTGTGTCTTTTACAACCCACTTGAATATGGTATAATTCCAATTTGTGGTTGGTTATCTCTTGGGTAGAAGAATGCAACATCTAACGACCGGAAACTAATCATGCACGACCTTGGATGCCTCAGACAACTTATAATTACAGTTAGGTTTGGATACTTCTCACTCTAATTACAATAAATATGTGACATCTCGTGCCCATCGGTATTCACGTTGAAATAGACAAGGTTCTTCTTCAAGTACCAAGTCTGTACCAGACATCGGTGATCATGGTACGCCGTTCATCTCATTAGAACTAATATTACTCTTCTCTTTCTTTATCTCTTTCAAGAAAACCTGAAATGTGAACAATCTCAGGAATGAAAATTTAAAGGTTTTTAAAGTATATTCTGTATCTCAAGCCGTGTCACGTTCAGACTGTATTATGATCCGACGACACAGCAACAAGACACTGGCACGACAAGCTGATCGGATGTCATCAAGGCTCCAAGATCGTTTACACACCTATCTAATCCTACACCGAATGCTGCGGCCATTGGAGTGGACCGGGGTGCTAATTCAAAACCACACTGGACAAACGTCATGATGTCAGAAGTCAACAGTCGTGCCAGCCAGGGAAACGGTGATCGTTTATCTGGACAAACAGCCGTTGACTTTACGTCAATATATTGGAGTCATAGACTAGACGGAACGCTATACAAGGGCTATAACTCTCCGTGATTGTTTATACAGGAAGTAGGATTGGGGAAAGATATTAATGTCACCAAAACTTCAACAAGAACACGTTAATTTTTGTTTCTTGACTATCTCAAACCTAAAACATGTCGTAAAATTAGTGAGCAATCACTTCACTTGTGAGCACCCCACTTTTCAAACGCCATTCAATCGCATGTTTGATGCTCCGTTTCCCAAACAACGATTAAATCTCGGATAAAATATTTCATTTTGACATCTTCAATGACTTGTGAATTGTTTCCGTGTCTTGTCACTTTTGTTCCTTTGTATCAATAAGCAATTTGGGTTAGACTTTGTAAGTCTGTGCTTTGTAAAGATTTTTTTCTCTTTTCAATTAAATGAAACGTTTTGTAAATGAGATGAATTAGGTCCTAATACCCACACATTCTGACCCCCCCCCCCCCCAAATCTATGCATGTCACATTGCATTGCATCGTAGCAGTTTTGACAATTTTGTATAATCGAAATCGACTTTAAATTTTGTGTATTAGAATTTGATTGGACATTATAAATATACGTGTCGATAGGCGTGTTTTGACTTAACGGGTTTATGTGGAATGAGGAATCGAAGTTTGATGTGTGTTTGTTAAGCAGTAGTGTAGAAAGCCGTGACTAGAGATAGATAGATAGATGGATAGATAGATAGATAGATAGATAGATAGATAGATAGATAGATAGATAGATAGATAGATAGATAGATAGATAGAAGATAGATAGATAGATAGATAGATAGATAGAGAGAGAGAGAGAGAGAGAGAGAGAGAGAGGGGGGGGGGGTGGTGAAACGAATAAAGGATAGATAGACAGATAGATAGATAGAAAGATAGATAGATAGATAGATAAATAGATAGATAGATAGATAGATAGATAGATAGATAGAGAGAGAGAGAGAGAGGAAGTGAAACGAATAAGGGATAGATAGACAGATAGATAGATAGAAAGATAGATAGATAGATAGATAGATAGATAGATAGATATATAGATAGATAGATAAAGAGAGAGAGAGAGAGAGAGAGAGAGAGAGAGAGAAAGAGAGGTAGTGAAACGAATAAGGGATGGACAGATAGATAGATAGAAAGATGGATAGATAGATAGATAAAGAGAGAGAGAGAGAGAGAGAGAGAGAGAGAGAGAGAGAGAGAGAGAGAGAGAGAGAGAGAGAGAGAATGAGAGGGGTAGAGAAGGAATAAGGGGAGGACGAAAGTGAGAGACAGAGAGAGAGAGAGAGAAGGGAGGATAGAAAGAAAGAGGGTTATGTTGAGGATAATTCTAACCGTAACACCAGTCTTTTGGTAATCAATCATAATGTAAACAGATGCATCGAGACGATAATTCCAATGTAAACACGTCTCGCCGACTGGACTGACGGGTCATTTGGTTCCCGGGAACTCAATGTCCGTTCATCCCAGAATCCAACTAGATTGGTTTTTAATCCTTTATCATGAGTAAATTCCATAACATCTTAAAGATATAGATTGGACAGTGATTAGAAAGATACAAAAGTTTAAAAAATAATAATGCAAAATATAGGACGACACATTTGTATTTTAAATAATCGGAGAATAAAATATAAGTGAATGAAATACTGTACATAGGTGAACATGCACTCATTAACAAAATAAACGTGCTCAAAGCGCTTTACAAGAGAACCCTGACCAACAGCAACACTAAAATGTAGGACGTGACATGACGCTCGTGAGACGATATTACATGGGGTTTTTTTCGGACCCAGACAACGCTGTTAACGACCAGGTACTCATTTTACACCAGAGTAGGGTAAGAAAACGTGAGTAAAGAGCATTTTCCAAGGACTCAACTATGCGCCGAACGAATCTCGAACCCAGGACCTACCGATCCGAAAGCGAGTGTCATACCACAAGACCACATAGCCGCACAAATGTTTAGACAAGGATATAGATAGTATGCGCTTGGCTAAGAAGCTCATAACATTGCCATCCGGAAGTATAAAGGACCAACACACAAAACTGTGTGTATCCATGAACGTTTATAGTCAGGTTAATACAAACCAGTGAGCATTAGTCATAAACGCGGATGGCAAATAACAATAACAAAGACTCAGTGACGTCATCTTCGAACTATCTATAAACCTGGGACGTCAACTAAAAGCTAAAAATAGATCCAGGCGCGATTGTTCATATCTTATAGAACTGATGCGTGAACGGCCGAAATGTATCACTGGGCAGAGACAAGGGAAGGCTAGCGTTCTATCCAAAGGGTTGCATTCAATCCTTACTATTACTATTGTCCGTTACACGCTACAGAAAACCGGGATAAGCTCCGGCTCCATGGGCCTCATGACTCTGAAGAACTACAACTTTTCTATATTATGAGAATTGAAAAGGTAATGAGATTAGCGGAAGAGTAGCGTCCCTTGATTGGACGTCACCCATAGTCTGTGACGTCACCGCGGAAAAGTTATTAGAGAGAGAACGTCATGTTGGTTGTGCACATGCGTCTCTCGAGAGACGAGAGACGCATGCGCACAACCGACATGACGTTCTCTCTCTAATAACGTTTCCGCCGGTGACGTCACAGACTATGGGTGACGTCCAATCAAGGGACGCTACTCTTCCGCTAATCTCATTCCCTATACACGATGTATGTGAAAACGTTGCGACTGTACTTGGATATTGGGTTAACAAAACATGATTCGCTTTTCTTTCTTTCCACCATTCCCTTATATGGTATCGTTATCTTTTTGCCATCTATATCGCTGTACGCATGGGCAGGCCGAGATAATCAAACGACAAGAAGGGGTGTGGTTCCGGTGGTGTCTTATTTCCCGTCAACGGAAACTCGTTACGTGCGTGAGCTGAGCCCACAATGCAAAGCAGTATCACAAGATCACATGACCTCAAGCAGTCACCGGCCACTTGACTGTTGGAGGCTTAGAAGGAAAAGGGCCTGGCCGAGAACGGAAAGAGGCCGGAAAGACATCTTGAGTGGATGTGACGTCATCACTAGACGAGATCGGCGAGATGACAAGCTAATTAGTGCACATTTGATTTCACGGCTAATAATTTGTTAGTAGAAAATGATTCACATCGTAATGTAGGCTGTGTGGTATAGGTTGGTATTGTTAGAAAAATCGCCATGGACTGACTACACTGTTGGCCACTGCAGAGCGACTAATAATAATGATGAATGATAATAATCATAATAATAATAATAATAATAATAATACTAATAATAATAATAATAATAATAATAATAATAATAATAATAATAATAATAATAATAATAATAATAATAATAATAATAATAATAATAATAACAGTAAATAATAATAATAATAATAATAATAATAATAATAATAATAATAATAATAATAATAATAATAATAATAATAATAATAATAATAATAATAATAATAAAACACGTATTTTGATGTACAGCTATATAGTTCTTAAAATGCAATACTGTTTCTTGTGTCAAAGTGTGAGAGAGAGAGAGAGAGAGAGAGAGAGAGAGAGAGAGAGAGAGAGAGAGAGAGAGAGAGAGAGAGAGAGAGAGAGAGAGAGAGATATGCGACTACAGCACAAATGATGTTATTCTCTTCTCTCCTTATATTATGTTAACTAAGATCCCAATATGTAAATCTATCACTTTATCTTTTTTTAAATCTCGGTTTCACACACATTGTATCCTTTTTAATGCCGTGCACAGCTAAATAATTTCATCATTTCTACCAAAAATAAAAAAAAAA
>NC_088361.1:102098919-102103919 GCF_034508935.2 Berghia stephanieae | reverse complement strand
TTTGTGGGTGTCGTTGAATCTCATTGTAGATGAAATTGTAAAAATTCAAGATTAACTGTGTGCGAGATCTTGAATTTAAATGAAGTTTCACTTATCCAGCAAGTCAAAAGAAAGTTGTGAACTCAGCCATGTGTTGACAAAGAGTTCGTGTGTAGTAGTCGACAGAGGTCGTGTGTTGTAATTGTCTGTGTTTGTTAATCGAGTTTTGATGAGGTGGCATGTGAGTACACACCAGGTAGATGATGTAATCTGTAGAGTACCGGTGGGTGACGTGAGTCCAAACACCAGGTAGATGATGTAATCTTGCAGAGTTCCGGTGGGTGATGTAAGTCCACACACCAGGTAGATGATGTAATAATAACGTAGTCTAGTAGTGTATGTAGTAGGGTCGAATAAGGTCAACAATATTTTCGTTATTTGAACGCAGGTTGTTGAATATCATACTATAATGAATCCAAGGAAATCGCTCATGTGGCGTTTTGCGATACTTTTTCCTGCATTGTCTTATATACATATATAGCCTTTATCTTTTACAATGATACTAAGACAGGCGTTATTATAATATTCAATGTTTATAAGTTGTAGATATGCTGCACACTTGTATATTGACATAAGTTTAAATTGAATACGCTCACCACTGCATATGAAGGAAGTAGTATTGTTCACAATTGGACATCATTTTTGTAATAACAATCGTATCTTGAACGTTTATGAAATTATTGACATCGTACATCGTTGGGTATTGTTGTTGTAGAAGTAAATACAAGTAATCCAATTGTTCAATAAAGAATGTAAATATAAAAAGGTTCATGGAAGAAATCTGTGTTGATACAGATATTATTTTATGAATTCTGTCAAGTTTGTATAAGATGAAAGGTACGATGTAATTGAGGTTGCTGTGTATTTGTAGTCTGTAGATTGTGTTGATTCTGGACGTATCAATGGCGTAGTCGAGATTGTTACTCCATTTTAATGTATTCGTGGATAGACCAAAGGGATTAGGACATTTTCCGACCTATGTTGTGGTTGTGTTTGAGTTGCCTCTGTCGTTGTCATCAGCGTTCCCGTTATGACTGATGGTTGCAAGTGTCCTCTTTCGTGATGACTGTATCATGTTTTAGTGCAAACACTACTTCTGCCTTTGATTAACTCGAATTATTCCCCTTAGAAAATCCCTAATTTAATGAAATATGATTTTGTTTATGTTATCGTAGCACTTCCTACCATTTCAACTGATTGCCGAATGATTACACAGTTAAGATTTGACAATTGAACATAACTTCTTCTTCAACTCAGTTACACATTGTATGATATAAATGTTAAATTCAAACCACGCAGTAAATATTGATTACAATTACAACAGCAAATCGATAGGAGAAAAATATGATAATCAAAATATTCTCAGAAACGATATACACTCTGGTCAATAAAAATTCAATGTTTCGCGCCTTTGCCCTCGGCTTATAAAAATATTCATATAACTCATTGCGACGTTATCTCGCGCCTCTTAATATAGCATTGATAATTGTGTGCGCTTTAACCACGCGCATCGTATTTATAAAAATTCTCCGCCTTCTGCATCATTTCATAATGTTAAACCATGCGCTTTAATCAAAAGCAAAATAAAATATTCCCGAACGCCTCATTCCTGCGTCTCGTAATTTAAATCGTGTGCACTTTAATTACCGCGTCTTACATCACTGCGCTTATTTACCCACTATGCATTTACAGCATTTTACCATATGGGTTACTTATAATTCGCTGATTCTTAACAAGTTAACCACTTGTGTCACAAATATTATCAGCTCACATGACATGGTAATGCATTTTCAATATTTCCGTAATAACATTTTAACTCCCATTACAAGACATCAGTCTTTCATAATAATTAATACTCCGTCATTTTATTTGTTCTCCGACTTTAAACCAAAAGTCCGTTATTCCGTTAATATGAGAATATGTCTCCTTTTAAAAATCACGATGAAACGTGTTTCAAAACAAAACTAAACAAAACAACGATTGACTCATATTCCGCATAAATCATTTCAACTTAATTTCCAGTGATAAAATCCAAATGTCTTATGTAGTCTATTATAACGCCATGTCTCATTACACAACTAAATAAGCTCTGTTGTCGATTATTTGGCTGCGTTAACCACACATTCATTACCAAGAAAACAAACAGATATAAAACTGTGCTCTTTGTCATGAACCCATGAATCTCAAAGAGTCAATATCAACCTACCAATTCATCCCTATTGACGGGAGAAAAATATAATCAATGATGTTGTAATATAACAATAAATACCATAAGACATTTTTCAATTATCAAAACTTATAATTTACGTGTTTTTATTGCCATCGTCTTCTTGAGTCATTATGACAGAAAATAAAACGTAACAACATTAAATAATGGACCAACTGTTTATGTAATTCCAACAGTAACATACAAAAATTGAAATAAAAATCGACACATCTTTGTTACTGATATTAACAAAACATTGCCATTAACGGTACAAATTAATATTCGAAGATCTATTCCGAAACGCTTGATTGTAAGTAAACGCATTTTCATTTATTTTGAAAAATAAAACGCACTAAAATATTCATTTAAATACTGCAATTTTTCTCTTCATCTCTCCCTCTCCTCTTTTTAAATATTTAAAATACATATAGCATCAATATATTATTATTATTATTATTATTATTATTATTATTATTATTATTATTATTATTATTATTATTATTATTATTATTATTATTATTATTATTATTATTATTATTATTATTATTATTTTGCCGTTCTATAATATATTGTTTTTAGTTTTTAATATATTTTCTTGTTCCATCTATGGTTCTTAATTTCAATATTATTTCGTTTATTTTTTTTTTTAAAACCGTATTTTATCAGAATTTTAGGAATCATCTATAATTTCAATAATTTTTTTCAACATTTCATTACAAAAAATTATACTACTTCACCTTCAAAATTGATATTCATTTTCTTTTCCAAATAAAAATATTTTCCTATCTGTTCACAATTATTCTCTTCAAAATTCGAGTCTCACAAAAACTTCAATAGATGTTAACACCGCAACAATATACATTTCTTGTGTATCCATGGTTCGGAATAATAACATCTTTACATCATGGTATCAGGGCTCCAAATAAAGATATATAAGAATCCTGAGTCACGACACCAAATAAGATACATAATGTGGGGTAGTTGCACACATATGTAATGGCTTATGATCGCATAGTGGTGTTTTTCATAGATGGTAGTATTATCCTTTGCGTCGTGTTGTAGATGTTAATAATGACGAAAGAGTTCAGGGGTCGGTGATGATAATTGAATGCACAACATCAAGACATTCAAATAAAAGTCCAGATTCCAAGTTTCATTTCTTACAGTTTTATTTGTTTGTGATAAATTCAAAATCCAAATCATGATAAATTCCTAATCCAAATCAAATAGCATGGTCATAATTCAATCAGTTTTATAAATTCCAAATCCAACTTTGGAACGTAAAACTGTCCTAGACTACTCAATATAATGACCAAGTTAAATGAATAACAAGCACTGTGAACTCATTAAACCCACTTGCTATAAGCTAACTCTCTTACAATTGAGAGAGAGAGAGAGAGAGAGAGAGAGAGAAAGAAAGAAAGAGAGAATGCATAGATATAGAGAGAATGAGAGTCTCATATATATGTATGAGAGAGAGAGAGAGAGAGAGAGAGAGAGAGAGAGAAAGAAAGAAAGAGAGAATGCATAGATATAGAGATAATGAGAGTCTCATATATATGTATGAGAGAGAGAGAGAGAGAGAGAGAGAGAGAGAGAGAGAGCGAGAAAGGGAGAGAGAGAAGGGGGGGGGGGGGGGGGGGGAGAGAGATGTTTCGTATGCATGTTTGAGCGAGGTCGCAAGAATAAACGATTGAGTTGGTTTACGTATATATATCTTAGGAGAGGTAAAGGATTAGTAGGAGAGAAAGAAGCACAGAGAGAGAGAGAGAGAGAGAGAGAGAGAGAGAAAGAGAGAGAGAGAGAGAGAGAGGAGGGGGGGGAGAAAGCGCTCGTGTATAATATTATGTGTATGTGTATGTGCGTTTGTGTGTAGTGTGTTCGTGTGTGCATGCGTGTGTGTGTGTGTGCGTGTGTGCGTGTGTGTGTTGTAATTTAAAATATTATCACGAACATTTAAGATTTCAACATCATTAAAAAATTTCCAACGAAAAAAAATATGATTCACAAAATAATTTGATCAGGAACTGTATCGATAGAGAAAACGCGTGTGGGGGAAATTTTGTGAATCAAATTTTCCGAAAGAAAAGGAATATTCGTAATTTGAAGAAATTCAAATAGATAGTGGGGGAAACGGTGCTGCTGATAAAATGATATATCGACAGAAGACAAAATGGCATCCAGGCAGATGTTTCAAATATTAAAACTTCGTCTCATTTTATCCACATGTCTAGGAAAATCAAATTTGACACGGGAGAACACGAGAAATTTATCAAAATGTGTAAATTGACATAGATATCATCATTATCGTCATATCATATCATACGGAGGAAGGACGGACGGATTTTATCATTCAGTCTTCTCTCGTACTTTGGACAAAAAAAAAAATTCACGAATTAAAAACTTTGGACAAAAAGTCCCCCCTAAAATGAATATAAATCAATTAAAGTGACCCTCATCTTGTCAAACTCTCTCAAACCTGAGACTTCCATGAAATCTTCCTTTAAAATCCCACGTTTTTCGAGCTTTTAGCAAGGTGAAGGTCATTCAACTCCATCGATATTTGAAGGAAGAGTTTTTTTCCGATCAAGATTAAAAAAAAACAAACAAAAAAAAAAAAACAAAAAAAAAAACAAAAAAAAACGTGTTTTTTCAGACCTCGGCCAGATTGTAGTGGCACAAGTTAAACTGGAATTTACTCACGCGAGTCGATGCATGTTTTGCTCACGGGTGATAATGATAATCCTCTTACTCC
>NC_088361.1:102091419-102093919 GCF_034508935.2 Berghia stephanieae | reverse complement strand
AAAATAAATAATAAAACCCCCAACAATAGATAGTTCGAAGATGACGTCACTCAGGTCTTTGTTATTGTTTTTTGCCATCCGCGTTTATGAGTAATGCTCACTGAACTGTATACTCCGACTATAAACGTTCATGGATACACACAGTTTTGTGTGTTGGTCCGTTATACTTCCGGATGACAATGTTATGAGCTTCTTAGCCAAGCGCATACTATCTATAGATAGTATGCAGATGACGTCACTCAGGCCTTTGTTATTGTTTTTGCCATCCGCGTTTATGAGTTGTTCTCACTAAACTGTATTAACAAGACTATAAAAGTTCATGGTTACACAGAGTTTGTGTGTTGGTCCGTTACACTTCCGGATGGCAATGTTGTGAACTCCTTGGTCAAGCGCATTCTATCTATAGGAACAACGACACGAACAACAATAACAACAACAACAACAACAACAACAAAAACAACACCTACAACAAACAACAAAAGATGAGTACTTGTTAAAATACACAGTGAGTAACACAGCGGCGGAGAAGTGCCAGAAAATAATAGATATAGAGGATAACGTTTTTGTGTCGCGATGAGAAAACGAGCCTGGGACTGGATAGACTGACAGTGGATTTGGCGCTCTTCAATTTCAACAGATGGCTTGGATTATTGGCCAATAAATAGTTTGAAGTTGACGTCATTTGATATTGCTTTTCGCCACCCATGCTTATGAGTAATTCTCACTAAACTGTATTAACAAGAATATAAACGTTCAAGGTTTCACATAGTTTTGTGTGTTGGTCCGTTATGCTTCCGGAATGCAATGTTGTGAGCTTTTTAGCCGAGCGCATTTATCTATAACTTTATTATTAATTCAAGATTCATTATGTTTACTATAAATCCAATTTCTAATATTATATTACCAACACAATATCTTTTAGGTGGTTCTCTACCGTCTGATCATCTGCCTGGTCTCAATCCTACCATGTCTCTCATATTATTTCATAGAAATCTCTTAGCATTTCTCTTAAAATATCCGTCACTGCATCTTTGATGTTTTGGTTGTTAGCATTAGGTTTTTGTTTTGTTTTGGTGTTTATTTATTATCTTTTTGCTTTTAGCTTATTTTTGTGCGGGGTTTTGGGGATTTTTTTTTTTTTTTTGATTTTTTTTTTTTTTTTTGGTTGATTTTGTTTTTGTTTTTTAAAGTTTCTCTTCTATTTAAATGACACATTCAATGCCTTTTTAATCAATTGATATCTAAGGCAAAAGGTTCTCTGATTTCAAACATTTCAAAAATTTGTCATTCCATATTGTATTCGGCATATTGCGTTTCTGGATATTTGATAATAGAAATGTTAGTACTAAAATAATGGTTGGTAAAAATATAAAGGGGTTTTGTAAATAAATAACTATTGTAAAACGTGAGAAGTTGGCATCTATGTGGTTTATCTTGTCGCGGCGTGGGAGGTCAGGGGGAGTCGGGAACGATTTGGTTGGAGGTTCAAGGAAGTGAGAAATGACGACAAAGATGGGGTTTTGTTGTTGGTCTCCCACCGATCTCCGCCAGGAGATTAAGGGATGGAGATATCTGTCAGATATCGCAGATATCAACGACTACATCCAAGGGAAAGAAAAGACGGCTATTATCGTCGCTCACTCCGGGGTGGCGCAGGGAGTACTCACCGAGAAGGCGATAGAAAAAAAAAAGGGGGTGAAGGATTATGAGCGTTTTTTAGTGCATGAATAGAATGTATGGGTTAAGTTTATGGGCTTATGAGTTACTGGTATGGTGTTTGTGTATTAGTGTATCTTCTTCTTCTTCTTCTTCTTCTTCTTCTTCTTCTTCTTCTTCTTCTTCGTCTCTTCTCTTCTTCTCTTCTTCTCTTCTCCTTCTTCTCCTCTCTCCTTCTTCTTCTTCCTTCTTCTTCTCCTTCTTCTTCTTTCTCTTCTTCTTCTTTCTTCTTCTTCTTCTTTTCTTCTTCTTCTTTCTTCTTCTTCTTCTTCTTTCTCTCTTCTTCTCTTCTTCTTCTTCTTCTTCTTCTTCTTCTTCTCTTCTTCTTCTTCTTCTTCTTTCTCTCTTCTTCTCTCTTCCTTCTTCTTCTTCTCCTTCTTCTTTCTCCTTCTTCTTCTTCTTTCTTCTTCTTCTTCTTCTTCTCTTCTTCTTCTTCTTCTTTCTTCTCTTCTTCTTCTTCTTCTTCTTCTTCTTCTTCTTCTTCTTCTTCTTCTTCTTCTTCTCTTCTTCTTCTTCTTCCTTCTTCTTCTTCTTCTTCTTCTCTCTTTTCTTCTTTTCTCTTCTTCTTTTCTTCTTCTTCTCTTCTTCTCTTCTTCTTCTTCTTCTTCTTCTTCTTCTTCTTCTTCTTCTTCTTCTTCTTCTTCTTCTTCTTCTTCTTCTTCTTCTTCTCTTCTTCTTTTCTTCTCTTCTTCTTCTTTCTTCTTCTTCTTCTTCTTTCTTCTTCTTCTTCTTCTTCTTCCTTCTTCTTCTTCTTCTTCTTCTTCTTCTTCTCTTCTTCTTCTTC
>NC_088361.1:102076419-102086419 GCF_034508935.2 Berghia stephanieae | reverse complement strand
TAATCGGGCTATGACTACCAAAAAAATAATAACAATAAAAAATTGAGCTTTTATATATAGCGCAATATCCACTTAACGTGCTCAAAGCGCTTTACAAGGGGTCCCTAGTCAATAGCAACATTTACCATGTAGGATGGGACATGACGCATGTTAGGCGATATTACAAATATTTTTTTTCCGGACAGAGACAACGATGTTAACGGCCAGTTACTTATTTTACACCTGAGTACGGTGAGAAAATGAGAGTAAGGAGGCTTCTCCGAGGACTCAACTATGCGCTGAGCGAGGGATGTCGAACACGGGACCTTCCGATCCGAAAGCGAGTGTCATACCACTCGACCAAAATAGCCGCACATAGCCGGTATGACATTATTCCTAAAAATTGAATATTTATTCAACTATTTTTCTATGAAACTCGGGTTAAAGTTTCGGCTCTTATGAAGGAAATTTAATGTCGTCATTTTATAGAATGAATAAAGCTAAAATTTCACTATTTTCTTTTAACATTTTACACTACAAATTTACTTCTCTGCATCTGGTTCAGCCGAACGTGATAACCATTTGATCGATGGGGCACATATTATTCTACAACCAACGTGTATTCGTATGCAGGTCTGATAAGCCAAATTGTTGTAGTCTCATTGTTGTCATGGAAATACTCTCAAACCAAACCCAAATATTCTCTATTACAACAACGTTATATCAGGCCCATAATCTCGCCCGGTCATCAGACCATTAAGTATAGTCACGTCGAATACAAGCAAAAGGCACCAAGATAACCACGTCTCTCGGACAGTCGTCATAATGTAAACAATGGCAGTGACTGGCAAACATCGCGAACTACACAGGATTTACTATCAATGGCATGGGTCTAAGTACAATACCCACAGTTCGAGTACTGTTAACAGCGATGCCTTTGTCGGAAAAATAAAAATTTGTAATATCGCCTAACATGCGTCATGTCTCGTTCTACATATTTCATGTTGCTGTTAGTCAGGGAACCCTTGTAAAGCTCTTTGAGCACATTAAGTGAATATTGCGCTGTATAAAATCTTTTTTTCCTTATTAATGACATTATCGTGAAATTGAACAGAAATTGGAGATTTTAATTTTTGTCCCTTGAAGAAACCATTTGCATCGAACTCAATAAAACGTGAAAAATTAACCCTGGTTTCACATTTTGACAATAAATTGAGTTTTTGGCATCTCAACCAGCCCGACATAATACCGTTTTTAGATATAAAAATGATAAATAGATAGATAAATAAGCAAATAAGTAGAGAGATAAATAGATGAATAAATAAATATACAATTTTTAAAAATTAATAACTTAAACTCATATAGATAAATACATAAACAAATGAATAGATAAATAGATAGATTAATAAATAAATAAATAAATAAATAAATAAATAAGGAAATGAATAGAGAGATAAATAAATGAATAAATAAATATACAAATAAATGAATAAATAAATAAAAAATAGACAGATAAATAAATAAACAAATGAATAAATAAAGAGATTGATAACTGAATAAATATTTTTAAAAAAAACATTGAATCAATAAATAAATTAATTAATTAATTAATAGATAAATAAATAAATAAATAAATAAGTAAATAAATAAACAAACAAATAAAAAAATAGATTATAAATGAATATATAAATAAATAAAAAAGGAAGGACCCCCCCCCCCCCCCAAAAAAAAAAAAGATGATTTAAAAAAAAAAAACAACCAAAATCTGTCTTTACACTTATATGAGAACTTCCGCCAATCTACAAACCTACGTCATAGACACCAAACCAATGTCACTGTGAACTGGCCAATGTAAATGTTGCTGCTCGAAGCTCGCAGAAATCAATGACAATGTGAAATTGAATGTAAGCTTCAATTTAATGTACGAAAACATATAAAATGGACGTTTCGGGTTTCCCCTTTATCAACAAAACAGGATGAATGAAACACTACGGATGAATAAGAAATGGGTTGTTGAAACACGTCACTATCATATCTCATTCGTCTGTAGTGTTTTATTCATCCTGTTTTGTTGATAAAGGGGAAACCCAAAACGTCCATTATTTTTGTATTCGTAAACTAAACTGAAGCTTACATTAAAAAATTCACATTGTTATTTATTTCTGTACAAAGGCGACAAAAACACGTCGAATTTAATTTCACAAATAAAGTCATAGATCAAAGGACTTATGTGTCGTATCTACTCGGGAAAGAAAAACAAAATTTCAGTTTTTTTTAAAACGAAAAGGAGTCCTTCAAATATCAATCGATTCAAATTACCCTCATCCTGTCTAAAGAAGAAAAAAAATCTCGAACCTGGGACTTCAGGAAGATTCCACGGAAGTCCCAGGTTTTAGAGTGTTTTTTTATTTATTTTACAAGATGAGTGTCATTAAAATCGATCGATATTTGAAGGATGAGTTTTTTGGACCAAATTTTAACGTGTCTTTTTTTCAGGCTACGTACCTTACGGCAATAAGGATATACAGTTTTATCTACAGATAGAAAATACATAATTTACACATAAATATTATATTATTATCTTTTGAACGGTGCCTTTTTTTCATCACCTTAAATAGTGAACACAACAGCGAGGCCATTATAAGAAAGAAAAGAATATAAATATTTACCACACTGACACAACTTCAGTATCACAAATACATTTCTCAAGAAATTTATGATATTCACTTTTGCAACGTAGTAGAAAATCTCCTTTTATAAATCTATGATTTCATCAATCTGAGATCGTCTGCCTGACGTCAATTTAAATATTGACACATAACTATGTCTTCCGATAATTTAATGACAAACACCAACTGTTTGAACTGACGGCGATGAGTAGATAGAATATTCCACAAACACAGTCACAGACCCAGAGAAGCAGCGAATAAAACTGTGTGTATTTCTTTCCAGTTCACAATGAAGTTACCAGAAAACAATCGTCTGTTTATAACGGTAAATAATGAGTGGATTTAACAGAAAACCTCTTCAAATTGTGTGTAGGAAACGGGACGAATCAATTGACCGCACTGACAATACTTTAGGACCACGACTATCTTGAGAAATGTGTGATCTTCAGTGTTGTACACAGACAGATAGTTTGTTGAATATCTCCTCGTATAAATCTATTATTTTATCAACCTAACTGAGATCATCTGTTGAGGTCAAATTAAATATTGACAACTAACCGTGTCTGTATGTACATGACAAACATCAAGAACTGACCGCGAACGAAAGATAAAATTGTCCAAGAACACAGTCACAGCCCAGAGAACCAGCGAATAATAATATTTCTTTTCACTTCACAATGAATGAAGTTACCAGAAAAGAATCGTCTGTTTATAAAGGTAAATGCCGAGTGGTTTAATCAGACAACCTCTTCAAATTGTGTGTTCAAGCCTATAAGGAGCCATTTCATTCCCGCCAACAACGACAACAACACACAAAAATAGCTACACGACGTAATGAGATGAAAAAATACAAGAACATCCTTAAGAATTCTGGCATTGAATTGGTCTGCGATTGAAACACTGTCAAGGATGGTTTCAAGTGTGCTACACCTTCACTCCTCAAACACACACAGATACATATTTACATTCAAACACACTTACACACGTCGACACACACACATACACACACACAGTCACTTTCAAACACACTTTTGTAGTGTTAGAATTATTGTATACACTTATTCTAGCCACACAATTGTCTGAAGTAGATTACGTACAGCCGACTCCCTTCAAGAATCCTGAAGAGACTCTAAGCGATGCACAGCTCGGATCCACTTCGAAATCCCTCATTCAAGTAGCGGCATCACTTACAATTCTACACTGATAAATTTCATTCCAGTTATTTCTCCTTCTGTTATACACCCCCCCCCCCCCCCCCCTTTTTACCGTTCTCTCCCTCCCCCTCCCTATGTACACAGAATCAATTTTATCTATGATAATAGTTCCAACGTTTAAAGAGTCCTGTCAGTTATCTTGAAGACGATATGGCAAAAGTCTGGATATGGACCATAGATTTATTATACAGATGTTCAGTGATTGCACAATTAATTGATAATCATAAATTCTTTATCATGGATTTCCTCCCTCTTCTACTCTCCATTGCCATTCATCCAGATTTACTTTTTATCAATTCTAACTTGTACAGAATCCTGTCAACTAACTTAAATCCAAGGCAAAATGTCTGGATAGCGACCATAGATTTATTATGCAGATGTTCAGCGAACGTTAGACTGAATGTATAATTGAAAATCTTAGTTGTTTGAGAGGACCAACCTCCTCATATGATAGAACATCAAAGTGACATACCAACCACAGACGTTCAATCGGGTTTCCTTTCCATACCCCTGTTTGTTTTATTTAACAGTACCGGGTGATCACAAAAATCAACTAATTTTAAAACGTAATTTTTAAAAGGGGTCCGAACTTAGAAACATTGTAATTTATCGCATTTTGGAAATATTGCTTCATTATTTGATATCAAAATTCGTCAGAATTCTATAAATGAGTATTTCACATTTATAAAGATGAAAACCTTTGCTATAGATATTATTTTTTTCCAAGACATATCGAAAGGTAGATCTCATAGAAAATCCGGGACAGTTTCCATTTGTATTGTCTATATATCTATATATTATTATTATTTATTATGTACATATTTGAATTTCACTTAGACTCAAATTCAATTTCTTCATGTCATTTACATCTTTTTGTTAAAGTATTTATTTGTTTTTCCTATTTTTTTTTATTAATTAGTTTTTTATTTATTTTATCTCTTTTTAAAATATTTTTTGGGGGTTGGGGGGGGGGGGGTTCTATAGTTTTCATACACCAATGATGTTCCTGGCATTATGATTAAATGAACAACTCCAAGAAAATTGAGTTTAAATCCAAAAATGATTGGAAAATGGAAATTTAAGTCTTAGGCATTTTAAGACATCAAATTCCAGTTCATCAAAGCTCCTCGATGAAAGGATTTTAATATTTCATTCAGATAGAATCCCTTTTTCATACAAATAGTCCTGTATTCAGAACATCATCTTTAAAAAACAAACTTCCATCAGGATTCTGTTATGAGACAATAACCTACTCTTCCTATACAAACTTGGTACCAAGAACCTAGCGTAGATAAACCAACAAACAACTCATTAACATTCAAACCATCCCATCCCCAACCCCAACCCCCATCCACCCACAATAATCTTATAATTATTCATGATCATTGTACAAAGTAGCTTTACTACCAGTTCAACTCCCACAACCTGTGTCTTACGGTCAAGACTTAACGTTCAAAGGTACAAAAACCATTTAACTGTTCTCGGCCACTTGACCGGGCGGCGCATCACTTGAGGTCGTTCCGAAGTTCCAAAGGAGCTCCATCAAATCTGACCACTTCAGACGAAGACCTCTTAAGCGGTGAGAGAGAATCTCGTGGCGAGTGTTTGATAAAATAATACAACATCAAAGCAAGGGATGATTCTTTTGTTAAAAGATGGAAATTATTTTTGTGTTCTTAAATATATATATATATATATATATATATATATATATATATATATATAATATATATATATATATATATATATATATATATATATATATATATATATATATATATATATTTCTTGATCATATTTGTGATTACCACCCCCCCCCCCTCCCCTCTTTTTGTTTTTTTTTCTTTGTATTTTCTTTTCTGCCTCGATCCGTTTGTCATGCATCTTCTTTCATATTGATAGTGAGTCTAGGACATTTCATACGCGTTTGTCAATAATATTTTCCTGGTTCCACCAAAAAAATCGATGCATTTCATAATGCTTAATATTTGTATTATAATATCTACTATAATGATAAAATCAAAACATACATTTGTCACCCGTCGCGTCCAAACTGTATTATGGCGGAGTGGTATTGTTGCCAAATATTGAGATTTTAGCTTAGATCAACGTGTAGCCATACATATCTATATGCAGGTCTGACATCCGAATCCAGTTACGGGCCGAGATTAACATTGTTGAAATTAAATGGACAATATTTTACGTCATTTTTTTTTTTTTAGATTTCATTTACAACAATGAACCCATACGTAATTATCAGACCTGGAAATGAGTGTACGTCAGCTTAGATAGATGTGACCCTTCGTCTCAACACGGTATTTTTTCGAGATGAACCGGATGCTTAAAAGTTAATTTTCTGATCATTTTAAGTTGAATTATTTTATGGCTGTTGTTACATTCCAACAAAATACCGTTTTGAGGCGATAAAAAGAAGGCATTCACAGCCATTAGGCCCGTGGAACCGGGGCTTTTCCCGGTTTCTGTGACGTGAAATGGACAATTGCTCCTGATCCTTTGGGATAGGACGATACTCCGTCGCAAAGTACTTTCTGTTAGATCTAACAGACCCAGCTAACAAATCACTGCTTGGGGTGGGGGGGGGGGGGGGGGGCAGAAAAAAAAATATCTACAGCAAGCAGGATCGATCTCGGATCCTTTGCTAGTGAAGAGAGTGCTCTACCAACTGAGCTATCGGGACATTAATTTTTAGGCGATGGATCACATAATATATGTGACCCTTCGCCTCAAAACGGTATTAAGTCGGGATGGTTAAGATGTTTAAAATTGAATTTATAGCCAGAAATATCAGATTTGTGTTGAGTTTATATGTTTTATTGAGGAGAATGGATACCATATTTTAGGATGATAATGCCAACAATTTATATTTTTGACCAGTTTAACAATTAATTTGGCTTTTAAGCATTTGGTTCGTTCCGACATAATACCGTTTTGAGACGATGGGTCACATATATCATTATAAAATGATTTTCCTTTCTCCATGAAAGAGCTTACCTGTTTCAGATCCATCCTCCTCCATACAGCTTGGATCAGTCATTCCAGATACTGGACTGGTCAATTCCGTCACGTGACTCTCGTATTCTTGCTTTGTCGACATGCTGTCCGCCATGTTGTTACTCCTGGTCATGTGATCTTCGAAGTCTGACTTCATCAAGGTCATTGAAGGCATCCCGTGTTGCATCACGTTGACGTCATAATCGGAAGTCTTCATTCCGTGAGGGATGCCACCTGTCATGGCGCCTGTGACACTTCCGGTATTCATCAAATTGGAGGTCGGCGTTGCCATGGAGTACGAGAGGTTGTGGTAGGTCGGAGTTGAGTTGCCATAGAGACAAGCTGGGTTGCTAGGCAACGCGATCTGTTCGTACGGACGCGGGCTGGTTTCGTAGGGATATGCCGGGGGCTGCATGTAACCAGCGAGGGCAGCAGAACTGTACTCCAAACTGCCTTGCTGGTCCGTCCAGCTTAGAATGTCTTTGACGGAGAACGGGGTAGAATAAGGGTGGTTGGAATACATGATGATGGACGTCAAGGGAGACAACCGAGTGAACACTTTGTGTAGATTGCAGGAAAAGACGATGAGAGTTGTCTGTTATTATCGATTCTACAAATAAATGGAAAAAAAAAACAACAAAAGAAAACGTATTTGATTAAACGTGATAGAAATGTAAAACACGACTGATGTTATTGTCCGCCATTCACTGACAATTAAATTTTGTCATCTGATTATGACCAGTCCAGTAATCTTATCTCATTCCAAATCAAGTTCTTCTACATAAAATAGTCAATATCCGTCCCCTTGTACAATCTCCTGTGAGAATTTGATTTCTGAAATGAAAGAAAACAGATGGTCATTAAAAAGTAAAATGCTTAAATTCATAAAATGAGACAAAAAGAGAGCAATTAAATCTAATAATTTGTGATGTTGATGTTGTGAGTATTTTACCAAAACGCATAACATCAGTATTGGCGATAAAAGGCATGGTCCATGGTCCAGTAAAGATTATAGTATCAACTTGTCATAATTTTAGAGTAATGGCAAAAAAATGGAATTTGTCTGCCTTTTGGATTCGATTTTGTATAAAGAAAAGAAATTCACAATGTCATTATTGAACATAAACACACACACACACACACACACACACACACACACACACACACACAAAGAAGACAACAAAGTAAATACAGAGGAAACAAAAACAATAATAGATCAGAAATCAGCACAGAAAGAAAACCGCCAAACAAGAAACTTAGTCCATGAACCAAAATACTTATTCTTATGATTCTTATACAGATTTTCAATTTTCTACACAGAAAAGTCTTTGATATAATTTATATTATTCTGAATAAATAACTTGGAATTAAGTTTCTTAAAAACTGATGAATTAGAAAAGAAAAAAAAAAACTTTCCCCAAATCATCACAACAAAATGAACCCGAAAACCTGGCCTATTTTTGCCAATTTACTCATTACCCATAATTCCCGGTTTCAATATAGAATCATTATCTTGGTGAGGTTCAGCTTTCTACCCTACAGTAACTGTATATAATTTGTATACGTATAATTCTACCCGTTGCCTCACAGGTCGGTAGCAATAAACGGCGATGTTATGAATGAATTTCCTTATCTTAATTTATTCCTAATTCATTTATAATGTTACCGCTGGGGGATTCCTGCGATCTTAAAGGTTAAAACAGTTTGAAAGTTCAATCGGTACCTGTTTCAATAGATAAATTATTATCTCATGGGGGTTTCAGTTTTTTGTTGTTGTTGTTTTTTTTTTTTTTTTTTTTTTTTTTTTTTTTTTTTTTTTTTTTTTTTGGGGGGGGGGGGGGGGGGGGGTTAGGGGTGGGGGGGGGGGGGATGTTTCTTTGTTTCTTTGTTTCTTTGTTTGTTTTTGTTTGTTGTTGTTTTTTTGTATCTTTTTTTTTTGTTTGTTTTTAAATATTTTTTGGGGGTTTTTTGTTTCTAACTTATCGAATTCATTATTTTCAATTTCTGTTTTTGTTGCTTTCAAATAATATGTCAAAAAATATTGTCAATGTTGTAACTGCGGCAGTGTGTTCATGGGCTGTAACACTCGCCTATGGATCAAAATGTTCGGCGTTCCAGTCCCGTTTAAGCTGTGCACTTTTTGAGTCTTTGGAAAAGGCTCTTTATTTACATTCTCTAGGCCGTAAGTAGCCAAGTGTAAAATATCTGGTCGTTAAAAGCGTTGTCTCTGTCGGGAAAATATGGTAGCAAGCAATCACCAAGCAGGCTCTATTATTATCATTATCATATTCATCCTCATCCTCATCATCATCATCATCATCATAATCATCATCATAATCATCATCATCATCATCATCATCATCATCATCATCATCATCATCATCATCATCATCATCATCATCATCATCATCATCATCATCATCATCATCATCATCATCATCATCATCATCATCATCATCATCATCATCATCATTATCATCATCATCATCATCATCATCATCATCATCATCATAATCATCATCATCATCATCATCATCATCATCATCATTATCATATCTCATTCTACATGTAAAGTGAGTTGTTATTGGCTTGGAACCTCTTCTGTAGCTCTTTGATTATGTTGAATGGATATTGCGCTATATAAATAAACACGCACGGTTTAAAACAAAAAACAAGTAACCGGGGCTTTTCTGCAATTTTACAAGTTAACATAGTTAGAAGTCTAATTGTGTCTGCTTAACGCTCTCCTCGTCAACCACAGGAAAATCGTTTAATTTTAATTGATCTTTATATAGCGCAATATCCACTAAATGTGCTCAAAGCGCTTTACAAGGGGTCCCTGGTCAACATCAACATTTAACATGTAGGACGGGACATGCCGCCTGTTAGGCGATATTACATTTTTTTCGGACAAAGACAACGCTGTTAACGGTCAGGTACTCATTTTACACCCGAGTACGGTGAGAGAAAGTGAGTAAAGAGCCTTTTCCAAGGACTCAACTATGCGCCGAGCGCGAGGCTGGAACCCAGGAGCTTCCGATCCGAAAGCGAGTGGCATACCACTAGACCAGATAGCCACACGATAATGTGACTGATCTCATCAACGAGGCTCAAACCCAGGACCTT
>NC_088361.1:102051419-102071419 GCF_034508935.2 Berghia stephanieae | reverse complement strand
CTAGTTTTTGTTTTGAACATTTCTATTATTATTCTTTTTAAATTGACCCATATTAAAAGAAACATACAAACAAAACAGGCATGACCAGTCACTAACAATGCCGTGTAGTGTGTAGACAGTAACACAGTACGGTGAACATGACTGACACTGGGATCGGAATGTCGGAACCCATGAGTCGTTCGCAACTCTGCCTCACGTATTCATTTAATCAGTCAATTTAATTTTTATTAAGCTTGCGTAAAACATACAAACAAAAAAGACATGACCAGTCACTAACAATGCAGTGTAGTGTGTAGACAGTAACACGGTACGGTGAACATGAATGACACTGGGATCGGAATGTCGGAACCCAGTAGTCGTTCGCAACTCAGCCTCGCGTACTCATTTAATCAGTCAATTTAATTTAAATTTCATTTAGCTTGCCTATTCTTCAAGTTTATGATATATTCACTTTTTCTATTTAAAAAGGGTAATCCAAACAGACCATAAAAACGATTTTATAATAAGCCGACTTCAACTTCCATCACTTACGACACGAACTTATTTTGGGTGGTTTTTTTTAACAAAACCGTTTGACTCAAACTAAAGCTTCGGCATTGGATAAGGAGCGAGGTCCCTGTTGCCATCTTGCTTAGTTTATACAGAGACTGGGTTGCCAGCTTGGCTGTTCTTGATAAATAGTAGTAAATAGCACAACCTTGTGCAATGAGAGATAGAGAGAGAGAGAGATTTTGAACAAAAAACGAATATATATCTCTCTCTCTCTTGCCCTCTCTCTCTCTCTCTCTCTCTCTCTCTCTCTCTCTCTCTCTCTCTCTCCCTCTCTCTCTCTCTTCCTATTTCATCTGTCACACTGTTTGACAATCTTCTTCACCTGGCTCACTTGTACTTGTAATATCGGGTGTAAGGTAAAATTTTGAACAATTATTATTATTTATAAAATGCAGAAACTTTGCAAATAAACCGATAGACTAGATATTAATTCGATTCGAAAAGTGGAACACAAAAGGAGAATTTGCGAATACCCGGTCCAGACATAAGCGTCATGGTCTTATTTATAAAGTGCAGAATCTTTGCAAATAAACGGATAAAATAGAGATTAATTCGATTCGAAAAGTGGAACACAAAAGCAGAATTTGCGAATGCCCGGTCCAGACATAAGTGTTATGGTCTTATTTATAAAATCTAGAAACTTTGAAAATAAACGGACAAGATAGAGATTCATTCGATTCGAAAAGTGGAACACAAAAGCAGAATTTGCGAATGCCCGGTCCAGACATAAGCGCTATGGTCTTATTTATAAAGTGCAGAAACTTTGCAAATAAACGGATAAGATAGAGATTCATTCGATTCGAAAAGTGGAACACAAAAGCAGAATTTGCGAATGCCCGGTCCAGACATAAGCGTTATGGTCTTATTTATAAAGTGCAGAAACTTTGCAAATAAACGGATAGACTAGATGTTATTTCGATTCGAAAAGTGGAACACAAAAGGAAAATTTGCGAATACCCAGTCCAGACATAAGCGTCATAGTCCTATTTATAAAGTACAGAATCTTTGCAAATAGACGGATAAAATAGAGATTAATTCGATTCGAAAAGTGGACCACAAAAGCAGAATTTGCGAATGCCCGGTCCAGACATAAGCGCTATGGTCTTATTTATAAAGTGCAGAAACTTTGCAAATAAACGGAAAAAACAGATTAATTCTAATCGAACAGTGGAACACAAAGGCAGAATTTGCGAACAACCGGTCCAGACATAAGCGTTATGGTCTTATTTATAAAATCTAGAAACTTTGCAAATAAACGGATAGACTAGATATTAATTCGATTCGAAAAGTGGAACACAAAAGCAGAATTTGCGAATGCCCGGTCCAGACATAAGCGCTATGGTCTTATTTATAAAGTGCAGAAACTTTGCAAATAAACGGAAAAAATAGAGATTAATTCTAATCGAACAGTGGAACACAAATGCAGAATTTGCGAACAACCGGTCCAGACATAAGCGTTATGGTCTTATTTATAAAGTGCAGAAAATTTGCAAATAAACGGATAAGATAGAGATTAATTCGATTCGAAAAGTGGAACACAAAAGCAGAATTTGTGAATACCCGGTCCAGGCATAAGCGTCATGGTCTTGTTTAAATGAAACAATGCCATTTAAAAAAATATATGGTCAATGAGTAATTAAGCTAAATATGCGGAGTTCAAATAGATAACTTGATCTGTGAATTTTTTTTATAATTAGCTGCTTTTATTCTCCATCATTTAGGTTATGTGATTAAGTTTATAATTGAAATACAAACTTTATCTCACTTATCAATGTTTTGCAATAAAGGAGAGTGTGAGTGAACCTGAGCAAAGGAAATTATTTGAGAGAGTGATATTTATCATGCTTTTCAGTTTGTAGTTGAATTCTAGAATGGATTCTTTATAGTTCTCATTGATTGTATGTCAGTATGTCAGTCTTTAGGACACCGATTACCCTAATGCGGCCACAATTTACAATGTGACGGCCACAAGCCCGTTAAACGAAGAGTGGGGTATTGTTGTTTGCAAGTAATGCTATGGTTTTAATAGGATATCTGTCTCCTATTAAAATACATTCCTGTGTTGGATTTTGGATTAAATTCATGTCTTCTTCGGATTTTGGGATATTTAATTTTCATGTATTGTGATTGTGATTTTCAAGACTATTAATGTAAGTAAATGCCCAAATAGATATTTTTATTCATTTATTCTTTCTTTATTTTTTTTAGTTTTGTTTTGTTTTGAAGCATTTATTATAAGAAATATTGTACATATGCACTTATACACCAAAGACTATATCCTTTCAAACTGCTTATTATTATTATTATTATTATTATTATTATTATTATTATTATTATTATTATTATTATATTATTATTATTATTATTATTATTATTATTATTATTATTATTATTATATTATAATAATAATAATAATAATAATAATAATAATAATAATAATAATAATAATAATAATAATAATAATAATAATAATAATAATAATAATAATAATAATAATAATAATAATTAATAATAAGTGCATTGAGTGAAATCCCAATCATGGTTGCCCAAATAAAACTGGCGCTAGAATCCCGACTACCTGTCTAAACGAATGTTGTTTGTACGATACATACTAACTACACGTTCAATATCGGGGGCAGAAAATATACGTTCGGTTTTATGAAATTAAAACAGTAGTCCCACATTGTTCTTTGATGTTATTTGTGGTTGCATTTGCTTTGAAACTTACACATTATATTGTGTTACATTGTTTACAAAATATTTCTGGTACTCGTATGCATGTGTAGTCAACGGACCACCGGTCAATCGTGTTCTTTTTTTATTATTAATTTTGGCTTGACATCTTACATATGTGAATTTGACAGGTTGTTATGGATGGTAATTATAACATTAAGTGATTTTTAAACATTTTTACGGCGTTTTAAATGTCTTTCTTGCATTCATTGTCGAGCACCTCCACTTTTCTGTTACTATTTTAACGATCAGCTGATTTTCTCTTGCCTCCCCTTTAATTTCGCGGACTTTTTTCAGAACGAGGCGTGGGAGTGGCTAATTAGAGAGAGAACGTCATGTTGGTTGTGCGCGGAAGCGAGGACGAGAGACGCATGCGCACAACCAACATGACGTTCTCTCTCTAATAACTTATCCGCCGGTGACGTCACAGACTACGGGTGACGTCCAATCAAGGGACGCTACTCTTTCGATAATCTCATTCCCTATATCGCCAGTCGATGTTAGATGGTGTCATAATTTGATAAGATTTATTTACAGGGTTTTTGACCCAAAACAAAATTCTATAAACGATGATTTAGAATTAAACGACGATATTGTGGTCTAATGGTGTAACATATTCGGCTTCTGATTGATAGGCCTCGAGTTTGAATCCGACTATGGGCAGCGCACAGTTTCGCTCTTTGAAAAGGATCTTTAACTTAATCCTTCAGAGCCATTAAGCTCATGGAGCCGGAGTTTATTCCGGTTTCTATAGCGGGAAACGGATAATAACAATTGCTTGCTATCCTTTGGAATAGTTCCTTACAGACCCAGTAACCAATCACTGGTAGGTGGTTAGGGGGGGGGGGGGGGGACCACAGACTACTAGGAGCAGACCAGACAACAGTCACTTTTTAGTGGCTAATCGCCGCCATCGTATTTAACCCTCTCGTGTTCAGATTCTTTATGGGGGAGTAGATAATGAGTGACGTCATCTTCGAATTATCTATAAAAACAATAAAAATGATCAGAAAGAGGTTCATATCATTCACGCTATTGTTTATAAACAACCCGCTATGTTTGTCCGAGCACGTGTGAAGGTGTGTCACAAATTCCATGTTTTGATTGGTCAAAAATCTACTGGTTATAGCGTTGTCTTTGTCGACAAAGTAAATTATAAAAGCGCCTTACAGACCTCACGCCTCACATAAGATCAGTGTCTGTATTGCTTAGGACCCCTTGTAAAGCGATTTGAGCACATCTTCTGCCGTAAATACTCTGAAAATACACATTCAACTTTTTTTTAAAATGATTTTGTGCGGCTATGTGGTCTTGTGGTATGACTCGCTTTCGGATCGGAATGTCCTGGGTTCGAGCCTCCCTCGGCGCATAGTTGAGTCCTTGGAAAAGGCTCTTTACTCACATTATCTCACCGTACTCAGGTGTAAAATGATTCCTATCCGTAAACAGCGTTGTCTCTGTCGGAAAAAAAAACGCTTGTAATAATATCGCCTAACAGGCGTCATGTCTCGTTCTACATGTCACGTGTTGCTGTTGGTCAGGGACCATTTGTAAAACGCTTTGAGCACGTTTAGTGGATATTGCTCTCTATAAAAGCCCAAGTTAAAGTTACATAAAACTAACCCAGTAAATGGGCCGGTTTGAGAAGATGTGTCACAATAATCTTATTATGATTCTAATGGCATCCATTACTGATCGACCGTGTTTATCCATTGTATTGGGAGTTATCTTAACAACAACGACGACGACAACAACAAAAGCAACAACAACAACATAAAACAAACCATTTTAAGCACCAACAAACATCAACGACAGCAACAACAAATAGTTTTCTAATAGATCAGCAATCAATACGGTAAAAACTACAACAGAAACGACAAGTAGTTTTGGCTGGCATTAAACATTGAAGATTCCTTATAACAAGAACAGCAACAATAACAACAACAACGACAACAATAATAACAACAACAACATCTACTACAACAACAACAACAATAATAACAACAACAACATCTGCTACAATAACAACAACAACAATAAGGAGTTGATGACATAATACAGTAGAAAGGCCATGTTTGTCTCCAAAATTGCAAGTTGATAATTAAAAGTCTTCTTTTGAAAATAGGAATTAAAATGATTAAAAGGGAGTTGAAATAATTTGCCATAATGAGTAATTTTAAGCCTACTGTAGTCATACATAGATGGTACATTAATTATGTGAACAATAATTTGATGACCAAAGTTTCGATAGAAAATTGCAATCAGATATCCATTTTTTTTTTTAAACAACAAAGAAACAGGAATCGGACAAATGAAAATGAAGTGAATAATTGCCAAAATGAGTTATTGATATAATATTATGCCCTTAGTCCGAGTTATAAAAGTTCATTATACGTTCATTATTTGAACAAATTGTTAACCAAAGTTTCTCTTGAGTAAATTGGAAAATTGATGTCTTAAAGTTTTTGTTTGAAAATTGGAATAGAAAAATAATTAATATGGAACGAAAACATTTGGCAAATCTGTCTTGACACAAGAGCTGTATTAAATCTATCATTACAAGGAATCAAAAAGTCATAAAAGTATGTTTAGATAATATTGTTTTGTTTTTGTTTTTAAATATTCATAAGTCCCAAAGGGCATACGATAAGACTCATTTAAAATCGCTCACGTGAAAGTGTCGGCGGTGTCAATACATTTATCCACCTTGGGCTTCAGGAAATCCTCCAAGTTCTAATTTGCATGTAAAGTATAAAACAATCTGTTACGAAGAGTCTGTGTGTAGTGTAGTGTCTCTCTTGAATATCACTCACTGGGTGGAATTTCAAAACGGCACTTGACATACACACTTGAGGCCTTTTGACAAATAAATATAGAACAAGCACACACACACAGACACACACCTCTACTTATTCCAGTCTTCCTTCACAGACCTACCTATGGCTTGTATCACACTCCAAGACTACAACACTCGTGAATAAATCTCTACACACTACTTGTACACATCAAGACCTCTTCACGCGACAAGTTTAAATGCTAACTCTGATATAGATTAGAACTTGATTACAACTACTTGTACTGTCTGCTCGACGTGAGTACTGGAGAGAATACTCAATAGTTAGTTGTTGTCGATGACGATGATGATGTTAACGATGATGAAGATGATGTTGTTGTTGTCTTATATGATGCCGCTGACAACTCGATGTCGTACTCCCAGCAGGAGGAGAGGATAAAAGATCGAAACTTGTTGAATGTAATTAAACTTAGACAGCTCTAAGTGCCGCCTAACTCCTCTCAGAATTTCTCCAAACACTCACTAATCGTTGCGCGTCACATGAAGTTTTCAAGGTGTGCAAAAAACGCACAATATAGAAGAACCGTTCACGTTTTGAGGTCTATTCTAATTTTCTTGACACAAGCGCTTGGATTATATCTTCTACTTCTATCATTACTATTTACTTCAACCTACAGTCATCGCACAGAATCTTCTCTTTCTCGTTGCCTGCGTGCACGATTGGTTGGTTGACGCCCACTTAGAGTATCCGGTTGCACATGGAGCCTCTTGAACGTTTAGTAAACAAGGGGTTGCTCTTTCAAGCTCTCAAGCACGTGTGAGAAAGGTTGCCTCAATAGAAAAGTGATTCAGCAGAGAACATTGAAATGGAGAACCACTCACTCTTTTCATTTCGATCTTTTAACTTTTCACCGTAATTTTTTTTTCGTCCTTTTCCATGTGTAGCCTATAAAATATATCTAGATAATGGCGTTCTTTGTGATGAACGAATTGGGCGGAGTTTTAAATGTGTGAGAGGGACACAGACAGGCAACAGTAAAGGTAGACAAAATACAAGACAAGTACAGCCAACTTTTGTGGATCTTGTAGAAGTTTTAAAGTACTTTGGTAAACAGTCGAGCTCTTGTCAAGACAGACCGACCAATCGGGGAGCGGTATTGAGTCAAAGTAGGGGAGAGGACAAAACGAAACGAAAGACTCCCAGTCTCGGTCAGTCCGTGAGTACACTTCGATGTCAAGTGGGCGGGGATTAAACAAGCCCCTCCTCCTTTTAGGCAAACATTTTCAACGAAGTCTGACTCTGTTGTAGTTCCAGTCAATAGAGATTCGAGAGAAGATAGACTTGGTACGTTGTATGTACATGGGGGGAGAATAACTGTGTTGAAATTATCAGGGACTGATTTGTGATTTACACAGATTTATATTGTCTACTATTCATCAAATTAATTGAACTTTGAACTTTTGACTCCTACTACATTACAATCGTATTCTGGAAAAAGAACAAACCAAACAACAAAATCAACAATTACCAAAATTTTGGCCAGGAAACTCGTCCTTCAAGCATCAATCTATAAAAATGACCCACATCTGAGAATTAAAAAAAAAACTCTCAAACCTGGGACTTCACGAAGTCCTAATTTTGAGAGCTTTTGACAAGATGAGGGCCATTTTTATCGATCTATATAATTATTTGAAGGACGAGTTTTCTGGTCAAAATTTTCAATACGTGTTTTTTTGGGGGTTTTTTCCAGAGTGCGGTAGAAAAACGCATCGTCTCCAATAAGTGGTGGGTTTTGATATCGGGACAAATCGGGCCGTCGAATGTGAATTGACAATTACTTGTAAAATGGTTGGAAATACTATTTTTGGCCCCGATGGGTCCCGATAGCTCAGTTGGTAGAGCACTCGCTTCACAATCAAAGGGACCGAGATCGATCCCGGGTGTAGTCGAGATTTTTTATCTGACCCACCTGTCTACCCAGCAGTAAATGGGTAGCTGGGTCTGTTAGATATGGCGGAGGTACTGTGCGATAGACTACCATCCTATCAAAAGGTTGCAAGCAATTGCTATTGTCCGTTTCACGCTATAGAAACCGGGATAAAATCTGGCTCCATGGGCCGAATGGCTCTGATAGACTTTTTTTTAAAAATCTTTGTGTCCTTTCTTTTAGTGTCATAAATTGTATATATTCTTCTTCTTCCGCGAGGACGAGAGACGCATGCGCACAACCAACATGACGTTCTCTCTCTAATAACTTTTCCGCCACAGACTATGGGTGACGTCCAATCAAGGGACGCTACTCTTCCGCTAATCCCATTCCCTATAAAGAATGGAAATTAACTTTGATATTATTTGCGTCCGTAAGTTAAATTTCCATCAACGAGTTCATTCCGACATAATACCGCCTTGACACGGCGGGTTACATAATATCATCATTTTCTAGCCATTGAGATTTGCAGAAATGAAAGGTTGGTACCAGAGCGCATGCGCAGTTTTGTGGTCTAATCGCATGACACTCGCCCATCGAACCCGTAACCCCGGGTTCGAGACCCGCTCTGAGAGGGAGAAAAGTTACTTCATTGGAATCGACAATTCATTCTCATTCTCTCATCGAAATCGGGTATCAAATTTTAAAATGAGTGCACGGTCGTGAACAGCATTGCCTCTGTCGAGAAACAATTGTAAAATCATCGCCTCACAGGCGTCATGTCTCGCACTGCTAAGGGCACCTTCTATAGCGCTTTGAGCATGTTGAGTGGAAATTGCAGTAATGAATGTTCATCTAATGTGATCTTATGGTACACTCGGATGGGAAAGTCCTGGGTTCGAGCCTCGCTCGGCATGTAGTTGAGTCCTTGGGAAAGGCTCTTTACTCACATTCTCTCACCGGACTCAGGTACTTTAACTCACTCAACCCTAACATCGACTATATCCGTAGTTTACCCGGGGTTACTTTTACCCCATGCCTATTTATTACATTTTTCTGAGACAAATTATAGGCGTAGTATCAATGTTAATGTTTTCATTTTGTACATGTCAATGATAGTTGATTAAAACTATCTATTTAAGACATGCTTATTTTTAATACATGTTGAAAAGTATCAAAAGTCTCTAGGATTGAGTGAGTGAACCAAGCTGTTAACTGCGTTGTTCTGTCGGGGGGGAAAAAATGTAATATCGCCTAACAGTCGTCATGTCATGTCTCGTCCTACATGTTAAGCGTTGCTGTTGGCCAGGACCCTTTGTAAAGCGCATTGAGACTTCGAGTAAATATTGTGCTCTTTAAAAACACTCATATATATATATATATATATATATATATATATATATATATATATATATATATATATAGTATGCGCTTGGCTAAGGAGCTCACAACATTGCCATCCGGAAGTATAACGGACCAACACACAAAAATGTGTGTATTCATGAACGTTTATAGTCCGGTTAATACAGTTCAGTGAACATTACTCATAAACGTGGATGGCAAAGACAATAACAAAGACCTGAGTGACGTCATCTTCGAACTATATATATATATATATATATATATATATATATATATATATATATATATATATATATATATATATAAAGCTAACGTTCTTTCTTTTTACCTTCCTGAAGCAAATATTGTAATCCATGCCTTACACACGATTAGATTGACAATGATATTGATGAAACTGCGCTGATGATAATATTTAGGATTGACAATAATATTGATCTAACTGCGATGATGACGATATTTAGGATTGACAATAATATTGATCAAACTGCATTGATGATAATATTTAGGATTGACAATAATATTGATCAAACTGCGCTGATGATAATATTTTGGATTGACAATAATATTGATCAAACTGCGCTGATGATAATATTAAGGATTGACAATAATATTGATCAAACTGCGCGGATGATAATATTAAGGATTGACAATAATATTGATCAAACTGCGCGGATGATAATATTAAGGATTGACAATAATACTGATCAAACTGCGCGGATGATAATATTAAGAAATATTTAACGGCAACACAGAGTATATTTATCTCTTGACTACACCGTCATCTTGGATCTCACCAATGTATTCTCTTAGGCGACAAGTTTCGTGAGTTGGTACGTTTTATACGGCTGGCAGGTGTTGTGAGTATTTTAACAAAACGCATCGTAAATAAGGAATTTACAACTATTTATGGTATGTGCCATGCTATGCTAATATTGTGATTTATACTAAATCCGCTATTTATTTATACATATAAAATACATGAAATAATATTGATGCTATGAATTTAGGTACAATACTCACAACATCCGTCAGCCGGATAGAACGCACCTTGAACGTTTCTCGTCTGATTGATATCATAATTTAATGACAACTAATCTTCAAAAAGGCTGTTCTATAAAAACAATAGGAAAGAGACGAGTGACGTCAATTTCGTTCCTTATATAGATATCATATAAAGCATTCGCTGGAATCTTGCACACTCTCGGGAGAAGCCAAAAAGCGTGCTAAATATTTCCGAGCCCGCCGGAATCCATTGCTTATCATGGGAGGTAACCATTAACATCTCTAATAGATAGTATGCGCTTGGCTAAGAAGTTCACAACATTGCCATCCGGAAGTATAACGGGCCAACAGACAAAACTGTGTGTATCCATGAACGTTTAAAGTCAGGTTAATACAGTTCAGTGAGCAATACTCATAAACGCGGATGGCAAAAACAATAACAAAGACCCGAGTGACGTCATCTTCGAACTATCTATAGATGATACTGGAGGTAACCAATACGACATTAGGTCACAGCCGCCAGCTGCTCCAGCATGTCGTAATGCAAAGCGTGCTGGAATTCGGCGGGCGAGAATCCGGCGACAACTGTATCATTATTAAAGTGACCAATAAATATCACTTACGATACAGAGTACGTCAAACCAACGACAAAAGGGGAGTTAACGATTACATTACAAACATACAATGACCGACGAACGACGAGGAAGAAACCGAAGATAATCTGTCCTCTCTCTCTCAGTCTTAGTCCGATCTTTGTTTTCTTCTTTGAACGTCGATCGTTGTATGTTGGCTACGTCATCGTTAACTTGCTAATATCTCCCAGGAAATTGAACAGCTAAGAAACGGAGTTTTCATTGGACCAAAAAAAAAAAAAAAAAAAAAAAAAAAAAAAAAAAAAAAATAAAAAGAATGCAATCTCATCAAAATGATACAAAATACTAAACACGGAACGTTTTGGGCTATAAACCCTTTTTCAACCAGTAACAAAACAATAATAAATTAAAAATGGTAATACTTTACGTTTAATCCAAATAGACGGCAGGCGAAGAAGATAACGACTTTGTTTCATTCAGACCCGAAACGTTACTCGATCTAAGTGTTTTGTTCAAGTTTTGATGATCTATAAATCATTTTTACACATTGGTATAATTTATAGGCGTCTAGGTTCTAGCACCGTCCTAGTACTGACTCTACACTGATGGAGCTTGCATGATATTATAACGTTTATAACACGGATGGACTTAAATAGAGTGAAAATTCATTTTTAAAAGATAGAAAGGGAAAGCGTTGTTTACTGGGAAAATCTGATGATGGTTGGAGTTTCCGGACATTGGCTGTTGTCGACATCATCGACTTGATACATGGGATTTACATGTCCGGGTTGGTGAGTACAAACACAAAGAGTTTATACCTAGGGGGGGGGGGGCGGGGGCGGGGGGCGTCTCGTGAGTTCTGGGGTTAAAAAGAGAACCATATGGTCATAACTGAAGAAAAAAGAGTATAGTAATAATAATGACGATGATGATGGTGATGATGATGATGATGATGATATTAATAATAGTAATAATAATAATAATAATAATAATAATAATAATAATAATAATAATAATAATAATAATAATAATAATAATAATAATAATAATAATATTGACCGTAAAAAAAAATGCACAGGTTTAATGCGACGATCGCACATAATATATTATACAGATTGTTCTAGTTGCACAAATTATTCGTGACACTGATAACTCTGACCAGTAGGTTTTTTGACCAATCAAAACTGGGTATTCGTGACACAACCTTCAAATGGCGCGGGTAAACATGAGCATGAGCTTTTTATATAGATAGTTCTTAGTTGACGTCACTCGGGTCTTTGATATTGTTTTTTGCCATCCGCGTTTATGAGTAATACTCACTAAACTGTGGTAACAAGACTATAAACGTTCATGGATACACACAGTTTTGTGTGTTGGTCCATTATACTTCCGGATGGCAATGTTATGAACTTCTTAGCCAAGCGCATACTATCTATAGAGCAATATCCACTAAACGTGCTCAAAGCGCTTTACAAGGGGTCCCTGGCCAACAGCAACACGTAACATATAGAACCAGACATAACGCTAATAATACAATTTTTCAGACAGAAACAACGCTGTTAAAGGCCAGCTGCCCATTTGTGACCCTTCTCCTCAAAACGGTATTAAGTCGGGTTGGTTAAGATGTTGAAAATTGAATTTATGGCCAGAAATATCAGACTTGTGTTGAGTTTGTATGTTGAGGAGAATGACAACCATATCTTAAGGTGATAATGCCAACAATTTATATTTTTGACCAGTTTAACATTTACTTCGGCTTTTAAGCATCTGGTTCGTTCCCACATAATACCGTTTTCAGACGATGGGTCACATTTTACACCTGAATGATGTGAGAATGTAATTAAAGAGCCTTTTCCAAGGACTCGACTATACACCGAGTAGCGAGTCTCGAACCCAGGACCTCCAGACAGCGTTTGTCTTACTTACCACAACAAGACTATATCGGCACACCCAGCTGGTTGTTCACTGACAATAGAATGAAGATGACGTCACTCTGCTGTTTTTTGACCGCCAGTTGGGTGATTGGATCTCATTAGATTCTTTCAACCCGAGTTCAATGAGTGCTGCTGCTGTCCAGACCAAGTACTAACAAGAAATTTAAAAAAAAAACAAAAAAAAAAAAAAAACCCACAACAAAAAAAACAAAACAAAAAAAAAAAAACAAAAAACAAAAAACAAAAACAAAACAACATACCATTGAAAAACCGTTTTTAATAAAATTATATTTTAAGTGTAATGAAATTCTATGAATGATCAAAGCACCCCCCCCCCCCCCCCTTCCCCCTGATAATTACATCCGTGTCGATGACAGACATTCACAGAACTGTCAAGTCAACAGAGGGAAGTGAATACGTAAAAGACGGTCTTTCCATTCTAAACACAAAATATGATTTGATATCAGGATTCTTATTGTCGCTGTTCATGGTCTCTCAACGGTGCTATGTCCGATGATGGAGATGCCGAAAGATTGGATTTATGGTGGAGAGTAATGAATTTGTGTGAAGATGATTTTGTCCTAATGAAAGGCCCTGAAAGAACAAAGTCAAACACAGAGAATGGGATGTCTGGGCGTTTTCATTTCCAACCATCTGACGTCATCTATCAATTGGTCAACCCTACAAAATACTCTTTGAGGAGATGGGTCACTTTATATATTTCTTTATATATTTAAATATATATACATATATTATTTGACTGACGAAATTATCATAATAATATTTTTTAAGTCGAAAAGAGAAAAGGCATTTTTAGAAAAATCAAAATAAAACAAAAAAGAAACAAAGTTACATTTTTTTTTGTAAAGTGGAAATAAAACAAATCACAACATTAACACATAGAAGTACAACACAACACAAAACAATCATGTCAACATTTAAACTTTCAACTTGAGAAAACGACAACAATGCCTAGTTCTCGTGTCAATATTTTACACGGAATTTCAGAATGGGGTCCCTAAATAAAATGTAAGTCAACCTAGAGCTTGTCGACGCTATGGCACCCTACCAGCACCCCACCAGCACCCACCGGCACCCACCAGCACCCCACCGGCACCCCACCGGCTAAACAAACGTTGGATCCCCGGCCCTGCAAACATTGGGCTGGTTTCCCGTCCCCTAGGACACCCAGGCCCTGACAGCTTTGACTGACGGGTTGGCACACAAACGTTGGCACCGTCAACCGGTGGAATTATGCAAATTAGGGTCAGATTAAAGCGCATACATTATTATGCTTGTGCTAATAATATCTTCATGCTGTCGTCGCGGTGGAGTATTCAGCCCAGGTCGTCTCTCGTCATAACAACAAACCTACCTACTAACTTGTAACGGTAACTTGGGATTTTATATAGCGCAATATCCACTAAACGTGCTCAAAACGCTTTACAAGAGGTCCCTGACCAACAGCAACATGTAACATATAGAACGGAACATGACGCCTGTTAGGCGATATTACAATCTTTTTTTTCGGACAGAGCCAACGCTGTTAACAGCCGGGTACTCATTTTACACCTGAGTACGCTGAGAGAATGTGAGTAAAGAGCCTTTTCCAAGGACTCAACTATGCGCCGAGCGATGCTCGTACCCAGGTCCTTCCGATTCGAAAGCGAGTGTCATACCACAAGACCACATAGCCGAACAGAGACTCAAGGAGTGACTTTGTCTCTATAGATTTGTACAAATTAGATTTTAGTCAGTGTTGTGACCGTTCTTTCTTGTAATAAAATTCAAAGTCCTCTAAAAAGGTATTACAAAAAAAATCGTAGGGTTACGAAATGTTGGCTCCAATAGATAGAATGAAGTTGATGTCAATCAGGTCTTTGTTATTGCTTTTTGCCATCCGCGTTTATGAGTAATTCTCACTAAACTGTATTAGCCAGACTATAAACGTTTGAGGTTACACATAGTTTTGTGTGTTGGTCCGTTATACTTCCTGATGGCAATGTTGTGAGTTTCTTAACCAAGCGCATTCTATCTACAAACGTTCATGGTTACACACAGTTTTGTGTGTTGGTCCATTATACTTCCTGATGGCAATGTTGTGAGTTTCTTAGCCAAGCGCATTCTATCTACAAACGTTCATGGTTACACACAGTTTTGTGTGTTGGTCCATTATACTTCCTGATGGCAATGTTGTGAGTTTCTTAACCAAGCGCATTCTATCTACAAACGTTCATGGTTACACACAGTTTTGTGTGTTGGTCCATTATACTTCCTGATGGCAATGTTGTGAGTTTCTTAGCCAAGCGCATTCTATCTACAAACGTTTTGGTTACACATAGTTTTGTGTGTTGGTCCGTTATACTTCCTGATGGCAATGTTGTGAGCTTCTTAACCAAGCGCATTCTATCTACAAACGTTCATGGTTACACATAGTTTTGTGTGTTGGTCCGTTATACTTCCTGATGGCAATGTTGTGAGTTTCTTAGCCAAGCTCATTCTATATATTCCAGGAGTTCATGAGCACTTCTAAGTCATTAAAACTGATTGAAAATAAAAGTTGATACCAGACTACATAATTTTAAGGATTTTGAATGAAATGTTTTTAATCTTTGTGAGAATAAACTGTTCGTTTTTAACCATAGATAGTATGCGCTTGGCTAAGAAGCTCATAACATTGCCATCCGGAAGTATAATGGACCAACACACAAAACTGTGTATATCCATGAACGTTTATAGTCAGGTTAATACAGTTCAGTGAGCATTACTCATAAAGGCGGATGGCAAAAAAAATTAACAAAGACCTGAGTGACGCCATCTTCGAACTGTCTATAGATAACGACTATAATTTGATTCTCCTAAAACTTAGAAATTCTTTAATTTTCAAGTAGGCAGGGCTGTAAAAACGTGTTAAGCGATATTTAGCATGGTCAGGGAATGGATGGACAATACTACGATACAAAAAAATAAAAAATCACACACACACACGCACGCACACGCACACACAAAAAATGACATAGTTTGGCTTCGTGGCTTAATGGTACGGTGTTGCAAAAGTCAAGCGATATCATGCGTGGTCAGGGACCGGGTGGGTGACGACAGTAATCGTGGGAAATTCGAGTCCCTACGTTGGCTGTGTCCTTCCTTAGGTAAAGCACCTGTAACCTAATAAGCCTGGTTTCATGCAAATGAGGATAGATAAAGAAACTCAAAATAAATTGTGCAAACAAGTAACTAATACAACCCATTCTGTTCATACTACCCAGTTTTCTAAATTTGGAGAGAGGGGCGGGGGGGGGGGGGGCGGGGGTCCGATAGCTCAGTTGGTAGAGCACTCGCTTCACACGCAAAGGGACCAAGATCAATCCCGGGTGTAGTCGATATATTTTTCTGAACCCCCCCCCCCCTGTCCACCCAGCAATGAATGGGTAGCTAATTCTGTTAGATTTGGTGGAAAGTACTTTGCGATAGACTAGCGTCCTATCCAAGGATAGCAAGCAATTGCTATTGTCCGTTTCACGCTATAGAAACCGGGATAACCTCCGGCTCTACGGGTCGAATGGCTATGAAAGACTACTTTTTTTTTCTAATTGTAATATGGTGCCTACCACGTCAATGCGGTACTATGTAAGAGTAAATCAAGTTAAACTTAAAACTGAACATTTATATAGCGCAATAACTACTATGTGGTCAAGTAGTATGACACTCCCTTTCGGATCGGAAGGTCCTTAGTTCGAGCCTCGCTCGGCGCATAGTTGAGTCCTTGGAAAAGGCTCTTTACTCACATTCTCTCACCGTACTCAGGTGTAAAATGAGTACCTGGCCGTTAACACCGCTGTCTCTGTCCGGAAAAATTGTAATATCGCATAACAGGCGTCATGTCTCGTTCTACATGTTACGTGATGCTGTTGGTCAGGGACTCCTTGTAAAGCGCTTTGAGCACATTTAGTGGATATTGCGCTATATGAAAGCTCATTTATTTATTTATTTATCATTTATTTATTTACTATACGTGCTCAGAGCACTTACTTTACAAAGTGTTCTAAGGCAGCGGTAACATTTAACACGTTGGACGAGACACCAGGCCTGTAATGGGATATTACATTTTTGTCTAACGGCCATAACTAACTCATTTTACTCTTGAGTACGATTAGAGAATGTGAGTAAAGAGCATTTTCCAAGGACTCAAGTTTCGCCGCTCAAAGCGGTGCCGGAACCCGGGACATACGAGATCTAGTCATATCATAAGACCGCCAAGTCGCGTAGCATTGAGAAACTTGAATTCAAAGTTAATATAGGGAATGAGATTAACGGAAGAGTAGCGTCCCTTGATTAGACGTCACCTTACAGAGAGAACGTCAAAATGGTTTTGCGCAAGCGTCTCTCTCGTCCTCGCTTTCGTTGGTGTCTCATGCCGCTTTCATCGGAAGCGAGGACGAGAGACGCATGCGCACAACCAGTATGACGTTCTTTCTCTAATAACTTTTCCGCCGGTGACGTCCAATCAAGGGACGCTACTCTTCCGCTAATCTCATTCCCTATTGTAGTCCTTTAGCTATGTGGTCTTGCGGAATGACACTCGCTTTCTGATCGGACGGTCCTGGGTTCGATTCTCGCTCGGCGCATAGTTGAGCCCTCGGTAAAGACTCTTTACTCACATTCTCTCATCGTAATCAGGTGTAAAATGAGTACCTGGCCGTGAACAGTGTTGTCTCTGTCGGAAAAAAATGGTAATATCGCCTAACAGGCGTCATGTCTCGTCCTACGTGTTACTTGTTGCTGTTGCCTATGGATCCCTTGTAAAGCGTTTTGAGAACGTTTAGTGGATATTGCGCTATATAAAGGCTCAAGTGAAGGGGGTGTCAGAAAAAATATAAATCGACTTTATGCTGGATCGGTCTCAGATCACTTAGGTGTGAAGCGAGTGCTCTACCCACTGAGCTACCGGGACTCCCATGATAAGATGCGATAAAATACAAATTATTTTTATTCTTGAATTTGTTGCTGTCGATAGTAAATTTCTATGTCAATAATTGACAATAAATAATGTCATTTTCTTGGTTGGTAAGCAGCAATAAGATCTTCCTCGGGAATACGCTTCAACAGTCGTGACGTCACTTCCCTCGTAATGACGCATAGTAACTTAGTAACTGGTTCTATACTATCGGAACAATGGCGGACGCCCTAATGAAATACTTCTCCGACGTGCATATAAGTGTATCCAGAGGAGAACAATATTATAAATCTGATCATGTTTTGACTTTATACATTTTGATCAAATCGAGCCAGCATGAAGAATAAAAAGTGCAGATTTAGAACCGAGCTGCTGGTTGCTGGGCAGACATGACATCAGACTATTGAATCATATTATTAACCTGTTATTCTCTACGTAAATAAAGGCAGGGCTTTCTTCGTCTTTCCTCAAAATCGTATAGGGAATGAGATTAGCGGAAGAGTAGCGTCCCTTGATTGGACGTCACCCATTGTCTGTGACGTCACCGGCGGAAAAGTTATTAGAGAGAGAACGTCATGTTGGTTGTGCGCATGCGTCTTTTCCGCGAGGACGAGAGACATATGCGCACAACCAACATGACGTTCTCTCTCTAATAACTTTTCCGGCGGTGACGTCACAGACTATGGGTGACGTCCAATCAAGGGACGCTACTCTTCCGCTAATCTCATTCCCTATAACTAACTACAAAGCACAAAGTAGTTTCGAAGCAACCCCAACAACAACAACAACAACAACAACAACAACAGCAACAACAACAACAACAACAACAACAACAACAACAACAACAACATCAACAACCAGTAACGTGTATTTGAAGCGAGTCGATGATAACATGTATAATGATTTGGAATTTCTACTTTATGTTTTTGATGAGAGAAACAATAAATATTATGAGAAAATTAATATTAAAAGAGTAATTAATAAGACACACGTGAAAATAGGACAAAACACAAAACGAAAGGCAAATTAATAAAAAAAAACAAAAAAAAACAACACACCGAAAGAACTCCAAACAAACCAGAAAACAAAACAAAACAAAAAAATCCCAAAAACTTGTGCTTTTATGTAGCGCAATATCCTCTAAATGTGCTCGAAGAGCTTTACAATGGGTTCCAAGACAACAGCAACGCTGGACATGAATGACGAGACATGACGCCTGTTAGACGATATTACATTTTTTTTTTCGACAGAGACAATGCTTTTAACGACCAGGTACTCATTTCACTCCTGAATACGGTGAGATAATGTGAGTAAAGAGTCTTTACCAAGGACTCAACTATGCGCCGCCGAAGGCGATTGTCATACCACAAGACCACTTAGCCACATACCCCCCCCCCCCCCCCGCCCCCGCACCCTTTCCAAAAAAAAAAAACCCACACAAAAAAAATCCAAAGAGAACAAAACAAAACAAAACAAAAGACACTTAAAACAGACAAACAAAAACAACAACAAAAACAAACAACATAAATATTAACGTCCATTGACTGTTATTTATTTTGCGTCAGGATTGAGACATCTGCCTCAAAGGCAACAAGTTTGGGGTTCGATCCCCACTCTACTGTTTAAGTAGGAAATCATAGTCATGGATGCATGAGGGAGTGGATGGGGGGATTGATGGATGGATGGAAGGATGGATGGATGGATGGATGGATATGAGGATGGATGGATAGAAGGATGGATCGATGGATGGATGGATGGATAGAAGGATGGATGGATGGATAGAAGGATAGATGGATGGATGGATGGATAGAAGGATGGATCGATGGATGGATAAAAGGATGGATGGCTGGATGGATTGATAGAAGGATGGATGGATAGAAGGATGGATTGATAGAAGGATGGATAGATGGATGGATCGATGAATGGACTGTGGATGGATGTGTGGATGAATATATATATATATATATATATATATATATATATATATATATATATATATATATATATATATGTGTGTGTGTGTGTAGCTAGATATATCAGTGAATGAATGTATTGGTGGGTAGGTAGGTGGATGGATGGATAGATGTTTGGATGATATTATTGTAATGAAGTTAAGATTTATAGATGAGAAAATGTTGGACGGAAAAT
>NC_088361.1:102034782-102037282 GCF_034508935.2 Berghia stephanieae | reverse complement strand
TGGGACTTTTCAAAACACTGGGAGATTTCTAGTTCATGCTGGGTTTGATGTTATTTCTGTTGATGAACTAAGAAATCGTTTCTTAATAAGCGTTGACGAAACCTTGAACAAGCAAAATTTGCTCATTTTTTGTAGAGAGAAAATCGCTCTGTGTGGCCAGATGAAGTTAAAGACAATTGTTGTCTTTAGAGAAACGGCAAAGATTTCAGTGATCTCGAACTCTTGGTTAGGTCTACCGTTTACTTATTTGCAGGTCCGATAACCCAAAATGTTATGGTCTCATTGTTGTAATGGAAATACTTTCAAACCAATGCAATGTATTGTCCATTACACCAATGTTGAATCAAGCCCATAATTGCGTTCGGTTATCAGACCTACCACGAAGTATACATTGGTTTGGTCCCTAGGCTATGTGGTCTTGTGGTATGACACTCGCTTTCGGATCGGAAGGTCCTGGGTTCGAAACTCTCTCTCGGCGCATAGTTGGATCCTTGGAAAAGGCTCTGTCATCACATTCTCTCATCGTACTCAGGTGTAAAATGAGGACCTGGTCGTTAACAGCGTTGTCTCTGTCCAAACATTTGTTATGTCTCGTCCAACATGTTAAATGTTACTGTTAGCCAGAGACTCCTTGTAAAGCGCTTTGAGCACGTTTAGTGGATATTGCGCTATGCAAAAGCTCAATTTTTTTGGGTCGGATTGTATAATTTGTGTCCATCGACACAAAACAGTTTTTGTCCGGTTAATTTTGATGAAAAAAAATTGAATTAGTAGTAAAAGCTATAAATCAAAGTAATACAAAGCTTCTAGAAGATGCCTGTGGACTATGGTCTGTATATCACTCACTGGTCATTACTTTTTATAGTAAAATATAATGAAACTTGAATGACATTTTTATGTTTTATTGATGATAATGCTGGCCTAGCGATAAAGATTATCTCAGTTTTACTATCGTTAAGTTTTAGTCTTTTCCGTTCCATCCACATTTTCAATGTAACCGAGCAAGATTGGAAACGTCCAATTAAAATATTATGTAAATGGTCGAAGGTTGGTGATGTAAAGATTTGACCATCGTCTGCATAAAATTGGTAATTTAGATTTAAATCAGAAATAATTGATTCAAGGGGTTTTGTGTACGTATTAAAAAGATAACTGGACCCAATACTGATCCATGTGGCACACCAAATCTCAGAGGATGATCAGATAATTTGACATTTTTAATCACCACAATCTTTAGGCAATTCGTTAAATGAGATTCGAACCTTTTCAATGCAAATCCAACGCCAGTGGTTTTTGTTTTGTTTTGTTTTGTTTGTTTGCTTGTTTTTTTTTTTTTTGGTTTTTGTTTTGTTTTTTGTTTTGGGATAATCGTTTTGAGTCAAGACAAAACCATCTGATCGAGGTCATGGACAGTTCTGCCGAACTGTAGGGGAAAATGCATACTATAGATAGAATGACGTTGACGTCACTCAGGTCTTTGTTATTGCTTTTTGCCATCCGCGTTTATGAGTAATTCTCACTAAACTGTATTAACCAGACTATAAACGTTCATGGATACACACAGTTTTGTGTGTTGGCCGTTATACTTCCGGATGGCAATGTTGTGAGCTTCTTAGCCAAGCGCATACTATCTATATAAAATTTTGTCCAGAAAAGTCGTCCTTCAAATATCGACGGATTTAAATGACTCTAACGTCTGGACAACAACGTTCACACTTGGAATCCTGCCTTGTCTCTCGGGGTTATTTTTGCTTCAACCGATATTGGAGCATTTTGAGTATTCTCATGTCTTTCTGGGACATGTGTGGAGAAGAGACGGAATTGAAATGTTAAAGGAAGTGTTGGAGAAGGTGACAAATGGAAGAATGTTGATCAATACCATCAGAAAGAGGCAGTTACCGTTTCTGTGACATGTGTGGAGAAGAGACGGAATAGAAATGTTAAAGGAAGTGTTGGAGAAGGTGACAAATGGAAGAATGTTGATCAATATCATCAGAAAGAGGCAGATACCGTTTCTGTGACATGTGTGGAGAAGAGACGGAATAGAAATGTTAAAGGAAGTGTTGGAGAAGGTGAGAAAGGGAAGAATATTGATCGATACCATCAGAAAGTGGCAGTTACGGTTTCTGGGACACGTGTGGAGAAGAGACGGAATAGAAAAGTTGTTAACATCTGGGATGATCGAAGGAAAGAGAGCTAGAGGAAGACAAAGAATGACTTATCTAAATAACCTAAGAATGGCCAAATGTGATTTTAAAAGCAACACAGATTTCATGCGCACCGCAGAGGATCATGATTCGTGGAGACAGCTGACCGGAAACGTGCTCAAGAGTACAAGCCACGATGGATGATGATGATGATGTCTGTTGGAGTTATGTCCCTTGTTAGAGGACTTGGACTTTTCATTACAAGAAAGAACGGTCACAGAACTATCTAAAATCTAATTTGTACAAATCTATAGAGGCAAAGTCACTCCTTGAGTCAAAGTGCGGCTATGTGG
>NC_088361.1:102024782-102029782 GCF_034508935.2 Berghia stephanieae | reverse complement strand
CTTAGACGAGAGATATTGTATTAATTTTCTGCGCACCTCCCACTTATTTCCACGTCTGTGAACTCCGTTTAGCGTTTGTTAATTGTTTAATATCAGACAGTTACGAAACTGTTTCATTTGTGTGTCGTTTCCACCCCCAGTTTTAGGAAACAGTAATATGTTGTGTATTAAGTCATTAAAAGTCTTTTAACCAAATAGTTCTAAATTTAACCCGTCTGGGTTCAACATCTGGGTGTAAACTCGTAGTCCTACTAACGACTCTGTTTTGATAGTTAATTTTAAAAATACGGTTGATGGGTGTACATTCGGATTAACAGAAAATGATCACCATTTTAAAAAACATTTTTGAGATTTCATAATTTCTTCCGCCCCCCTCACCCCCCCCCCCCCCCCCCCACCCATCTCATCCATAATCTCACACAGCAGTGATTGAACAACTTAGATAACAAACTAAAAACAACAACAAATATTAATAATAAATAGAAAAGGAAATAAAAACAAACAAATAAACACCCCCCCCCCCTCTCCACCCCTCCAAAAAACAAAAAACAACAAAAAACAAAAAAACAAACAAACAAACAAAAAAACAAACAAAAACAAAGGAAGACAAAACAAACAAACCCCAACAAACCAACCAAACAAAACAATAGAAAACACAAACAAAATCAAGCTGGTACACCATCGTACAACCCACACAATGTCAGAGGTGATTCACTAGTGCGCATGTCCGGACGTCCAAACGTACACAAGGGAAATCCTTGTCTATACGGACGGAGTCTGCAATCAACGATTTGTTCCTCTAATCGCCTCTGCTGGGGTGTAATGGCCACTGATGCTGTGATGATGACGTAGATAAGGCCAGTTTTCAGACCAAATGACCAGTAAATGACCAGTGAACAAGTTGAGGTGGGGTATTAGGTGTGGCCAATCTGTCAACAAATGCCATGCTTCATAGTCGCGTCCATTCATACGCGGCTAACATGCCGGTAGGTACATTATGCATAGATAAATATATCGTATCCTTGGCTACAATAGAACAACGAAGATGTCTGTAAAGGAAAACAGTGGTGAAAGCTACTGAGAATGCAATCTCTAAATATCATTTATGCTTGAGTTAAATGTCACAGATTCGTTACTTTTATCCACCAAAATATGTTTTAACTGTTTGTTGTTTTCATAATCATCTCATCGCCATTTCAAGATGGTTGTGTCCGACGTGGATATATTTGCAGGTGTGGTAACCGAACGATACTGTGGGCTTGATTTAGCATTGTTGTAATGGGCAATGATATTATTTTTCGTTGATATGAGAGTAACGATGCGCCCATAACAATTTGGGCCACCGTTTCTACAAGTCGTTTTAAAAATTTTTTGTTGAGCCGATTAATATTGATTTAGGAGTTGGTTCTGGAAATTTGGGCTGAAAGAACTTGACTGAAGAGTAGCTAGTAATAGTTACGACACTTTCAACATACTTTAAAAAAGTAGATTAAATATAATAAAGAAAAAGAAAAAAAAAGAGACAGAAAAAAAGAAAAGAAAAATGAAAATAAAGAAAAAGAAACTAAAAATTAAAAAACCAATAACAAATACATTAAAAAATAAACAAAAAAAAACAAAACAAAAACAACAAAAACAAACAAAAAAAAGCAACAAAAAAAAAAACAAAAAACAAAAAAAAAAAACAGAAACAAAAACAAAAACAAAGCACAGACCAACAACCAACACAAACAGAACAACAACAAAAGAAAAATAAATTTATATTTTTTTAAAATATACTGGCCAGGTTTTTTTTTTGTTTTTTTTTTTTTTTTTAAATCAAATTCAGTTCTTTATCTTTGAATTGACATTCAGCATTGAGTACATCTTTCTGTATCCATCAACCACAGGCTGTATCGAAGTTTCAATTTAGTATTCATTAATAAAATCAACTCTTTGTATACAAAGCTTTCCTATAATTCTATCCGTAGTAGTAACACGCCATTTTGTGCCGAATTAAATAAATAAATACATTAATGAATGAATGAATGAATAAATAAATAAATAAATAAATAAATAAATAAATAGATTAATTAATGACTAAATAAAAGAATAAACAAGTAAACAAATATGAACATTTATATAGAGCATTTTCACGGATTTACCATGCTCAAAATGCTTCGCAATATTTCATCTATTATTCCCCCAGCAAGCCATATGGAATCATATTTCCATTTCATACAATACAAGTCGTTTGTTATGCGTCTCATACTGACTCACACTCTTACAACACATTATGTCTCTGCCAATAGTCAAGTACTCATTCATACCTTAGTCGAGTGGGGGTAATGTGTGTGAATTGTTTTACCAAATTTGACGACTTGAGGACCAGACTATTCCCTGATCACTGTAAACCCTCCGACCACCAAACTGACAATGTTCAGCATTGCTTGGCTTTTGTAACAAGACGAGACACGCGCCGCTAAGCCAACGACCTACACGTCCAAATCAACACCACCATTCGACCATATTTCATAGATTGAATTGTGATCCAGATACCTCAGTAGGTAGAACACTCGCCCCATACGCATAGGGACCAAGATCGGTCCCGGGTGCAGACGAGATTAATTATTTTTCACTGACCCCCCCCCCTCCCGCCCCCTCGCTCTTGCCCACCCAGCAGTGATTGGGTAGCTGGATATTTTAGATATGACGGAAAGTACTTAGCGATAGACTAGCGTCCTACCCAAAGAGTAGAAAGCAATTGCTATTGTCATTTTTACGCTATAGACAACTTGGAACTCGGGTCCCATGGGTCTGAATGGCTTTGAAAGGCTATTTTATTCTAGGGTTGAAGCATCAATTGATGCTATGCGTTTAGGTAAAATGCTCACCAGTTCAGATTCTGCCCGCCAGATCAGTGGTATCAACACACAAACTTTGTGTGACTTGAATGATCATAGTATGTTAGAAAGACTTAAGTGAGAACATGTCATCCCTCTGGCTATCTCAAACCAAATCCAAAGAGGTGAATGACGTCATTTAAAATAAAATTAATTAAAAATGGGCTTTATATAGCGCAATATCCACTAAATGTGCTCAAAGCGCTTTACAAGGGGTCCCTGGTCAACAGCAACATTTAACATGTAGATCGGGACATGACGCCTGTTAGGCGATATTACAATTTTCGGACAAAGACAACGCTGTTAACGGCCAGGTACTCAATTTACACCTGAGTACGGTGAGAGAATGTGAGTAAGGAGTCTTTTCCAAGGACTCAATTATGCGCCGAGCGCGAGGCTCGAACCCAAGATCTTCCGATCCGAAAGCGAGTGTCATACCACTAGACCACATAGCCGCACGTCATCTTCATTCATTCTATAACATTTGACATTTAAAGAAACAAACAAATTATCGTTAATGATATGAATGATGCCAGACGTTATGAACACGATAGCCAGTGGTCATTTTATTTGCCTTGTCCATCAGCTGCGGTCATCATTACGCCCCAGACAGTTATCACGTGACAAGGTCCAGGATTCTGGGATTGCATTAGCAGATGGTCGAGTTGATTGGGGATTTACGACCCAGTCGACAATTTGGGCACTGATCATCGTTTGTATAGATAGAATGCGCTTGGCCAAGGAGTTCACAACATTACCATCCGGAAGTATAACAGACCAACACACAAACTCTATGTAACCATGAACGTTTATAGTCAGGTTAATACAGTTTAGTGAGAACAACTCACAAACGCGGATGGCAAAAACAATAACAAAGGCCTGAGTGACGTCATCTGCATACTATATATTGGGAATGAGATTAGCGAAGAGTAGCGTCCCTTGATTGGACGTCACCGGTGGAGAAGTTATTTGTAAACAAACCAACGTAAAAGCCAATCGCTCCAAATACAAAAATTATTATTTATATTTCTGTACAAAAATGCATATCATAATCAACTTTAGGTATTGCGTGGATTCACTGTGTATACAACCCCCCCCCCCCCCCCTCCGTTCCTCTGTGCCAAGGCTTGGATAGCGTAGAAAGGTGGATTCGAACCATCGATCGCTGGGGCAGCGTGTGGCTCAGTGGTATGGTCATTGCTTCGAACCCAAACGGTATCGAGTTCGACTACCTGCCTCGTTGTGTTGCCTTGAGCAAGTCACCTCGCCCTTGCTCAATTTGCGACGCTTCACAGCGGCTCACGCCTGGGTTATTCCAGTCTTCCCTTGGAATAGACCCTAAAGATAAATTTCCCCTTGGGGACGACTAAAGGGAATTTATTTATCATTATTCTATTGTTTATCTTAACCTCACTTATAGTATGTGAGGCATCGATGACTCAACGGGAAAGTGTCAGGATATGTGATGATTTCAAGCGATGTTATGCGTGGTCAGTGACGAAATGGGTCATTAGGCAAAACACTTAAATAAAAAATTAAAAAAATTAATTCTCTTTATTCATCCCATAGGGGAACTTTATCTCAAGGGAAGACTGGAATAACCCAGACGTCAGCGGTGGGGGGGGGGGGGGGGGGGGGGGGGGGGGGGGGGGGAGAGGAGGAAGAAGAATTTGATATCTATATCCAATATAAAAGTTCATGTTCCCACTTGTTATAATAATGACAGACCCCGATCTAATAATAGTAATAATGATAATAATAATAATAATAATAATAATAATAATAATAATAATAATAATAATAATAATAATAATAATAACAATAATAATAACAATAATAATAATAATAATAATAATAATAATAATAATAATAATAATAATAATAATAATAATAATAATAATAATAATAATAATAATAATAATAATAATAACAATAATAATGACTTTTAATAATAATAATAATAATAATAATAATAATAATAATAATAATAATAACAACAATAATAATAATGACTTTTATTATTGTACATATTATTTTCATTATTATCATTACGATTCAATTTATTATCCTTATTACCCCCATCATCATCATCATCATCATCATCAACATCATCATCAT
>NC_088361.1:102017282-102022282 GCF_034508935.2 Berghia stephanieae | reverse complement strand
ACAAGAGGAGAGGTTAGACAGGATAGAGGAGGAGGTAAAGATGCAACGAAGTGAGGCGAGAATTGTCAAGGAAGATGTGGGGGTGTTGAGAAGGCGAGTGGAGGTGTTAGAGGCGAGGGCGATTGAGAGTGAGGCCAGAAGCAGGAGGAACAACTTGGTGTTTCACGGTGTCGAGGAGAGGGAGGGAGAGAATTGTTTTGAACTGGTGGCGGAGTTGGTGCGGAAGTGCAAAGTGGAAGGAAGGGTGGTGATAGAAAGAGCGCACAGGATGGGTAGAAGAACGAGTGACAAAAGAAGGCCTGTCATTGCCAAATTCCTTGACTTCAATGACAGGCAACGAGTCAAGCTGGGGAGAAAGCATCTGCCTCCTGGACTTGGAGTAAGTGAAGACTTTCCGTCTGAGATCCGGGAGGCAAGACGCCAATTGATGGCGGATTTGAAGGCAGCCAAGAATGCCGGAAGAGACGCCTGGGTAGCATACCCAGCCAGGCTGATTGTGGACGGCAGGGAAGTGCGGACAGTGAGACCGACGACGACAACAGATCGACAATAGGAAGATGCGCCGCGGAGCCACCTTTCAAATGTATCCTTTTGTGTTTTTAATATCAATGGTAGTTTGGAAATGAAGAAAGAATGTCCTGAATTTGTTGAAAGTATTTATAAATTTGATGTAATTTTGTTAAGTGAGACGTGGACGAATGAGAGAAGTAATTTAATGTTAGATGGCTACTGTGAACCGTTCTGCAAACACCGTAAAAGAAAATCAAGGGCCAAACGGGATTCGGGTGGGTTAGTGTGTTATTTCAGGAAGCGTTTGGAAAAGGGTGTGTCAGTTGTAGATTGGGAGTATGAAGATGGTATGTGTTTTAAATTAGATAAGGAACATTTTGGATGGAATGAAAGTGTATATTTATTATTTGTCTACATGAGGCCGTATGGATCAACGCGTAACGATTTTGACGATAGTGTAAGTTGTTTTGATGAACTGTTAAATCAATTGACAAAAGTGACCGATCAGGGAGGGATTATAGTAGCAGGAGACATGAATGCAAGGACGGCGGAGAGAGAGGATTGTTTGACTGTTGACATTAGAGAGAACCAGACAGAAGAGCTTTCGGTAGAGAATGTTTTATGTGAAAGAGATTTCTTATGTAATGACATGACAGTTAGACGTTTTAATAAGGACAAAAAAGTAAATGACTATGGACTGAAATTACTCCAATTATGTTACACATGTGACCTTGCAATATTAAATGGGAGAACAGGGGAGGATAAAATGAAGGGATGCACAACGTTTGGCAATAAAAAAGGGGAGAGTACAATCGACTATGTTATTTGCAATAAGCGGGTTATAGGAAATGTGTGTGGTTTTAACGTCCATGAAACAAATGAAATGTCAGACCATAAGATAATATCGTTTACTTTGAAATTAAATAATAGTGTGCATAGACGGGAGGTAAGTGACGGTTTAGATGGGGTTATGTTGACAAAGTGGAAAGAGGATAAGAAGGAGAATTACGTTACATTATTAAATACAGAAGTGTGTCATAATAAGGTGAGCAATCTAATATATTTGGTACAAACTAACACAGATCCAGAGGTATTAGAGGGTAATATAGTCGAGTTAACAGATATTTTAACAGAAGCAGGGATAGATCATGTAGTTAGGATAGAGGGGAGAGGGGATAAACAAAGGAAAGGGAGAAGAAAGAAAGCACCATGGTATAACGAAGCTTGTCAGATCCAACGCAAAGTATTCACTGAACGAGCACATAAGTTTATAGAGACGGGGACAGGGGAAAACAGGACATTGATGTGTAAGGAAAGGAATAAATACAGGAAGGTATGTAGGATTAACAAAAGAAATTACAGTCGCAAAAAAGCGCAACATTTATTGGATTTAAGTAAGCATGAACCCCAGAACTTTTGGAAGGAAATAAAAAGAAATTCAGTATCACGAAGAGAGCTGCCAGATATAAACTTCTACGACCATTTTAAAACTTTAGCAAATAAAGAATCAGGGGTTGGGGAGATGGGTAGGGCGGAGATTGCAGAGGTAGAAAAGGATGTGGGAAGGAATATTATAGATATAGACATTTTAGATAAGCCAATCGAGATGGGGGAACTACACAAAGCAATTAAGGCTCTTAAACGCGGCAAAGCTACTGGAGTGGATAATATGTTAAATGAATTTATTATTAATGCAACTTCAGAAATCAAATTACTGATTTTATCGATTTTCAATAAGATACTGGAATTGGAATATTTCCCCTTGATATGGAGTCAGGGTAGAATTGTGCCGATTTTTAAAAAGGGAGATGAAAGAGATGTGAACAATTATAGAGGGATAACAATAATGAGTTGTATAGGAAAACTGTTTACAAGAGTGATGAATGAAAGACTAAATGTATGGGTGGAGGGAGAGAATGTGTTAAACGAGGTTCAATATGGATTTAGAAAGGGAAGGAGCACAGCAGATTGCCATTTTATTCTACATGGAATTATCGAGATATTGCTATCTAAAGGGAAGAAGCTACATTGCGCGTTTATCGACTATGAAAAAGCATATGACCTTATTGACAGATCCGCATTATTTACAAAATTGATCAAATCCGGTGTGAGCTCGAAATTTGTCAAGCTATTTAGAAACATGTATTCAAAGGTTGAGCTGGCCACAGGAGGTAAAGGTCAACAACAATTTTTTAAATCAAACAGCGGATTATTACAGGGTGAAAGCACTTCGCCACTTTTGTTTTCGCTGTTTGTTAATGATCTTGAAAGTAAATTAAGTGAAGATTCCATAGGATTACAAATACAGGATATTACAATTAAATTGCTCATGTTTGCAGACGATATGGCAATAATCAGTGAAACAAAAGAGGGTTTGCAGAACGGTTTAGACTCTTTACAAGAATATTGTATGCAATGGGGAATAAAGGTAAATATCAGTAAAACAAAAATCGTAGTATTTAAAAAGGGAGGGAAAATTGGGCAACAAGACAAATGGTCATATCAGGGTAAAAGTATTGAAGTAATCTCGTCATTCAAGTATCTAGGCTGTCATTTTAGCGCATCGGGATCTCTTACAAAATGTACACAAGAAGTAACAAACTCAGCCAGAAGAGCACTATTTTCACTTAGAAAGTATTTTAACACTAACACAGAAATTTTACCACAGATGCAAATGAAACTGTTCAATAGTACCATCTTACCAATACTGAATTATGGGGCAGAAATATGGGGTTTAAGAAGAGCTGATCCAATTGAAAGATTTCACCTCGGTTTTCTTAAATCCATTCTATGTGTTAAGCACAGCACACCAAACTGTTTTGTTTATGGGGAATTGGGGGTGTATCCTTTGCATATTGAAAGAAAAATGAAAGTTATTAAGTATTGGTTGAAACTTATTCGCCCAGGAAATAATGATTGCTCATTCACTCATGCAGTATACAAAGAACTTGTGCAATTGAATATTAATGAACCAAACACAACAACTTGGGTAAGTCTGGTGAAGCAGTTGCTGGATAGGAGCGGAATGGGCCATCATTGGGTTAAACAAAATGTGAAAAATGAAAATTACTTTCTGGCGGTTTTAAAACAACGCTTGGATGACATGTTTCTACAAGAGTGGCACGCTGAGATGTCGATGACGACGTCTGGACGGCTGTATAAACACATTAAAGACACCTTTGAGTTAGAACCATATATGAAACTGTGTAATAAATCTTACAGAGTTGCCATCTCAAAAATCAGATTGAGTTCTCATTTGTTTTATATAGAAAGGGGTAGATGGGGCACAAGAAAAGTAGATAGAAATGATCGTAAATGTCCTACTTGTGACGTAATAGAAGACGAATACCATTGTCTAATTGAATGTTCGAGGTATACGCAAGAGAGAAGAAATTGCCTGCCGGAAAAACTGAAAAATAAACCAAGTATGTTTGAATTTATCAAATTTTTGAAATGCAGAGACAGTAGACAGCAAGGTGATTTAGGTAGACTTTGTTTTAAGGTACAGATCGAACACAAGAAATATTTACAAGTATAATTGTGGTTTCCACGGCAAGGAAAACTTATTAAAATTGATGATAGAGAGAATAATGCGATTGTTTGTTTGTTTTCATTTGTTTTTGTCTGTTTAGTAACTGCAGTTCTGATACTAAGATGTGGTATATTATACAAAATATGACATGTTATATATATATATATATATATATATATATATATATATATATATATATATATATATATATATATATATATATATATATATATAAGTATGTGTGTGTGTGTGAGTGTGTATTTGTGTGAGAAAGTGGGGTGGGGGGGGGGAATTGGGCATTGATATTAAAATATTGTATAATAGTTTACCATGATAAAGATTAGTTGCGATTGCACAATTGGCTTATTGTTGTTGTTATTATTGTTATTATTATTGTCATTATTGTTGTTATTATTATTATTATTGTTATTATTATTATTGTTGTTATTATTATTGTTATTATAAATGTTATTATTATTATTGTTGCTGTTGTTGTTGTTGTTATTATCAGCATTGATATCATAACCAGTGTATAACCATATATATATATATATATATATATATATATATATATATATATATAGATATATATATATATCTATATATATATATTTTTTCTTTCTTGGTTCTTCTGTTTTGATGTGATTTGTAAAAGAAGTGTTGTAGTTCACTTGTTAATACTCTTTGCTTGTATCTTTGACTTCTAAGCGATTTCAATCTAAGTACACCGAGGGGTGCTCTTGGTGCCCTATCCGCATCATTTACCTTTGCCTATTTATCCTCGGGTGTCTTTGAGAAAAGTATACTTTTAGACTACCTTATACATTTTCTGTTCTTTCAATGCGTCACAAACGCCGTAAAATTCTTAAAAACACAGAAACCAACCCTTGACATGGAATAATTGAAGTACGCAAGCTTGTTTCGCTCTAGACTATATCAGTACGGAAAATTACTTAAA
>NC_088361.1:101939782-102009782 GCF_034508935.2 Berghia stephanieae | reverse complement strand
ATCTTTCATAATTTGTCTTTAGTGCTTCATTCATCGTATTTTGTTGACAAAGGGGAAACCTGAAACATTCTCATCATCTGTCTTTGTAAAAGCTTCCATTCCATGTTATTGTTGTTATTTTTCTCTCCAGTTTCAAGCAGCAACAATTGCATTAAGAACAACATTTGAAAATTGGCAACGATAATATCAGTAGGAGTGAGATTTCACAAATAACTTATTACAGAATGGAATAAAATAAAGTAACGAAATCAACGAGAAAACGTCAGGGGAAGTCATGTGGTTTAAGAATTTCTGGCAAGTTGGGTGGGGTCATGGGGTCATTTGAATTGATTGTTTATATGACCTCATAGTTGTCTTACCCAGAGAGGTGGGCATGTATGGGAATCCCCGTGGTCAATTTCAATGGACAACACTCTTCAACAGTCGTAACGTCACTTCCTTCCTAATGACGCATGGTAACACTGGCTCTAAACTATCAGAACAATGGCGGACGCCGTATGAAATATTTCGGAGAGCATAAAAGCGTATCCAGAGGGAAAAAAGAGATAAATTTGATCATGTTTTGACTTTTACACATTCTGATCACAAGGCATATGAAAAGTTCTAGCCAGCATGAAGAATAAAAAGTAATGATTTTTTTTTGTTTAGAACCAAGATGGCCGCCGTTGCCAGGCAGCTTGACATCAGACTACTGAATCCAATTGGTCAGCAGATAAAATTTCAGGGGACAATTTCTGGGAGAGATCAAAAATCACAAATCTACTTACACAGCCCTGCTTGGTGGCATCAGTCAATGCAATCAGGTGGTTATGGAGCTGTTGACTAAGGCATGGGAAGGTCTAATTTTAAGAGGATCGAAAACCGGTTTTTGTTGAATTTGTTTTGGATCTGGGAAAGAATCCCACCCCTGCTTACCAAAGTGTAAAAGGCAATACATTGATATAATGTAGTACGGGTTTCAAGAGAAACAAAGATGTGTGAGATCTTGTCCGTTTTATAACAATAATTATCCGTGTACACCATAGCAAACGCTCCACCTGCTACAAGTTTATGGAAGGAAAATTTCAATCAACTAAACATTTAAAACTAAATTAAATAAATATTAATTACAACCAAGTTTTAACAAGCTAACTAAAGTAGCATAATAGTGATAATAAATAGCGAGAATAAATAAATTGGCTAAATAATTAAAATTTAAAAAGTAACACAAATTACAACCATTCTACATTCTATGCACTGCCTGCCATACACGGACAAAAAAATACTGGAAATTTTTTATTTAAATCGTTGGTTGACTACATGACCCAATTTGTCAAAAAGTATCAAACAAAAGTCTTCATAGAAGTCTCAGGTTTGAGTCTTTTGGGCAAGTTGGGGTGGGGGGGGGGGGGTCATCTGAACAGATCAATAATTAAAGTAAACATGTTTTATTTTTATTTTTGGTGGGGTGGGGGGGGGGAGCTAGAATTAATAAAAAGGTATTTTTAATATTGTACGGCGGTATAGCATTTCAGAACAGAGTTAAGTAGAAATAGCAACAGGATGCGATTTTTGTAAACCAGATATAATAACGAATCAAAAGATATAACAACACAATCCACACTATTTTAAATAAATCATAAATAGGAAATTATCACAAAACGTTACAATATTTCTTAAAGCTATCAATATCATAACAAAACATAAAATCATTTTACTCACTGTCCACCATTTCATAGTATTTACAAGCCAAATGAGCACATTGTATGAATGAAAACACAACTCTAAATCTTTAACGACAATTGAAATTCTGCAATATAAATCTGAAGAAGCATAGTGAATTTGTTTGTTTTGTTTTTAAGGGTTTTAAAGCGCTTGCAACACATTAAGGTCATATCAGCGCCAGTAAAAGGGAAGAAAATGGATTAGTAAAAAGTTCTAGGATTACAATAAAAACACCCAAGAAAAGGTAAGACAAAGGGGAATTGGTTCAAATTGGAAACAGATGTAGATTCCAAGAGCATACCATCAAAGTACTTAGTTTGAGATCACCTAAAAGTCTCATCCAGACACAAGCACAGGTCCCCACTAAGAGGAATACACTCAAATGTTTACAAATCATATATAATATGTAAACAAAACATAATACAAAGAGATGATTTACAAGTTTTTAAAAATATCATCTTCCAAAACTTACTATACATTTGACTGTTTCCTTCCCAGCTAGGGTATCCGGCCAGTGCCAGGACAAAACCAAGTAATTTCACACCAAGACAAAGACAGAGAGCATGTTGGAAAACAGATATATAGGGGGATAGAAGACACAGTAAGTACCTCCTTGTCCATTGTGGAAGGTCAGGAACCCTTACCAGGACACAGGGGGATAGAAGACACAGTAAGTGCCTCCCTGTCCACTATGGGAGGTCAGGAATCCCACCCAGCTGTCCAAAATTGGGATTGCAACTTGGCTCATTTGGGTTGCTTCCTCATTCAACTACAAATTATGAATTTTGATAAAAGGGTAAAGGACAAGTCTTGGTCAAATATAGAAATGAAACAAGATAAAATGGACAAACAATAAATAAAGATGCTATACGAAATGTCCTCATACACACAATAAATAAATACGGTATAATAAATGTTTGTTTTGTTTGTTTTTGAGGGTTTTACGGCGCTTGCAACACATTAAGGTCATATCAGCGCCAGTAAAAAGGAAGAAATGAGATAGTAAAAAGTTATAGAATTCAATTAAAGCACCCAAGAAAAAGTAAGATAAAGGGGAATTTGTTCAAATAGGAAATAGATGTAGATTCCAAGAGCACACCATCAAAGTACTTAGGTTGAGATCACCTAAAAGTCTCATCCAGACACAAGCACAGGTCCCCACTAAGAGGAATACACTCAAATGTTAACAAATCAAATATAATATGTAAATAAAACATAATACAGTACATAACATAGAGATGATTTACAAGGAAAAAAATATCATCTCCCAAAGCAATAACTATACATTCGACTGTTTCCCTCTCAACCAAGGACTCCGACCAAGGTTAGGACAAAACCAAGCAATCTCACTCCAAGACAAAGACAGAAAGCAAGTTGGAAAACAGATATAAGGGGATAGAAGACACAGTATGTACCTCCCTGCCCGCTATGGGAGGTCAGGATCCCCACCCAGGTATAATAAATGTCGTCATACACACAATAAATAAAGATGGTATACGAAATGTCGTCATACACACAAAAACTTGGTGATAAAATCAACAAATGTCAGATCTTTTAAATAACCAATGATATGCATTAGTAACAACATATGTGACCCACATTCCCAAATGGTGTTGTGACCCACATTCCCAAACGGTGTGACCCACATTCCCAAACGGTGCGACTCACATTCCCAAACAGTGTGACTCACATTCCTAAACGGTGTAACCCACATTCCTAAACTGTGTTATGACCCACATTCCCAAAACGGTGTGACTCACATTCCAAAACAGTGTGACCCACATTCCTAAACGGTGCGACTCACATTCCCAAACTGTGTTATGACCCACATTCCCAAAACGGTGTGACTCACATTCCCAAACGGTGCGACCCACATTCTCCAACGGTTTTATAACCCACATTCCCAAAACGGTGTGACTCACATTCCCAAACAGTGTGACCCACATTCCTAAACGGTGTAACCCACATTCCCAAACAGTATGACCCAGATTCCTAAACGGTGTAACCCACATTCCCAAACTGTGTTATGACCCACATTCCCAAAACGGTGTGACTCACATTCCCAAACGGTGCGACCCACATTCCCACACACTACAATGTCTGACTGAGATTGATCCAGAAGATTTAATTTGCGTTTAAAAAATATAAAAATTTTTCAAGTATTTTATTGAGTGGATTAAATATAATTCCACTCCACGCATAAAAGTGAAACTTTTATATTTCTGACCATTTCAACTAAATTCACTTAATTCAAATCAGTTTCACTCGACATAAAACCGTTTTGAGATTGCTGGTCACACATTGCAAGAGTTCAGGTTGTCTTAGGTCACAATATTACTTGTCCTCTCTATATGGTGAGTGTCACGGTGAAACGGATGTCGAAAAATTAAGAGCCAAAAACGAGTAAAAATATAAAAAGAAAAAAAATGCATTTCACATTATAATTCCTTTTTTTAAAATCAAGCCATAAAAATTTAGCTCTAATGTTATAATTTAGGCCATAAATTAAATTTTCATCTCCAAATTTTCCCTGACATGACACCAGATAGAGGAGGCGGGTCACAAATAAACCATTAAAAAAAAAATATCAAAACAAATATTTACAGAATGTTAACAATTTTTTGTTATTCACTTTGTTATGTCTAGAACTGTTAACATGTTTCATGACGTTGTAACCTGTAGCTGACATCATATGGGATCAAAACAGGCGAACACCTCTACAAGAAATGGAATGCAATATAAACAGGATTTCATGTGATTTCAAAAAAAATATCTAAAAATAAAACATTAAATAATTCAATAACAATAGCAATAATAATAATAATAATAATAACAATAATAATAATAATAATAATAATAATAATAATAATAATAATAATAATAATAATAATAATAATAATAATAATAATAATGTTGATGATTATTAATATTCTAAAAGCACAACAGAGTTTTATTAAAAAAAAAAAAGAAATAACCATATAAGGTCATCGTACCAACAAAACTAAATAACAAGCGGTCATTCATTCAAAACATCAACGCGTGGTCTTTCTCATATATCGTGTTCTGAAATCGATCTGCTTTTTGTTCAGATTTTAAAAATAAATATTGTCATTTTATAATGTAAAACAGTTCTCTTGATATTGGGATACAACCTCCGTCCTTGTCACGGGCAAAAAACAAAAAATGTTTTAAATCTGACTACTGTAAAATACAGAATATAAACACAAAGAATATTTGATCTGTAATATCAATAGTATGCAGTTGCGTATAATGCTTGCAAGCCCTGGCTGGCAAATAATTCATAAATAGAATGGTTACATGCAAACACAGTGAAATAATTTATTCGAGATAGTGTTGTGAGACCTGGTCAGCTTTCTTGCTGGCCAATAAATTAAAAAACAAAACAAAGACATAACAAAACTAAAAGAAACACAAAGTCTTTAAAGGCCAATTGCAATCATTAGACTGACAGCTAAAAAAACAGCTTAGCAAATCTAAGAAAATTCATTCAACAATTATTAAAAACACCGGATTTCTCTTGTAATATTCTTTTTCTCCCCATATATCATGTTCTATAAAAAAGTCCCAAACAACCTGAAAAATGTTGACAATATGAGATGAAGAAAAAAAAAAGTGGCTCGAATTCCCATTGTCTCAGTAGCAACATTATCGGTAACAACCATATTCTGTTTTATAGAAGGTCCATGAGTCATAGAAAATTTTAGGGAGGAGGGGAATCGGAAGTCAATATCGAAGTGTGCAGGAAGACTTTCCAATGTATCGTGACACACATGCACACAAAACCACAAAGTCAAAAATTCAATAGGTATTCCAGATCAAAATGAATTTGATTTCTAATGCGACAAGCTTATCTTTTTAATAAATAAACTTCCCAGCCATAGAGCACATTCCAAATAATTGTATTTTCTTAAATTGTAATATTGGGCTTAGGAGGATAAACATTTGGGGGAAAAGGGAGTGGGGGGGGGGGGGGGGGTATCAAATTAAAGAGGAACACAAGTATAAAATAGAATACAGTATTGTCATCTTCAAATTGTCGTATATTGGAAAAGCAAATTTAACAGGAGAGCCAAAAAAAAAAAACGTTTGCTCCGGTTTCTTTTACTCTATCAAGTCATATTATCTCTTATTTCTGTAATAAAACATTTATTGACTTAAGAGTTGCGAAACCTGAATAGAAAAATGCCAGTTTGGCTCAAGAAGATTTCATTACAGTGTCTATAACTCAGCCTGACCCAATTACCAATATATGCGATCCTTTCTCCGATATGCGACCCTTTCTCTGATGACAGTGGAGTAGAAAATGCTGCATGAGAAATAACAAATAATTTTAAAAATTTATATTTGAACCCACAGAATGGAATAAATTCCACATCTCCTTTACAAACCAATCCTTAGAAAACACCACAGAATGGAATAAATTCCACATCTCCTTTACAAACCAATCGTTAGAAAACACCACAGAATGGAATAAATTCCACATCTCCTTTACAAACCAATCGTTAGAAAACACCACAGAATGGAATAAATTCCACATCTCCTTTACAAACCAATCGTTAGAAAACACCACAGAATGGAATAAATTCCACATCTCATTTACAAACCAATGGTTAGAAAACACCACAGAATGGAATGTCCAAATTCCACATCTCCTTTACAAACCAATGGTTAGAAAACACCGTTGTAGAAAGCTGTTGCTGTCGTGGAATAGTCGATGGGCAATTCCTTCCCAGCGGCCATGGCCCCCAAAGACGTGGCACCGACACTTGCATCGACCTTCAGACGGTACAGCGTTACTTCTTTAATTCCAGTCACGTTCTTTCGGGATTTCATTTCCTCGATAAAACCTGAAAAGGAGTTGTAAAAATCATTCCAGGTTTTTCGATAAATTTTTTTTTGGTAGATAATTCAGACATCAGGTGTCAATATATTTGTGCTACAGTTCCTCAAATTGGTAATATGTCAGTGTGAAGAAGATGACGAAATGATAAGAATTGGGTTTTTATATTTTTCCCACTTCCGATAAAGAAGTTGAGGTGGTGGAAATGAGGATGTTGAGATGGATACTTGGCTAAACAAGAAAAGATAAAGTGAGAAATGAACGAATTCGAAGGTTGACTGAAGTGAAGAATGTATCAATAAAGATGAGAGAAGATAGATTGAAATGGTTCGGACATGTAAAGAGACGAGGGAGTACGTGGGAAGGAAAGTATTGGATATACAAGGTAAGACAAATGGGAATTGGTTCAAATAGGGAACAGATGTAGATTCCAAGAGCACATTATCAAAGTACTTAGTTTGGGATCACCTAAATGTCTCATCCTGACGTAAGCGCAGGTCCCCACTAAGAAAATGTTTACAAATCCTAAATAACATGTAAACAAAACATAATACAGTGCATAACAGAGAGATGATTTACAAAGAAAAAAATATCATCTCCCAAAACTAACTAAACATTTGACTGTTTTCCTCTCAGCTAGGGCCAGGACAAAATCAAGTAATGTCATTCTAAGACAAAGACAGAAAGTAAGTTGTAAAATAGATATAGGGGGGATAGAAGACACAGCATGTACCTCCCTGCCCACTATGGGAGGTCAGGAACCCCACCCAGATATACAATTGGTGGGAAAGAGAAAAAAAGGGACGCCCAAAGACTAGATAGTTGAATAGGGTAAAGGAAGATATGAAAGAACTGGGCCTGGAGGAAGATGATGCTCTAAACTGAGATGCATGGAGATGTGGCATTCATTATGACAATCCTGAGAAATACCTGATAAGCTGAATGAAGAAGAATATGATTTTATAATATTTTAAAATCTAATTATGCCCCTTCCATTATGGGGAAAACCCAATTTAACTACAGCAAAATAGCAAAATATTACAAGGCATCCCTATTCTCCTTTGGAAAAAACAACAACTTCTTTTCCCTCTGACACATTTCCCGCTGTCCTAAAAATAGATTATGACCTGTAAGGATATCCAGCTCATAAATACAACTTTTAATGTAAAATCTTTAACTTGAAAACAATGATTGTAAGAATAATATATTTGACAGGCAGGAAATAGTAGTATAGATGAGGTCATTGAAGGGAACTAGTAATACGATCCTTGAATCCCTGTGTTTGAAATTTTGAACTCATTCCCAATGCGCAGTCACAAGGTTGCACAACAACATTTGGAACTTGTTGGAAATTCCCAATTCTGGTGTTAAAGAATCTTATCATAATATATCGTTTATTTACCTGGCTCTAAAAGCTCCCAGCTTTTGAAAACAGATCCAACACATACAATGGGAACACCCCCTTTCCTCTCCTTAAGGGCCTGTGTAAAAGATAAAATTGATGACAGAAATTCTACTGCTATAAATAACACACGCATAGTCTACCCCTAAAATGACGAATTTTCTTTTTCTAATTAAAAAACATTTAAAAAGATATTCAAATTATACAATTTGTCAATTGCACAATCTTGACAATCTGACATCACAAACTGCTCTCAAATGTTTTCATAAACTTGATGCCATTTTGCTTCACCATCTCTGGGTAGAATAATACAAGACACACAACAAAGTCAAATTTTATATGTTGAGTTTGTCATAAGATATAAAAACATAATAATATAACAGAAAAGTGAGTGGAGCAGGCACTTATGTTGATAATAACAAGAAATGAAGTAGGAAAGTGCCAGACGACAACAGAGAATAAAAATTTTGTGGCAGCGATGGGGTCTCGAACCCGTGACCTTACTGGCACGACAACTCTGCCTGGCCGGGGAGATCGTGACTCTACCGTATGAGCTATCCACAACTGGTGGTAGAGTCACGACTTGTCACACCAGTAAGGTTGCGGGTTCGAGCCCCCATCGTCGCCGCAAAATTTTTATTCTCTGTTGTCTTCTGGCACTTTCCTACTCACTTTTTTTCTTGTTAATAATATCACAGCATTCTGATAAAGTTTTCAAAGTATCCAATTCTTGCTACTCTTGATTTCATTATCCAGTCTTCCCTTACCTCACTCATCTTGGCAGCAACAGCAGAGAGATGCTTGGCCAGATACCGTCCTGCGTCTTGAAATATCAAACAGATCAGGGGATCTTTGGTTTTTATCGCCTCTGGAATTAAAGATTTTTAAAAATCATAAAGAAAAACATCCCAGAACAAAGTTTGCTGATCGTGGTTTTGCATTTTCAGCTCCCATCGTATGGATTTCTTTACCACTAAAACCAAGAAAATATGAAAGTCTACCAGTCTTCCAAAGACATCTACAAACAATTCTTTTTCATTCTGTTTACCGTGGTTTTATGTGCACTTCGAACAAGATAAGTGTGTGACTGTTGTGGTGATTTTGTAGTGGAATGAACTTGTATTCTACCAAAAAAACTATTGATTTACAGGAGAAAAAAAATATCATCTGCCAAAACAATAACTATACATTCGACTGTTTCCCTCCCAGCCAAGGACTCCGGCCAGGGTCAGGACAAAAGTAACCTCATTCCAAAACAAAGACATAGCATGTTGGAAAACATATATAGGGGGATAGAAGACACAGTAAGTTCCTCCCTGCCCACTATGGGATATCAGGAATCCAACCCAGGTAAAAGTCTTTTTGTCTAATCTACAAACCAGCCACATACCTACTTACTAATCGGAATCAAGAGATAGACATGCAAGATACATAATTATGTCATGGATTTTACAATTGAAACTTACATTTATTTCTCCTTATTCCAGAATATTCATTTTTAGTTTTTTTTTAAAGGAGATACAATTATAAACAACAATTAAGAAAACAACATATGCACATAGACACATTAAATCTAGGTGTACACAATGTTTAAGAAAAGACAAAATCCTAATAAATTTTTCAGAAACTGTGCAATTTAAGTCATCTACCCAATGTATAAGTGATGTTATTACCTTCCGCCAGACTTTTACAACATCCAGCAAACTTGGTCTTATTAAAGTCTTTGTACAAGTGATCGAGCAGGCCACTGCGTTCTTGGATCTGGGAAAATATTAGATTTAAAATTTGCTTGATCAATAAAATGCACCCAGACATTTGTGTCCAAAAACCTAACAATGACTATGCTATCGTACACTAACAAATTAATTTTTGGTCTGTTTAATACTTACTTATCCGAACCAGCGACCACCTGAGCTCTAGCCCTTCGGTCTTGTGCCATGACGTAGAAGTTAGACGTCTTTTGTGGTTGTTCCAGGTGACTATAAAGTGTGGTCTGCTTCATAAAAGGTGATAAATGGGACCTTTCAACACTCACAGGTCGTTTAAGCGCCTGTTTCTCAATTTTATTGGAGTTTTTGGGGCCTTTTATTTGTTCAACCCATACAGGATGGTGCTGTTCTATCATGACTGTTTATGTGTAAAATCGTTGTGTTAAAATCTATAAGACCATATATCACCAATCACATCAAACTGGTATATTATGTCAGGATCAACAGGTGCAATAAAGGGATTTTAACATTAAAAAGAACAAATATGTGGAATTTCAGTTTTGTAAACTTGGGACATTATATTCGTTCTGATCAATAACACAAACTTAATTTGCATCTCTATTTTGGACTATAAATTAAATTTTCAAGCTCAAATTCATTCTGACATTAATACCACTTTATAGGGTCGAGTCACATAAAAGACAACTAGTTCATTATCTTAGATTTTTACTGTGATATAGCCCCAACCCATCCTGCTATATTCTCGCATTGGTCTTACATAAGTTTTGTAACATTTTTCTTTGATTTATTTCTTAGTATCATCATATTTTTACTTAAAAACCAAAGAGCATATGACTTGCTAACCGTGTGTATATTCTAAATGTTTATAGTATTTCAGTAGAAAATTTATGTGTACCAAAGCATCTATTACCCTGTTCTGGTTTATAATGATTATTATATTGAATTCAAGCACGCCCATTGATTTGTGTGTAAATTCTAACCAGAAGTTGACATGAATCTTACCTTGAAATAATCATAAATGACTTTCCTGACAGTTTCTACCGAGTGTTTAGAAGGATGAATCTCATCGTCGTGATCGAAAACGGACTTTACAGCCTTCAACACAATCCAGCAAGCTGAATCAACAAATTTACACAAAGTTGTAAAAAATTATTTAAAAAAAACAAAAACAGAAAAGAACTTGAGCTTTTATATAGCACAATATCAACTAAACGTGCTCAGAGCACTTTACAAAGGACCCTTGACCAACAGCAACACGTAACATGTAGAATAAGACATGGCGCCTGTTAGGCGATATTACAATTTTCCAACAGAGACAACGCTGCTTAACGGCCAGGTACTCATTTTACACCTGAGCATGGTGAGAGAATATGAGTAAACAGCCTTTTCCAAGGACTCAACAATGAGTCGAGCGAGGCTTTGAACCCAGGACCGTCCGATCCGAAAGCGAGTGTCATACCACTAGACCACATAGCCGCAAAAAAAAAAAAGAATTGATGGAACGAGACCACTATGTCTAAGGAGATCAATTTTTTTTTAAAAATACAAAATTAGAACAATGTATTATCCCTGAAAATAATAGAAACTGTTTAAATTTCTAAATTAAGATAAGGTTTTTGTATAGATGGTTCATGTTATGTCATTTGGCAATACGATACAAAATTATTTGTGCAAATTAGACAATATGCACAAGAAATACATACACACAACACAGGACACAATATTATATAAGTATAAGTCATAATGCTTTGTTTTGCTTTTTTTCATCAAATTGGGATACCATAGGAGATGATAATTTGACATCTTAGCTCTTCAATAGATTGAGTTTTAACTCAATTACAATAAATACATTCAATAGTAGCTTCTGAGTAACTTATTATAGGGTAACTGTGCCCCATCGTTTGTTTGGTGGGTGTTTTGTGTGTGTGTGTGTGTAAGTTACATTCTTTGATGCCAGGGAAACAACTGCAAAAAGCCAGAGAAAATGTTTAATTCTCATAGAATCCACAAAGACCTCATTTGTCAGTACCGATATATCTCGAAATAGGTTCTATGCCAGCTTCAGGCACCATTTTCTCAGCTTCTCATTTCCATAGATGTTCTGGTTAGACCAGAATTGTTTGCTATTAATTGTTTAGTACTGCTTGGTGCTGAGTTGTCACTCTTTGTCAGTTTTTGCCACTCGTTATTTTATTTTTATCATTTGCTGTTATTTGTAATTCTGTCCATTGTCGTCATTGTTATTGTTATTTATAATGTGAACAAACGTAAGATTTCCGTGCCTTTATGAGCATTAGTAGAATCATTCAACATTTTTGGTCAGTTTCTTAACAGTGAAGGTTCTAACCCACTTCAAAACTAACGACTATATTTTAACTGTATATTTTAAGATTTTTTTTGTATACATTCTTGGAAGTTTTGGGTTGTTACCCACCTTATTTTCTAAACTGGATTGTCTTGGTTAAACTTTCGACTTAACGCACCAAATTAATAGCCTCCTACATTGAAAATAGTTTATGTTTGGCTCTCTATATAAAATGACTGAATGAAATTAAGCTCAAAGCATTCAGAAATAGGTGCAGAAATATATATCACGCACTAATTGATGTAATTTTGGTAACTCTGAACAACTTATTCTGTGTCGCATCACATAAATGTAAAACAGAGGACAGTGAAAAAGTTATTTAAATTCTTAAACAAACTCATATTTCGATAACTAAAAAAATAATAAAAAGGAATATAATGATCTTTAAAAATGCAAAGTTCTGATTTTGTTAACGAATATTTCAAAAAATCTAAAAAACAACAGGAACTAATAAAATAATCTATTGACTGACTGCACTTTAACAAAAAATAAAAATATCAATGGAATAATTAACAATTAAGGTAGAGAGAATAAAAAAGTAGAAAATGTCAACAAGCAAGGGCTGGGAGTAAGCAGGAATGTTTGCGAATATAAATTGGGAGATGGCGGCGAGGATTCTGTCAGAAAGCATCAAATCTCAACTCATCGTATTTCATTTTCATCCACGGCTATGTCAAGGAAAACGGGATGTCTAGAATATAATACAAGGCTAAAAGGTGACAAAATAGCTCAACGGTCAGTGACATGACCGGATGTCTGATTCAATATAAGATTGTTTGATGTAGCCCCGAGTCAGGATATTGGCAAAAAAATGTGAGACATAAAATAAAAAAAAATAAAAAAAAAGAATTATAATTAACTTTATTCATCCCCAAGGGGAAATTTGTCTTTAGGGTCTATTCCAAGGGAAGACTGGAATAACCCAGGTGTCAGCCGCAGAGCAGCGCCGCAACGTGAGCTAGGGCGAGGTGACTTGCTCAAGGCCACATAGCGCAGCAGCTGGTGATTGAATTCCGTACCTTTCGGGTACAAAGCAAAGACTGTACCTCTGAGCCACGCTGCCCCTAATGTGACATGTGACACTTGTCATGGAAAACGAAGACATCTCTAATAGTAACGACAAGAAATGAAGCGAATAGAAAAGTGCCAGAAAACAATAGAGAACAAAATCTTCATGGGGGATGGGGGCTTGAACCCACGACTCTACTGTTATGACAACTCCCTGCTTAACCGCGAGGGGGTAGATCTACAGTCGATGCCATCCAACACTCAAAGAGATGTAGAGCTACTCTCTCAGCCAGGCGGAGTTGTCATGACTGTAGGATCATGGGTTTGAACCCCCATCCCCAGCATTGAGCTCCCCCCCCCCCCCCATAGCCCTAAAATTTTTATTCTCTATTGTCTTCTGGCACTTTTCTACTCACTTCATAAAATACTTCATTTTTTGGTATAATCAACATAAGTGCCTGCTCCACTCAACTTTTAGGTCATTTCAGCACCAGTAAAAAGGAAGAAAATGGGAAAGCAAAATATTCTAGATTTACAATTGAAAGCGCACACAAGAGAAAGTAAGACAAAGGGGTGGTTAATATATGGGAACAGATGTAGATTCTAGATTCCAAGAGCACACCATCAGTGTTCTTAGTTTGAGATCACCTTAATGTCTCATCCAGGAACAAGCACAGAATTTCACTAAGAGGAATAAACTCAAATGTTTATAACCCGTTATAAATTCAAAACAAAACAAAAACACAAAATAATAAATAGAGGTGCCCAAATGAGTCAATAAAATGGAAATAAAGATAAAGGGAGTAAATCTGACTCATGCATGAACAACACAAAACTAACGACGTTTCGGCCCTTGGTCTTTATCAAGTAAACACAGCAGAGAGAGGATTTACAAGAAAAAAAACCCAAAAACATCTCCTTAAAATTATAACTCTGCATTGGACTGTTCTCCTCCAAGCCAAGGACTTGGGCCAGGGCCAGGACAAAACCAAGTAATTCAATTCCAAGACAAAGACAGACATCAACTCGGAAATTTGTTTGTTTTTTAGGTGTTTAACAGCGCTTTCGACACTATTTAGGTCATTTAAGCGCCTGTTTCCGTCTTTTTTCAATTGTTATCGGCCTTGAGGGGCCATAGCTGCTCAAAACGTGTACTGTTGTAATAAAATTTTTATAAAATCATAAGAGTTACATGTTTGTTGTTTAAAAATATTATTTACAATTTCTGCAGGAGTTCACATTCCTGCAGATACTTTAAAATTGTAAGCAACTCGGCAAACAGATGAAGGGGGATAGAAGACACAGCCAGGGACCTCCGACCCATCATGGTGACTGAGGGGGATACAATTCTATGCAATGGCTAATGGGGTCATCCAAGCCATGCAGCAAACCATGTGACAGATGCATGTTAAGGAAATGGATTATCTAAAACCTTACACCAATACAAAGGGAGAATAAGACCCATTGCCTCGAAACGGTATTATGTCAGGGTAATGTGTAAGAGGAAATTGAATTTGTAGCCAAAATGTGGGACTCGGCCTCAGTTTAAATGTTTTAACGACGGGACTGAATACAGTTTCTTGAAGAGGTAAGCAAAATTGAATAGCTTAAAAAAAACAAAAAAAACCCCCCCAAAAAACAGACCAAAATACCAAACTTGGAACGTTTCAGGCTCAAGACCTTTCTTCAGCAAATAACAAAAACATTTGAAAAGTTACTTATTTTTGTGATTGGTCGAAGAAGGGTTTTGAGCCGTAAACATTTTGTGTTTGGTAATCTGATCTCTGTTGACACTGTTATATTCACGACTGTACAAGACTTTTTACAGTTAACAGCCTCTCGAATTCTCTTCAAGGAAAAAAACAAAAAACAACAAAACCCTAAAATATCAAAAAGTCTGATCATTTTTAGTCTAAAATCAATTTTCGTCATTTGTGTCAGTGCATGACATAATCAGTCGGAAGGTGAAAATTTTGGATTTGCATATTTTTTTTCTCCATTTTCTGAAAGAAGATGGTCCCCAGAGCACTTTAATCTTTATTTGAAGTAAATTGGGTGATTTTTCATGAAGTTATGGGAAAGGTATCCAGCAACTTTTCTCAAATTTCATACTTTTTCATCTTGACAAGCTGTATTTAGAAGTGAAATTAAGCTTTGATATTTCCTGAAGATGTACAAAAAGGGTTGATTTAATCATTTATGACAAAAAACTCATTGACCTTCTAACTAAACTTGGCAATATCTCAGTTCAAACCTTTTCACCATTCGAATGATTATGGCATTTTCAATCCAACAAAATACCGGATTGATGCGGCCAACTACAATGATAATGGGTTATCGTTTTAAAAGGAAAAATATAGATTCAGAATCTTTTTTTAAAATGATATATGAAAGGGGAAAAACATTCTGGAAATATCTGATATTTGATGTGGAAGGAACAGCACAAAACTGCATTAAACATTCTTCTCTTTGCTAATCAAGAAAATATCTTCCATTCTTGGTCAATGATATTCCGAAACAAGACCAAGAATGTGTCCAAAAAAAACATAAACCAATCGTGTAAGCAGAGGTGTGAGGAAATAAGAAGATAAGGTCAAAGGTCAAAGGTCAAATGATAGAACAAGTCACATTTTTTGTAGTCGTCTGTACAAGTGGCTCAGCGTCTACCTGTCTTTTAAAGCGAATGGCACAAAAAAAAACAAAGGGAGTCAGTTTAATCAAATGGTAGCACCATGCAATGTGTCCTCTGCAACAGATATGACAAAGCAATGATTCACATGGCAAAATAGCTGATAGCAAAGTGTTTCTTGTTTAAATATGTGACCCCTCGTCTCAAAACGGGATTAAGTCAGGAATGCTGAAAATTGAATTTGTAGCCAGAAATATGAGACCTGCGATGAGTTTCTATGTTTTATTGAGGAGAATGAATATGATATTTTAGAGTGCTGAATACCAGTGATTCATATTTTTGACTAGTCTAACTATAATTTGACTTTTTAGTATCTGGTTTATCCGGACATAATACCCGTTTTGAGATGTTGGGTCACACATAAGCAATCAATATGTCAACTATAGCTTACTACCATATGAGAGAAGTCACTTTTCTTCACCCTTAAAAAACTATTTGCTGCTGGAAAATGTTTAAATTGCAACGTGATCCAAAACGAATCAAACAACATATTCTTCCCTGCTTGGATTGCTTTTACATCTCACAATTGTTTATCAATAATTTTTTCACCCATTCATCAGCATAAAAATCACAAATAGCATCAATCCTTTGACAACCTGGAGACGTTGGTACTACAGCAAACTTGGGGACCCAAATAATTTTGGGGTTTTGGGAGGGGGGAAACTTTTTTAAAAAATAATTTTGTGGGTTTGGGAGGGGGGAAACTTTTTTTTTTTTCTTTTTAAGTCTCTCCCCTCCCAAACCCCCTACTAGACTTTTTAAAAAAAAAAAAAAGTCTCCCCCCTCCCAAACCCCCAAAATTATTTGGGTCCCCGAGTTTGCGGTAGTACTGATACGTTTAGATATTTGATCTTTGTGTTGTTAATAAGAAGAAATACAGATCAAAGCATTGGCCTAGGTCAGATCTTAAAAACGATGTAGTACATACAGTATTAGAATAGAATAGAAGGTATCGACATCGCTTGATTAGGCCACTGGCCTGTCGCCGAGTCTTTCCAGTCACTGAATGTCTTGTTCACAACAGATCTAATGCATTTCCCTACCTGATCTTGTGATCAGGGGCTAGCCTACACTACACTTTCTCTACGGATCTTTTGATCATAGCTATTTTGTGTGGGAGGCACTTCTACACTATGCACATAACTTAACATCACAGCATCTAATCTTTTCTTGAAAGCATTAACGCTCGGCGTGAAAGCATTGACGCTTGGCATATTGCAGTACATACAGTATCACTGTTACAGGATTCTCACTTTCTCCTCACGTAAAAGTAAAAAATGACAAAATGAAATATAATGTTATTTTATGCTGAATTTGTTTTTGATCTCATCTTTCCACAACTGCACAAAAGGCTGATAATATTTCTCTTTAAAAAGGCCTCCTGATTCGAAATTGTTGACAAAGCGTATCATATTTTGTAAAAAATGAAGGTTTTAACTTTGTTAACTTTCTTGTCTGACCCTCGGAAGGCTTGTTTTCCCCCCACTAAGCGATAAGAGCTGATCTGTGTAACTACTGGTCTAGTGAAGCATTGTGTGGGTTAAGGCAATGTGTCATACTCAAATCCACAAAGTGTAACACAAACCGACCACCTTCTGATAATAGAACACAGACCGTACCTCTGTTCAACACTGCCCCTCCCTATCCCAAATAAGCATCCTGAGAACCCCCCCCCCCCCCCCCCCCCCCCCCCTAGGTGCATGTCATAAGCGATCTCCAAATTTTCAATTAAAGAAATATCACAAAGTTGTAAATATCAACCCTTTTTTAAATTGTGAATATCAACCCTTTGTCAAATTGTGAATATCAACCTTTTGTCAAATTGTGAATATCAACCCTTTGTCAAATTGTGAATATCAACCCTTTGTTAAATTGAGAATACGAGAGATCAAAGACAAATCTGCAGAGTAAAATAAAATTCGTCCTCATCTTTTACTGGTGAAACAAATACTGTTATATTCATTCCAACACAAATTGGAACAAAAACTACACATTTAGACACACAAAAAAAAAGGAAACGTAAGCAAAGCAATTGCAATTTAGCTAAACTAAATCAAATGGTAACAACAAAATAATGATTGACAACTAAAGAGGAAGACATTATACACTTACAATCAGAATATCATTAAAAAAATATATAATAAAAATAATAATAATTTAAAAAAAATATATATATATATATATATCTCAAGAAGTGGTCTAAGGTTGGTCAAACATAGTTACTTGATCACATTTTTCAATTTTACTTTACTATAAAATTGCTGATTTTCAGCTATTTTTAAATTACCGCAATTTGATTGACTACCAAATATAGAAGTATGAAAATGCATCTTCCATGAATAAAGAGTTTTCTAAGATGTCCTCATACGTTCAGATTTTGTGTATAGGGAATGAGATTTGCGGAAGAGTAGCGTCCCTTGATTGGACGTCACCGGTGGAGAAGTTATTTGTAAACAAACCAACTACAAGCCAAGCGCTCCAAATACAAAATTTATTAATCATTTTTCTGTACAAAAACGCATAACGTTGATTATGATATGCATTTTTGTACAGAAATATGAAGAATAAATTTTGTATTTGGAGCGCTTGGATTGTAGTTGGTTTGTTTACAAATAACTTCTCCACCGGTGACATCCAATCAAGGGACGCTACTCTTCCGCTAATCTCATTCCCTATACTTTAAGGCTTACTCTTATTAGGTGTGTTTTGATATAGTTTCCTATTTGATTAAGTCTTATCCAGTGCACATTCTTTATCAAAAGAAGCCGTATGACAGACGCATTTCCAATAAAAACACAATTGATATCTTACAAATGACGCCTCATTTCACATAAGCAAGAAATGACGAGAGCATTTTTCACAAAAGGTGAACATAATTCTAAATCACAAATTTCGTTCCGCATAATAATTTGTTGTTATTTCGTGTATTTTGTTTCATCTTGGCTGCGAACGGCATGCTGCTTTCTTTCCAATTAAGCTGACAATTCTGCTAATCCATTAAATATAAAATTTAAAATTTCACATTTAAAAGTTACTTTTGCAATGCTCTACAATCAAACTTTACAAATATGAAAAGTCATGCCTGAAACATGCCATTCACACATTTCAGAATTTTATCTTTCCCCAGTGCCTGCTCGCAAATTTGTCAAAACTATCTTAACCGTTTTTAATCATGTCAAAATTAAAGTCGGAACTTTCATAACAGCCATTTTGTACCTATTTACTTAATTAAATTGTGATTGGTTGTTGATTTGTTACAATTCAATGTTGCCTCCTGAAATAGGAATTGCTAGAGATATACATTGCCCACTTAGTCAAGTGACCGGTTATTCTTTTGTTTCCTTTCTTTTCCTAATCGATGTTCTTTTTTTTTACCACTTATTCCATAATTAAACATATTGGTATACATGTTCTATACATACAATATATATTATTGATTTTACAGATTTTCATTTGTTAATTGGAAATTCTAATTTAATGTATGATTTCCATCGGTAATTGCCTAAATAAAGCTTTGAATTGAATTGATTTGTAATCACCTGATGACTCATCCCCAAGCATGTGACCCCAACCACCTGATCTTGCCATGGTTCCGTCTTCATTGATAAGCTGACAGTTCGATCCTGTCCCCGCAATCAACACCACGCCTCCTATAAAAGATGAAAAGACACGGTAAAACAGGCAAAGAAATATTGGGAGGTCTGCTTAGATATTTGATCATGTTTTTGTCCCTCAAAAATCATTAAAATGGATAAATAGAGGACAACCCAAAACATTAAAAGTAATGAAGCTTTTCCATGATACTTAAGTCTATAAGATGTGCAAGCCATTTAAAAAGATAGATAGGTAGATTTAATATCCCTTTCTTTCTTCTTCTTCTAGGTTCCATGCCTGGTCCAGGCTTCGGATACTGCATGAATTATCTCTCTCCATTCCTCCCTGTCTCTTGCTTTTTCAAACAGCTCTTGGATTGTTAGGTTGGTGAAGCCCTTCAGTTGGTCTATGAGTGTTTTTCTTTGTCTCCCCCGGGCGCGTTTACCAGGTATTTTTCCACAACTTGCCAGGTATTCATTCTTATCTTTCCTTACTATGTGTCCGAAAAAGGATAGTTGTCGATCCGCTATTAAGGGCATTAGTTTCCCTATCTTTACCAACTGAAAAATCGTTCTAAGAAAAGGAAAATCTAAGCTGCCCAGTCTGTTTATATTATAAGGCAGGGTGTCTGATGTCATAAGCAGCCATGTGCAAGCCAAATATCTTAGTAACAACAAGAGATGAAGTGAGTAGAAAAGTGCCAGAAGACAATAGAGAATAACATTTTTTCACGGCGGTGGTGGGGTTTGAACCCGCGACCTTATTGGTACGACAACTCCGCCTGGCCGGTGAGAGTGTGACTCTACCGTATGAGCTATCCACGAACACAAAAATATTCGTTTCAAACTCAGGTCATTCCTAGAGCTCTCTCTCACCGACTACTGGAGATCGCGGGTTCACCATATAACCATCGCATATATCTTACCCTTGGGTAAAGCCGTAGCCACAGCTGATCTTGTATCGCTGCCAATGAAAATGTGTCTGGCCATGGTTGGGTATTTTTCTTTGATCATTTTCTTGAAAGCCACCTGGGCATCGGCTTCATCTCCTCCGCTGAGACTCAAACCCTAATTGTAATAGAAACAAAATTGTAAGCGATCATAAATTGAATATAAAACCTAACTGGATCAAATGATTTTGATTTTAAGGGCTTTAGAAGGGGGGTGGGGGGGTCCCGATATCTCAGTTGGTAGAGCTATCGGTTCACAAGCAAAGGGACTGAGATCGATCCTGGGTATATTTGAGATTTCTTCTGACCCCCCCCCCCCCCCCCTGGTAGAAGCAATTATTGTTATAGTTTAATATCACAAAACAAAGCATGATAAACTCCAGCTCAGATAACTTTTTTTATGGCTCTGAAGTAATCCTTTATATACTTGAATTTTGGATTGAAATGGTTATTTTTTTAAATGCCATGCCATACTGGTTGTCAAGCCTCTGTATCACCTGAAAAGTAGAAAACGGTAGGGGCTGCCTGAAGGCAGTGATCATAAAAATAAAATACCAACGAAAGAGTGAAAATGGAGAGGCTTCGTATCGGAACAAAACAGACAATGGACGTTTCGGGTACAAACCCTTCGTCAGCACAAACTGTTGTGCTGACGAAGGGTTTGTACCCGAAACGTCTTTTGTCTGTCTTGTTCCCATACGGAGCCTCTCCATTTTCACTCTTTCGTTGGTACTCTGTATCACCTATATGTTACAGTGAATGACATAATCAATCGGATGGTGAAAAGGTTTGAACTGAGATATTGCCAAGTTTAGTTAGAAGGTGAATTTTTAAAAATCAAAAATGAGTTCTTGTCATAAATGATTAAATCAACCCTTTTTGTACATCTTCGGGAAATATCAAAGCTTAATTTCACTTTTAAATATATTTTACAGCTAATCAAGTTGAAAAAGTATGAAATTTGAGAAAAGTTCCCGGATACCTTTCCCATACACCTGACCATAACTTCATGAAAATCACCTGATTTATTTCAAATAAAGATTAAAACCCTCTGGTGAGCATATTCTGTCAGAAAATGAAAAAAAATATGCAAACCCCAAATGTCACCTTCCAACTGATTACGTCATACACTGACACTGACACTGACACACATTATAAACAAAATGCAAGGGCGAGTAATCCATCACTCACGAGGCCTTCCAATGTCGTGTCTGTAGGGAGACCAGCTTTGGTCAGCCCATCTTGTACCATGACATGAATCCTACGCAGACACTCCTCCATACCGATCAACTAAAATATAGAAGAAAAAACAAAAATAAAAACAGTTAAAACCCGCTAAGCGACGACAATATTCACAGCTTAAAAAGGGTTGGTAATATTTCTTTTCCTTTTTAAAAAAAATTCTTTACTTGAAAACTGTGATATTGTTTATAAGATGCACCGAGAGAACTTTTTGTGTCAAGTATTAGTTTTGTGTAAAAGAATCAAATAAATCATGACCTCTATCTGATGGAAAAAAAGTAGTTTATAGTTGCTTTATTTGGTGTAGGGGATGAGGCAGTGCTGCATAGCTTTATGATTTTAAAAATAAATTGAGCTTTTATATAGCGCAATATCCACTTAATGTGCTCAAAGCTCTTTACAAGGAGTCCCTGACCAACAGCATAATGTAACATGTAGAACGAGACATGACACCTGTTAGGCAATATCACAATTGATTTTTCCCCGACAGATACAACGCTGTTAACGGACAGATACTCAAGTTACACCCGAGTACTGTGAGAATGTGAGTCAAGAGCCTTTTCCAAGGACCGAACCAGGCCCAAACTTAGGATCGACCTTCCAATCCGAAAGCAAGACTACACATATGATCTTTGTTGTTTACACTTTCACTTTTTGAGACACTGAGAGGTTACAAACGGTTGAATACCTTTCCATTGGGCTCTCTTGAGACCAAAAAAAAAAAAAAATTAAAGAAAAATGCACGAAGACATAAAATAATATTCAAACACAATGTGACATGACTTATAAATTGTGAGTAATTACACAACTAATGTAAGATACACGTTTTTAAAATTTTAGTCTAGCATAGTTTTTTTAGATTTAAAAAATGCCTTATTATTTTTGGTTGCCAAAATCCTACCACTATACTTGATAAATTCCATTTGAGAATGTAAGCATGAAGATTTCCCCACTCGACTCAAGCATGAATAAGTTCCTGGATATTAGGTGGTGGCAGATATTGTGAACGTGGAAGTACAAAAAAGGATGCCTAACAGGTGGCTTGTACTGTATTTAATAAAAATGTGGCTCCATATGGCCTGCTGGGGGAATAAATGAAACACTGTGAAGCGAATTGAATATGGTAAATCCATGGCAATGTATTATATAAAACGACGGCCAACTCAGGAGGCAAAAATTTATTGAACTTTTACGTAAACACATTGACTGACCCCTTTCTGAGTGATGTGCGGCTATGTGGTCTAGTTGTATGACACTCGCTTTCGGATCGGAAGTACCTGGGTTCGCTCAGCACATAGTTGAGTCCTTGGAGAAGGCTCTTTACTCACATTCTCTCACCGTACTCATGTGTAAAATGAGTGCCCGGCCATTAACAGCGTTGTCTCTGTCCCAAAAATTTGTAATATCGCCTGACAGGCGTCATGTCTCGTCCTACATGTTATGTGTTGCTGTTGGCCAGGGACCCCTTGTAAAGCGCTTTGAGCACGTTTAGTGGATATTGCGCTATATAAAAGCTCAAGTTGAACTCCTGTGAAATGACACGATGTACTTACTTATTTCCATCTAGCAGGTGATTGGATAATATACATGAGGGTTTATAACATCCTGAATTCCGTAAATATACGAAAAATTGGCAACCTTGATAAATGTTTACACGTGACCAATCATCTCAAAACAGTGTATCATGTCAGTGTCCACAAGATGGCAAATAGTGATGTTAAAGTTTATTTGAAAAGAAATGTGAGATTTTACTTAATGTCAATTTTTTAAAAAGACATTACTTTCCTCAATAGAACTATATATACAATTTCATCAAAGTCTAGAAAATTTTAATAAATTAAATTAGGTTCAGGTCATCCAGACATATTACTGTTTAGAGGAGATTGGTTGCATATTATGAAGTTTGTTGGAAAAGAATTATCACAAAAAAAAAAAGAAGACAAACAACAAATGAATAAACAAACTTACATAGTGATTGGTGTCTTCCCCTTCACTGTTTGCCAATATTTTCCCATCGGATCCCATGAGATTGAATTGACTATGGGAGGCTCCCCTGTAGAAAGTTACCATGAGGAGGTATTATTACAATTTAAATCTATTAATGATTTATGAAACGTTCCAACAGCTCAAATGTAAAAATAAATATTTGGAAAAGTGAGTGGAGCAGGCACGTATGTTGATAATAACAAGAAATGAAGTGAGTAGGAGAGTGTCAAAAGACAATAGAGAATAAAATCTTCCTGGGATCGTGGATAGCTCATATGGTAGAGTCACAATCTCCCCGGCCAGGCGGGGTTGTATTAGCAAGGTCACAGGTTCGAACCCCCATCGCTGCCGCAAAGTTTTTATTCTCTGTTGTCTTCTGGCACTTTGCTACTCACTTCATTTCTTGTTAAAAATAACTACTGGAGTGGTAAACTGTGTACAAAGGAATGTATACAACCAACGATCATGTGTATATATTTTCTGCTCATTTATTTTAAACATGAAACTGTTGGGTTACATGGCAATAAATTCAGAAAACTCGACTCAAAAGAAAGTGAATCTGTATTTGGATTTGATTCCCATCCTGACCTTGGAAATGGCTTAAATACTTGTGTTACCCGTCACCTACGATGTTACTAGTGTGCATAAGTGTGAGTGTATATAGATATGTCAATACATTATGTTATGTATGTATTCTATAATATTGTATTGTTATAAATGGGTAAGCAAATGACAAATTGCCAGTATTTTGAGGACAAATTGGGTTGAGCTCAATGAAACCTATATAATTATAAAATGCTTTTCAACACAATTCTAATGATACCAAAATTTTGAATATCAGATGGGCAGAAGAAAAGATATTTTAACTTAAATGTCCTTCTATTTGCCTATATTATTTACTGACAGACCTTGTGACCTGAAACTGTTGCATTTCCGGTAGTAATCACCATTTGGATTTCAAAACTGGCCTAAAATGGCAGCTAGGATATGATTAAGGATTTTGCTGGTGGAATGAATTTCAGGGATGCGGTATACAACATTGCCCTGAATTTAATTTTATTAAACTAGTTAAGATGTTAAATCACGTGCCCTCACTGAAATTTTGATTTACAAATTTCTCATTTTTTAATTATCCAAAGCTAAATTTACCCTATTTTATCCACAATCAAAGATAAACTAAATCGTCACTGACTTAAACATGAACTAGGTAGTTTGATATTTTTTCAAAAATAAACATTAATCATTATGTTTTACATAGATAGGTCTTTAAAAACCATTTTAGGATACCTTACTTTAGATCTAGAATAAACGGTTCCAAAGTTATGACGATTTTACCACTCAAAATTTACTGTTGCAAAATCTGTGACTGAGAATTCCCCCACTGGACAGCCTCTCGATAAGGTGACTACTGATTGAAATGAGACTTTAGCATGGAGAAAAGAGGGTTGGTCACTGGTGGCCAAAATTAATCATACTGCGCTGCCTTCAATCTTGATGAAATTTTACATAGGCATAGACATATGAAATATCTAGATGCATTTTATTTTATTTTTTTGCCATCTCAGTTTTGAAAAAAATTACAAAAGTTTTAAAATGACGTAATTTTGATCAAATTATAATTTTTGACATAATGTGCCGACATTGATTTCTAACACCTTAAAAGAACATAGTGATTTTATGCACCTCCGTTGATGGTGTATCTTAACGGATCGTTTTTATGCACCTCCGTTACGCATGAGCATTCCATGTGATTCATCAGCGATGCTGAAAATAAGATGAGAAGCCTCTTTTTTCTTTGGGTCTATTTTTACACCTGTCCCATCCTTAATTTTGTTTATTCATCTTAACTACTCCATTCATACATATCTTATTCGTCCTTAGTGCTTTATTCATCGTGGAAACCCGAAATGTCCACAGTATCTAATAAATTGGAGCTTACAATTCAACACTTGTCGTTATTTTTTCCTTCGAACTTCAAGCAGCAACATTTTCGTTAATTAATCAGCATTGCCAACGGAGGTGCATAAAAACGGTGCATAATTTTATACCTCCATTGGAGATGCATAAAAACGGTGCATTTTTGTACACCTCCAACGGATGTGCATAAAAACGCCACCTTAAAAGAAAGCTTGATTTTGATCTCTGCTTTTTAAAATGATACCAGAGCCGTTCAGATACTTTGAAAAATAATGCAACAGTGGTTTATTTGAAATTGTGTTCTTCAAACTTTAACCCAAACTAGCGCTTCATACTTTTCCAATGTCTAATCGGCCCTTGTCTACAGGATGGAATCAGACTACATAAATAAAACATGAACAACACCAAACGACAGGGTAGTGCCTGAAGCAAATAAGACAAATTTCATAAATCATTAAAAATCCATCCATGTCCATAAACAAAAAAAATCTATGGAACCTTTTCTGAGACTCATCGCCACCACAAAAAGTCCAAAAAAAAAATATTAAAAAATCAGGTCACAGTCACAGCCATTAGTAATAGGCCATTTATCTTCTCACTGCTGGAGTGCCAAATGGACGTTTACCAAAGTACACTAAGACCACTAGCTAGGCGTCTAGCTAGAGTAAGAATAAGTGAATAAGTATGGCAGACAAATAGTAATTTAAATTTTAATAAAATAAAGTTCATTGGGGAAAAAAAATTGTAATTGTATACCCCTCAATTCCTCCATAATATAAGTTTTCAGCCATCGACTCAAAATATTGACACTAAAGAAATAAGTAATGATATTTGAAAAAATGGCGTTCAGTTCTGTTTCTGAGCCTTCCTTTGAAAGTCTAGGTCCGGCTTTATTTTTTGACTTTTTCGTGACACATAGCAATACGAAACCGAAACAAAGTGGGCGGAAACCAAACATTTGGCTAAAATTAGTAGCACTATCATGTGACATCTTTTTGTCCAATCATATCTTTCAATTCTGCGCCATCTTATCAATGGTTACTTCCTCTTTACTTCCATGCAAGAAAAGTGAGAGAAGTAAAAAAACATACAAAAACTACCGGCCAAGTTAGTCACCGGACACAGAAACAATGATTCTCTTGGAGACAAACAACAGAATAGTTCAAGAAACCTTGACGTATAAGATAAAGAATGCATTGGAGGGGTAATTACTATTTGTCATCTAATGTGTTACTGTCAGCAGAGGAGAATTTCATTTCATTCTTATTGTGTCACTGTTTCCGGTAACAATATCTCGGTGACGCCTATTTTCACTTCCTTATTATTTTACTTTACATTTTCTCACTTGGTGGATTAACTTGTACGATTGATATGCATACGTTAACCTTTGTTATTCATAGTTATATTTATCAAGGGCCTTGGTTAAGTTCGAGATTGGAGATGCAAAAACCACCGGGTGGAGAAATGTTTATAGCTGGGGGGGGGGGGGGGGGGGGGGAGGGGGGGGGGTGTCTACACCACGAATAGGAATCACTGTTGATTCACTATATAAATACTATACACACAATAAACAAGCAATGCTAACTTGCTGTTTTGCAAGAGCCTAATGATTGGTCTCAACCAAGTTTTTCTAACCGAAAATCGGTGAATGAGAATGCATGTGATCATGTGACTTACATAATTTTGATTTTGACTTCCACTGACAACTGGCACTTGACTATCACTGTACATTCACTGTCACACATCACAATGAAAGTGTACTTTCTATTTACCTGATTGATCATTGACAATTGGATGATAGTTGTTCCCTTTTAGCAGGGTAGTATAATCTAGTGTTCTGATTATTGTTTCCATACACTACACCCTTGTTATTAATTGCAAAACACTTCTGGTCTTTCATCAAGATACTTGGTACTACGGGTGCGGAGATTTTTTTATTTTTACTTGTCAAATGTCAGTTTACAGAACTGCGCTACTTGTCAACAATTTTCAAAGTGACTTGTGCTAGGTATTTTTCTGCCCATTAAATGTGATCGTTTGTATTATTTGTTGATCATCATTGTTTAGGTGCTGATTGATATGATCGCAGCTTTTGTTTATAGGCTTCACATTCTCCCCCAAGATGGAGAATTCATGTCTTGGCAGGACACATTCACGTTAACACCTTTGTCATAGACCTCACAATGCTGGACCACAAGGTTGTTGAGAAATGAAATGTGTTAATAAAAAGAACTGGAAATAGAATTGTTATTAGAATATGACATACATTCCAGCGCGGTTTCCTCGAACACCTTGGGACATGCAAAAACATTCCAGGAAACGTGCCTTGCCATAATTACTTTTTCTTTTTTTTTGGGGGGGGGGGGGGGCATTGTATCTCCGCGGTATAGACTGCCATGTACCCGAAAGATATCTAGTTTGAATATCCATCACGTAATCTGGCCTTCAGGAAAACAAAATCTTTCCCTAGCTTAATTTGCGGCGCTGAAACCTGGATTATTCCAGTCATCCTTTGGGAAAGACCCTAAGACAATTTCCTTTTGAGGATGAAAAAAGGGACTTAATTGTTTATTTTCTTTCTTATGTTGAGAGTGATAACTTTATACAAGACATGCTACAAGTGGTTGATGTGTGTGTCGGGGGGGGGGGGGGATTACTAGGTCACAACATCCATTTACCGTCGTAGCAAATCATGGTGTGTGAGTGATATTGAAACTGATATTGAATGGCGAAGTGATAAGAATAAGCAGAGAGGTGTCGGTTATGCGAAACGGTGATAGAGTGTGTGTGAGTGACTGCGTTTGTCTGTATCTATTTAGACACACCTGCATCGTAGATAGAGAGACAACAAGATAAACACTGACAATGTCACAGTAAATCATCAGAGGTCGAAATCACGGGGCCCATTAAGAAAAAATTCTTTCATTAATTTTTAAAAAATGTTGGATGAGTGAAATTAGTTCAAGGAAACCGTGTTTGAGGTAAAAATTATTAATCAGTTGGAGGAAGAAATGGAATGACAACAGAGAATAATAAGGAAAAAATTTGGGACATTCAAATGAGTTAAAGGAAACCGTGCTAGAGAGTGTATCTGTAAAACGTTTTAAAATTCATAGTTTCTGATTCTAATTTTTATATTTTTCAGTGGCAAACCAGACAATGTTGACATCACAGTTGCAGGTAAATTATTTTAACCGTTATTTTTTATATATAAATTTTTTTCCCTTTAGTTTTATTTACAAGACATGTTTTTCAATAAAATTAACATGATAACATGGTTGCAATGCAATGAGAATCAAAACAAATCTTCATTTTTTAAAAAATTATTAGAAAGTGACGAGCTTTTTGTATTTGTGATATTTACTTAAAATGTCGTGATATAGAATATTCGTTTTGACATTTCATCTATTATGTTCCCATATGGATGTTATGGGGACATTAGGTAACTTGGTAAGCATAGGAAATAGATTTACAATTTACATTGATTTTCATTTTAAGGTATTTTTGAACAAAATACAAATTTATTGTGCTTTTATTTTCACATCCTTTGCTTTTCTATTGACTATTCATTTGAATATTTCAATTCTCAGACTTTGATGGAGTTTTATTCCATATGTCGAATCCTGATGGAAACAAAAATAAAATAATGGTAAGTAGGAACTCGTACAACTAAAAACCATTGAAGGTAAAACACAAAGTAATGAGTGAGGTTAGAAATGATTATTTTGTTAAATGGTAACTGTCCCCTTCAATGAAAAGGATCATGAGGGCCCTTGGGATAGAACGAGCATGATCAAGTATAATAATTATAATGAAATGAAATAGCTTCAATTTAATTTACAAAGACAGATAATTGGGATGTTTCGGGTTTCCCCTTTGCTTACAAAACATGATGAATGAGTGACTAAAGACAAATGAGAGATGAGGGGATGGCGTAAAGGGGAATGGAAATTGAATTGAAGCATCTTTTCCATTTTGTTATTTTTATTTATTTCTTGACCTTCAAGCAGCCACATTTTCAATGAGAGCTGATGGACGTAAAGAGATAGAATAGGATCAAATTGACTATTTTTAAATGTTTAGATATAAAAGTTTCCTAATGTACCTCAATTATCAGTAGGAGAATGGAATGAAATTGGCTTTTTTATAGGGCAATATCCACTAAACATGCTCAAACCGCTTCACAAGGGGATCTGACCAACAACAACACATAACACGTAGGATCGGACATGATGCCTGTCAGGCGATATTACAATTTTCTTTCCGGACAGAGACAACGCTGGTAACGACCAGGTACTCTTTTTACACCTGAGTACGGTGAGAGAATGTGAGTGAAGAGCCTTCTCCAAGAACTCAACTATGCGCCGAGCGAGGCTTGAACCCAGGACCTTCCAATCCGAAAGCGAGTGTCATACCACTAGACCACATAGCCGCGCATTGCCAATAACATGATTGAATGTTTAGGGTTTAATCTCCAGTTGAGGAAAAATGATTTTGTAGGATTCATATTTCTGTTTGCATTTTTTCTGGGGATCTCAATTGGTCAATTGATAGATCATTCTGGGGGTCTCAATTGGTCAGTTGTGGTCAGTTGGTAGAACTTTCACTTCATGCTTCATATAAGCAAAGGGACCAAAGTCGACCAAGTCAATATTTTTGTTCTGTCCACCCAGCAGTGAGTCTGTTAACTCTTGTGGATAGTACTTTGCAAATGACTAGCGTCCTGTCCAAAGGGTAGCAAGCAATTACTGTATTGTCTGTTTCACGCCATTTGGGATGTAGGAGTATTTTTTTCAACTGCTTTGCCTGGCCACTGTGCCATATATAACTTTCCAGGTTTTAGACAGTTGCCTTTTCAGTCCATTGTTTTTAAGGTAAATGTCATTTTCACTTATTAATTTTGATATTTACAGGTCAGTATCTCACTAAAGTTTTATCAAGAACTACAAGAACATGGCGCAGATGATGTAAGTTAAATTTATCTGAAAAACTTAAATTATGAAACAAGTGATCTTCATTATATTTTAAAATTGAATTGAAGAAAATAATATCAGAAATGAAAGATTCTCTGTTTGCGAGCTTATTGGAAATTCTCCATAATTTTAATAGTAACAGTGTCCTAGATGTTGTTGTTGTTGTTGTTATTGTTATTATTATTAATTTAATTTGTTTGACTGCTCATCTAGGTGGATGTGAGAAAGATAAGGTATATCAATATATACAAAATGATTTGACTTTATTTATTTTTCAGATTGTGTATGCATGTGAGAAAGATAAGGTATATCAATATATACAAAATGATTTGACTTTATTTATTTTTCAGATTGTGTATGCATGTGAGAAAGATAAGGTATATCAATATATACAAAATGATTTGACTTTATTTATTTTTCAGATTGTGTATGCATGTGAGAAAGATAAGGTATATCAATATATACAAAATGATTTGACTGTATTTATTTTTCAGATTGTGTATGCATGTGAGAAAGATAAGGTTTATCAATATATACAAAATGATTTGACTTTATTTATTTTTCAGATTGTGTATGCATATTCTACGATTCAAATATGTTTGTCGTGAAGAATGTTCAGTATTTAAATGAATATTTTATTTTGTCCTCAGCTCATCAAAAGGGAATATAGTACTTTATTAACATCCCCAGAACCAGGTAGAGTTGATTTTTTTTTATCCTTTATAGATATATTTGTTTCTAAGATTTTAAATATTTTTCCCTGGGTGGAGTTCCTGACCTCCCATAGTGGACAGGGAGGTACATACTGTGTCTTCTACCCCCCTATATCTGTTTTCCAACTTGCTTTCTGTCTTGTCTTAGAATGAGATTACTTGGTTTTGTCCTGACCCTGGCCGGATACCCTGGCTGGGAGGGAAACATTCAAATGTATGGTTAGTTTTGGGAGATGATATTTTTTTTCCTTGTAAATCATCTCTCTGTTATGCACTGTATTATGTTTTGTATATTATATATCATTTGTAAACATTTGAGTGTATTCCTCTTAGTGGGGACCTGTGCTTGTGTCTGGATGAGACTTTTAGGTGATCTCAAACTAAGTACTTTGATAGTGTGCTCTTGGAATCTACATCTGTTCCCTATTTGAACCAAATCCCCTTTGTCTTACCTTTTCTTTTGTGCTTTAATTGTAATTCTAGAACAATTTACTATCCCATATTCTCCCTTTTTACTGGCGCTGATATGACCTAAATGTGTTGCAAGGGCCGTAAAACCCTTAAAAACAAAACAAGCAAATATTTTTCCAGCATTTAAAAAGAAATACATTGCAAAATTTTAAAAGGTTATTTTTCTAAACTTCACATCTGACGAGGGGGAGTATCATTGAGCTTGTTTCTTTTTATGGTGGGATAAGGGGTGTGCTGTACTTTGTTTGTTTTTTTTCTTACTTTAAATACACTTTTTTTGTGGACAAAGTGGCTGAGTGGTTAAGGCATTGTACTGTGACCCGGAAGGTCCCGGGTTCGAGCCCCGCTTCAGTCACTTTCATTTTATTTTTCCTTGGGTAAGATTATTAGTCCCCAATTTGCTCACTGTGACATCATGGGTGATTCATGTTGACATTAGACATCTTGTTTGATGAATTATCTATTTTCTTTCGTGGAATGCTAGGCGACGATATCTTATGAAATTGTGGCGGACGAGCATAATTTTTATTAAAATAGACTAAAGTTTCAACTTGGGAAACTGTTTATCCAATCACAATTAGTGGACTGTGGCCAGAGTGGTTATTTCTTGAATTGTCTGTGTTCTCTGATTTTTCTAATTTTACAAAATGGCCAAATGCGAATTTTTATGGAAAATTACGAATTTTTAATTCTTAGTAATACTTAAATAATAATAATAATAAGAAGAAGAAGAAGAAGAAGAAGAGAACAACAACTACTACTACTACTACTAATGATAATAATAATATTGTGGTTGTTCATACACAATTTCAGAAATTACGAATTTCCTTTTCAAATTACTAAAAATTGACATAAAAATTACTAAATTTGAAGTTTTCAATTTGGCAGGTCTGCCAATCTCCCATTTGGAAGTTTTCTACATGCCTTTTTCCCATCTATCATCGCCAGGTTATAATGTCTCTGTTGTATTTGACCTGGAGAACATTCCAGACAACTGGCAAGAGCTGGTGTCCAAAGTGAGTCTGTTGAAGCGTAATTGCTTTGCCTCTGTGTTTGAGAAATACTTCCAGTTCCAAGAAAATGGCCAGAAAGGAAACAAGAGGGCCGTCATTCACTACAGGGATGACGAGACCATGTAAGGAGTTTGGTGTTTGTATTCCGTTTGCTCACGTTTCTTTTTTCTTGTCGTTATCTAATAACACATATATACGTTTGTGTGTGGCTCTGCGCTCGGTGCCAAACAGTGTCCTGTCCAGGGATGTAAATCTTTCAGAATTTTTCTGAATTCAGAATATTTCAATTCATAAGAAAAAAAATGAAAATAAAAAGAATATAAATAGATCAAATTGATAAAACAAAATATTTTAACAAAAACGTATTATTAAATACTACTGTAATATAATATGGTGCATATAGGCCCAGGCATGACAAGCACTTTCTGTGTGCACTGAAACACTCCACTTGCTGTTTGGTTGCGGAAGAGGTTATTTTCACTACAAACGTGATAACGTTATTTCCAGGCCATGAATTCAGACAGAAAATTTCTGACTGATTCTGAACTACATGGCAGTAATAGAGGTTTTTCAGAAAAAAAAATCTGAAATTTTGTTCGGTAAATAGCCACTTTGGCTACATATCGAACATAATGTATAAATACCACTACCGGATGTTTTGTTTTCCTTTTTCGCAAATCAATGGATGCTTGTTGAAGTGTGGCGGAATTTGTGAATTTCTTCTTGGTTGAAACCCGAAGCTAAGTTGATATTTTTAGCAAATCTATTTTGTTACTGTCGCATGTGTTTGTTTTAAATTTATGTTACATTGATTTCTCTGGTTTTGGATTCGTAATTCTGATACTTAGATAAGATTCTAGAAAATTCTAGGACGATCCAATCACGTTGTTTTGTTTGGGTCTTAGTAAGAGAGTGAACTTACAGAATCAATCACAATCAGTCAATCAGATCTCGGCATCGGGTGATTTTTAAACTGAGAATCCTCAATCTTTATTTTAGATTCACCACTTTTCTTCACTTTAGTTCTTTGTAGTTATAAATTTAGACAGGCGTTTTTGAAAATGGCATCAACAAAGGTGACTGAATCAAAATCAAAATCAAAACATCGATTTGTTGATAGACAATCTCCTATTGATGTTATAGATGTAACATCAACAAACAAATTTAGATGGGAATGGTTATCCCTTAAAGACAATCTGGGGGATTTCTTTTCAAGTTACATCAGAAAGATAGAGAAGGATGGGTTTGCATGGTGTTGCCTTTGTAAATCTGAGATTAAATATAGTGGAGGTGGTGTTCGATGCCTAAAAGTTCACTCTAAAAGTAAATCACACGAACGTAACAGAGCCATAGATATTTCAAATCAAAGACTCCCAGCAGCCATGCAAGCTACCAGAGACAAAATAGATGGAACATTTTCATCTTCTAGTTTGACAACATTGCCTCTCCCATATGGAGCAGCTCCTAATTTAGATAGTTTAGGACTTGCTAGGGAAGACTCCACTGTGCCTACTGGCCCAGGCCAGTTTCACAAAAGGATAGAATTACTCACCAGGAGGCTTTCCTGTGTTCTTTTATGGCCGAGCATACTCTACCGCTTTCCATGGCACCTCACCTTATTCAATTTGCACAGGAATTAGCAAAAGATCAAAAATCATTAGCTCAAATGCACATGGAGAGACAAACAGCCACTTACAAGCTCCGCTATGGCTTATCTGAACTGGAGCATGTCCGCCTGGTCAAAGTCTTGCAAAATAGCCCCTTTTCACTTAATATTGATGAATCAACTTCTAAGGGGTCAAAAAAGAGAGTTCTTAATGTTTTAGTTTGTTACTATTGTAGTCATTTGAAGAAAAGTGTTTGTGATTTATATGCTAGCATTGAAATGACAATTGTAAATGCAGAGACAGTGTTTGAGGCTGTTAGGAACCAGTTTTTAAAAGATCAGATACCTTTTACAAATTTGATTTCAGTGCTTTCTGACTCAGCTGCTTATATGAGGGGCTCATTAAATGGCTTTCAGACTAGATTAAAGGAAGTTGCACCTCACATCATGGATATTGATCAGTGATGCCAAAACTCCGGTTTCACCGGAAAAAACTCCGGTCTGGAGCAAATAATTCCGGGCTCCGGGCAACCTCCGTCAAATTCCGGTGAGGTCAATTTGTTCCAAGGATACCCCCCCCCCCCCTTTCCAACCACCACATCATCATCATTGCCCCTATTATTACACAACCATCATCACTACCACTATTACTACAACCACTAACACCACATCACTACAATCTCTACCATCAGGTTTTGGCGCTTTACTTCATTTAAAATAAGGAAACTTTGGGATTGTATTTGGCAATATGTTTATGTATCATAATATAATTCTAATCAGTTATCTATTTAGAACTATACAATATGTAAACACAATGCCAAATACCATTCCAATTCCTTTTTCTTGTGTGCGGAAATTCCTCTTTCGGCATTGAAATTCCTACGAGTGGTGTCTAAAACTCCTGTGAGCCAAATTTAAAGTTGGCATCTCTGTATTGATGGAGATGTTTGTCACCATATTCACAATGCTGTGAAGAAATTCACATCAATTCTTGATAGTAAGGGGATGCTTATCAGGCTCTTGGATGATTTATTTGGTGACTTTGATTATAGTTCAGATATACGAGATGACTTGAAGGAAATTTGTAGACTGATGGAGTTGCCAGAGCACACTCCCATTCAGAGAGCTGGACATAGATGGATGTCAATTTATGATGCCTCAGTTAGATTCTTAGAGATAAAAGATGCCCTTACAATTTTTTATTCAGTTTGGCTCACTGTAGAAGAAAAGAAAGAACAACAACAAAAAATATCTGCTCTTCTTAGACATGTAAAGAAAGACTCTAAGACTAGGATAATGCTCATTTTACACAGACTTAAAAACAAAAAACTTACACCAGCAGGTAGGGAGAGAAAAAGGAGGATAGTTTGCAAACTCTTTATGAAATCAAAAGAAAGTTTATTACTAGTTAATACCATTGTCAGCATTCTTCCTCTCTTTAAGAGTTTCATTCTTACCTTTGAAAAGAAAGAGCCAATGGTGCATCGACTTTTTGATGAGGCTGTGTTAGTTTTTAAGACTTTTTTGACTTGCTTCTTGACTCATGAATATGTAAATGAGTTTAGTAGGGACATCAGCAAAATCAGCATTGATTGTGATAAGATACATCCTTTGAAAAGAATTTATGTAGGTGATGCTACTCAGAAGATTTTAATTGACATGGATAGTCAGGAAGCAAATGCATTCAGGAAAACAGTGCTGTCAGCTTTCAGAGAGACAGGGAAATATCTTAAGTTCAAGCTTCCCATTACCAATAAAAACTTAGCCCTCCTTTCAACAATTGATCCAGAATTATGTGGTCATAGCAGGGCTTCATTAGGCTTACAAGATATTTATGATTTATTGCCAACCATAGTCAAACCTGAGGATAAAGATACATTTTCTACAGCAGCTTCCACCCTCCAAAGTGATACCAAATTTATTTCATCAATAAAAGAGAAGAAATTAGATAGGTGGTGGACAGAGGTGATATCAAACCCCCAATATGAAATACTAGGTCCGGTAATAAGAGCTTGTCTTTCTATCTTCACAGGGCCTAGAGTAGAATCATCTTTCAGTGTAATGAATAATATAATCACAGGCACAACAAACAGATTAGATGTAGGGACTTATGAAGCCATCCACAAGATTAAATACAAATTCCTTAAATGTGAAAAGAGCTGTGTAGAGTATTTCCATAGAGAAGATCCTGTACATAGTCCTGTCGATTCAGCCCTTTGCTACTACATGCAAACAGCTGGAAAGAGAATGAAGACTAAACATGAAAAGCCAGCAAAGGCAAAGGTTTCAAAAATTAAAAAAGTATCAGTCCATCAAAGAGCAGATGAAGTAAGGATAGCAATAGAGCAAAATAAGCCCACTGGTCCATTATCTAAAACAGAAGAAAAAGAAATTTCAATGCCTTCTTTGAAAAGGAAATTTGTTGATACTGATGTTTGTAGTAGTAGTAGTAGTTGTGATAGTAGTAGGCCTACTTGTAGTGGTGCTAGCAGTGATAAAAGTATCATAATTAAACAACCATCCAAGAAGATGAAATCAGGTGATGATCTTAGATCTTTCTTTAAAGGAAAGTAGAAATCTCCACTTCATCAATAGGTCTTAGTTTTATGCAGTATACATATTATCATAGTGATAAATTGGCTACACATACTCTACTAGTTAAAATTAGCTTTTTACAAATACATCTGTAGTTTCAATTTTTTTAAAAGGAGTGTGCGAGTTGGTTTCAGAATTTTTTATCATTTGCCATTTACATCCCTGGTCCTGTCTTGTCATTCAAGTCAAGCCATGTTAATTGTGGCCTGTGGATAGGTGGGTGACAGTGATTGTGGAAAATTGTAGCCCTGAATTTGTATCCTTGGGTAAGACACTTTAAATATATCACTCGACTTAGGTGTGAATAAGTACCTGGCTCTAGGCAATGACATATTTTTTTTAAAGAGTTGGCACAATAATAAATAATAAATTCCTTTATTCATCCCCATGGGGAAATTTGTCTTTAGTGTCTTTACCAAAGGAAGATTGCAATAATCCAAGGTGCTCAAGTCACCTTGTCCTAGCTCACTCAACGAGGCAAGCAGTCGAACTCTGTACCTTTTGGGTAGATACCAAAGACCGTACCACTGAGCCACAATGCTTTACAGGCAACTAGTACTGTATGAAATGGATTTATGGCTCCATATAGAAGTTATAGCCTGCTGGAGAGATAAATGAAACATTTTAAATTACTTTTGAGTATTATAACAGGGTTTCCAATTTTCCGTATGTTTATGGAACTTAGTTTGTTATAAATGCTCAATATATGTTTCAATCACCCGCTAAACGGAAATAAAAGTAAGTATACAATGCCTTTTTACAAGAGTTCAGTGCTCAGAAAGTGGTCGGTCAATGTTTTTTTGTAAAAGTTTAGTAAATGTTTGACTCCTGATTTGACAACCCTGTTATAAAACGTGGAAATGCATTGTAATGTGAATGTTGATATTTTATTGTAAACATTTTATATTTATGTGGAAAACTTTCTACTTTAAATAATCTCTCTTTGAAATTTGACTATGTTCTCTGGGCTTTCTGATAGATATAGATGTAATGTTTGAGAGTTTGGTCTCTCTGACTCTCAAGAGAATGCCTCTAGGGCCTCATTTGTATTCAGTATAAAAGATTTATCTCATGAAAATGGGATAGCCTCTTGATGTTCTTCATAACAAAGTTGATCTTTATCAAGATGATAAAGTATTATTATTATTATTATTATTATTATTATTTTATTATTATTATTATTATTATTATTATTATTATTATTATTATTATTATTATTATTAATATTATTATTATTATTATTATTATTATTATTATTATTATTAATATTATTATTATTATTATTATTATTATTATTATTATTATTATTATTATTAATATTATTATTATTAATATTATTATTATTATTATTATTATTATTATTATTATTATTATTATTATTATTATTATTATTATTATTATTATTATTATTAGTTTTAAATGAATGTCAATCATAGAAGTGAGTTGATATGATATGATCCAAGTTTGAGAACTTGAATTTGTTTAGTTCATCATTGTCATAGAACCGTATCAGCATCGAATCATTGCAGCGTTTCCATCTTTGGACTGTCTACAGGTATGTGGATGCACAAGCTGACCGAGTGACTGTCATATTCAGTACGATTTTCAAAGATGACGATGATATCATCATAGGGAAAGTATTTATGCAGGTAATTCGTCTGTCTGTCTGTGTGTGTGTGTGTGTGTATCGTCTGTTCACAACTGTAGCGCAAGCCTGCTTACTTGATATGGGGAAAATTTTTAGTTATTAACCCTTTTGCCGCATTGGGGTCAACCGGAAATAACGACCGGTTCCCAGTACTTGCCTAGCAAGTTTGAATGATGTAGCTAACATATAGCGTCACTCGGGTTTGATCGCGTCATTTCATACGTCAATAACTAGCTTCATACTCAACCCAAATAGCTTAAGTAAACTGTTTGCTGATTGGATGAAACTAATAATATCAACCAATCAAACTTCAGCTTTTATTTCATAAAGAACACGATGGAATTTTACTGAATCAAGGCCGGGTCTGTGTTACGTTTTTACAACTGACGCGCGTGTGATACAACGGTCGAGGATCCGGGGGTTAGACATCGTAACCTAACTTTGATTTGAAATTTTCCAATTTGTCCTCTATTTATCAAACTCCTTTATACGCTAGCTCTGGTACCAGAACCTTGTTTTCATTGGATGAAAGATCTTTATATAGTTCTCAGCTCAGGTTGGAGCCCGAAATTCGTGGTTGTACGAAACTCTCATAGAAGAAGATATGTCTGGTGTTGTGTATGTAGTGTGTAAATGTGGCATCAAAAAACTTTAGATGAACGGAAATGATTCGTGTTGACATTCCAGTTTGTGTAGGTGTTGTTTTAAATTTATGTTTGTTACTGCGTGTTATTTTAGAAACGTGTTGTCCTGGTTGGTCTCTCCCAAAACATTTCTTGACACAGGAACAATGGAAAGAGGAAAGGAAGGTCCTGTTATTTATAGAAAGTTGCTGTAGAAGTATCATGCATTGTCATTGCATCGACAAGATTGCTTGTAAGAATCCATTTATTTTAATATCAGACTCTTGGTTTGTGAATTGTGTGCTCAAGGCTCATGTTTATTCATAAGTTGTGACAAAAAGAAAAAAATTATCCTTAATGAACTTGAACAAGTTGATGCAGACTGGCTGCTTGGTTGTATAATGATAAACATTTTGTATTTGTTTACAAGATTAAATAATGAGACAAATTGCCAGATGGAAATGGAATTTAATTAAAAAGTAATAAAAATATTAATACAAAATCTTTTTTACCATAGCACAATTTAAAAAACCCAAAAATAAAAAAAAGTGAGAAGAACATTTTAATCCTGGTTTTCCTTCCACATTGACGCTACTTAGATTGTCATGCCAACTGTCGTGGTTTTTTGGGGGGTTTGTTGTTGCTCTTAAATTATTATAATTTTTAAAAAAACATTGATGCTCTTTTTAAAAGAGGTCTTTCACATCTGAATGAATGATTTAATGTATAACGGAAAGCTTCACCGTTGTGGTTGCAGTGTTGGGGACAATAATCAGCAAAGCGTTAATGGTTTTGATTTGTGATGGGGGCGGGCTATTTGTATTGGTGACAGGAAAACAGAATACAGACTTGGCCACTTAGCAATTTATTTGACGACAGGACCAGATGGGACAGACATGGCGTTGGTGTGTCTATGGTTTACGGTCTGTGTCCAAAACAACACACAATCCAAGTCCACAAAGGTTTCTGAACGTGTGTTTTGACATCCTGTTGAGATAAGAGCCACTTGAAATGCTCTTGAGTGCTGGTTCACAATCTATTTTTGGTATCATCTCTTAAATGAACAAATAAAGGATGTTTATGGTTGTTGTGTTTTACTTATATTTATTCGATTGAAAAGAGGTTTGTTTCTTAAACTAATTTATTGTATTAAAAAATTTAGCATGCTTTTCTCGCACAGTTATATATCTTAAAATTTGAAGACTTATTTGGTCGTAGGCATACCGTATTTTGTAAACATATATTTGGAAATGGAAGACACAAGATGGTCGCGAAGGAGTGAACACTTTTGTTTTTAAACAGAATCATATTGATACCAAAACATCAGCATAATTTGGATACACGGTTAATGGTAATGAACTGTGACATGGGATGGTCTTGAAAATAAAACTGCCTCTTATGTTTTGTTTTTCAACTGTGATCGTGAAATTTCTCATTGATTTCACCGATGGCAGTGGCAATGAAATAACTGTATTAAGATGGTGCAACCTGTCGTCATCATATGTCATGTATCAAACAGATGTTTTCTGGTCTGTGAGTTTGATCTGTGTGTGTGGGGGGGGGGGGGGGGGGGGGGGGGGGGGGGGAATGATTTTTAAAAATCAACTGAAGAGGTGGAACAATTTGATGAAAACGGTGAAGGTTTTTCACATTTCTCTCTATAAATTCGAGAATTATAGCTTTGAATTTTATGTTTGAAACAGATCCAGTCTTTTCCTATTTTAGGTGTTTGCTTAAAGCTTACCTGTTAAGCTCTGTGTAGAAGGTGTATGAGAAGCAAGATAGGGTTTTTATTATTATCATTTTTATTATTATTATCATTTTTATTATTATTATTATTATTATTATTATTATTATTATTATTATTATTATTATTATTATTTTTATTTTTATTGCCAATGTAACTTAAATCCTTAGACAATGACGTTTGCGGATTTACAGGATGATGTTTCATAGTCGTCGCCATTATTATTATTATTATTATTATTATTATTATTATTATTATTATTATTATTATTATTATTATTATTATTATTATTATTATTATTATTATTATTATTATTATTATTATTATTATTATTATGATGTTATCACACAAATACTTGGAATTCTCATTTGCTCCAGCATTAGAAATAAACCAATAACAACATATTTCTCTGGTTTTATAATTTATCACAAAGCTTTTGGTATATTTCCTCAACCATTGTTGTATGATTTTTGTTGATGTCTCGTTCTATGTTTCGTAGGAATTTAAAGAAGGCCGAAGGAAGTACCAGCAAGCACCCCAAGTGTTGTTCAGTCACCGAGACCCTCCCCAGGAATTGAGTGGGACGGATGCCAGAACCGGGGATAACATAGGATACATTACTTTTGGTGAGGGGCTGGCATAAACTTATTCCTTTTCAATAGTTTGATCAGAATAGATTATGCTTTGGAAGAAAACTATTTCAACTGGTCTTAAAAGTGGATACATGCTGTAGCAACCCTTTAAAAATAAATAAAAAAAATAAAATTCCTTTTATTTGTCCAATACCGGAAATTTGTCTTTAGTGTTGATTCCAAGGGAAGACTGGAATAACCCAGGCATCAGCCACAGTGAGCGCCGCAAATTGAGCTAGGGCGAGGTGATTTGCTAAAGGCCACACATCGCAGCGGTGGGTGATCGAACTCGGTACCTTTCGGGTACACAGCAAAGACCGTACCGCTGCCTCCCTTCACAGCCATTGTGATTTTATCTCAGTTTCTGTTACTCTGATATTGTTAACTGGGCAGTATCAGTTGCTGGCTACCAATTAGTGCAAACTACTTTCCACCAGATTTAGCTGACCTAGCCACCCAATCCCTGTTGTCTTGTAAAGTGAGTGTTCTAATAACTGAGCAATGAGAACTCCTTGCTTACCTTTTTGGTTACTTTAAAAAAAAATAAATGTTTTTTGTAATGTAAAAACCCAATTTTATCTCATGAGTTCAGCTTTGCGTACAGTGATACATATATTGAGTTCTGGGTGGGGTTCCTGACCTCCCATAGTGGGCAGGGCGGTACATACTGTGTCTTCTATCCCCTTATATCTGTTTTCCAACATGCTTTCTGTCTTTGTCTTGGGTTGAGATTACTTGGTTTTGTCCTGGCCCTGGCCGGAGTCCTAGCTGGGAGGGAAACAGTCAAATGCATAGTTATTGTTTTGGGAGATGATATTTGTTTCCTTGTAAATCATCTCTCTATGTATTATTATATTTTTATTTTGAATTTATAATGTAAGCATTTGAGTGTATTCCTCTTTGTTGGATTTTGTGCTTGTGTCCGGATGAGACTTATAGGTGGTCTCAAACAAAGTACTTTGATAGTGTGCTCTTGGAATCTACATCTGATCCCTATTTGTTCCCAGTTCCCCTATGTCTTACCTTTTCTTGGGTATTTTATTTGTAATTCTAGAACTTTTTACTATCCCATTTTCTTCCTTTTTACTGGCGCTGATATGACCTAAATGTGTTGCAAGCGCCGTAAAACCCTTAAAAACAAACAAAACAAACATATTGAGTTGAAAACAATGTTTTAGATTTAACTGTTATTCCTTTTTTTGTCATTCTAGTCCTATTTCCAAGGCACACCAACAAGAATGCCAAAGAAAACACCATCGACCTCATCCACACCTTGAGGGATTACCTGCACTATCATATAAAATGTTCAAAGGTAACAAGTTCAAAGGTTATCTCAACTAGCAATTTCAGGTTTTGAACTGCTCTTTTTAAAATATTTTGTGGTGTGTGTGTGTGTGCGTCTGTGTATGTGTGTGTGTTGTAATTGAGATGTAGAACTTTTAATAGTGATGGACCGTTTTCCAATTCCTCAACAACAAAAAATTGAATTAATTAATCAAGGTTTGTTTGTTTTAAAAAAAATATATATGTAGACACTGAGGGTTTACTGACACTATCAAATAAAATGTTCAAAGGGATGAAATTAAAGAATAATATCTGAAATCTAGGTCAGGTTTTGAACTGCTCTCTTTCACTTTTTTTTTTTGTTTTGGTTGTGTATGTGTGTGTGTTGTATTTGTGTTGTAGAAGTAATAGTTTGCTTTCCTTCTGGTGGGGTTCCCGACCTCCCACAGTGGGCAGGGAGGTACTTGCTGTGTCTTCTATCCCCCTGTATCTGTTTTCCAATTGCTTTCTGTCTTTGTCTTGGAATGAGATTGTTACGTTTTATCCTGACTCTGGCCAGAGTCCTTGACTGGGAGAGAAACAGTTGAATGTATAGTTATTGTTTTGGGAGATTATATTTTTTTTCCTTGTAAATGATCACAAACAACTGATAATGTGCTCTTGGAATCTACATCTGTTCCCCATATGTACTATTCCCCTTTATCTCACTTTTTCCTCAAGTCCTTTTAATAATACATCTAGAATGTTTTAACTACCCAATTTTCATCTTTTTTACTGGAGCTGATGTAACCTAAATGTGTTGCAAGCGCCATAAAACCCTTAAAAACAAAAACTAACAAACTGCTTTCCTTGACAGAAAAATTTAATTAATTTTCAAAGTTTTTTTGTTATTTTTTTTGTAACATATGAAAACATACCTGTGGATTGGTGTAAAGGGTTGAATTTTATTCTCTTGCTAACCTCTCCAAAGGCAGTTGTGATTTTTTCTTATGAGTCTTTATATCTGTTAGTCTCTTATCAAACGATTATAATTTGCTTTGTCAGGCTTATATCCACCAAAGTATGAGAGCCAAGACGACAGAGTTCCTTAAAGTGCTGAACAGAGCTAAGCCTGAAGTCAAGTCCAAAGAAAAGAAGACCATTACGTAAGATATTGATATTTTATAGATTATCGACTATATGTTTCGTCTTAGATGCCTTTGTTAACTCGTAGCCTGACACTATAAATGAAATAAATAGAACTTTATATAGCGCAATATCCACTAAATGTGCTCAAAGCGCTTTACAAGGGGTCCCTGGTCAACAGCAACATTTAACATATAGGATGGGACATGACTCCTGTTAAGCGATATTACAATTTTTTGGACAAAGACAACATTGTTAACGGCCAGGTACTCATTTTACACCTGAGTACGGTGAGAGAATGTGAGTAAAGAGTCTTTTCCAAGGACTCAACTATGCGCCGAATGCGAGGCTCGAACCCAGGACCTTCCGACCCAAAAGCGATTGTCATACCACTAGACCACAAAGCTGCACAATCGCTTCACAATACAATGTGACAATTACTAAAAGAAAATGAATATGGAGTTGTTATTCAATGATTCAACCAATGGGATAATTTGTTTCCTTGAGCACTACTCACGGCCAGGTGATCATCACCTTTAGAGTGATGGAAAGCTTCTAGAAGCTGTGGACTGAGAAAAGTAATGAACAAAAATGAATAGAACAGCTTTGGGGGAAAAAAAGAACAAATGATCAAACATGGAACTTTTTGGGCTCAAAGCCCTTTTTCTGTCAGTAACAAAAACTGAAGGGTTCCTGGTCAGGTCCTTACTTCACATTGTCTCCCTGCAATCAGGTGTAAAATGGGTACCTGGTTGGGAAAAAAATACTTGTAAAAGTTCTTGACGGATATCCTGTCTGGTCCTATATGTTAATTGTTGTCTTGGCACCCTTTGTAAAGAGCTTTGAGAGGATACTGCCATATATAAAAGTTTGTTTTATTTTTGTTTGATTCATTTTCAGGGGTTTGAGAGTCGAATGTCATCAATATTATAGGTAATCCATTCCCAGAATAAGATATATTGAGCATACCAAGTATCATATCAGTAATCATTACTAATGCATAGGAATTTTTTTGAAAATTTGTTTTTATTTATTTATTTATTTTTTTTTTTTAATTTATGTTATATCATGGAGCTTTACTTTAATTTTAATCTTCTTTTTCTTTTTCTTTTTTTCTTTCAGTGGCAAGACCTTCCGACAGAACTGAACAAATTCATAACTGTGAAATAGATTTATACAATATATGCCCCTGGGCATGTTCAATTGCGAGAGTGATAATTGGATTTAAAGCTCTTATTTGGTTTTAGATTTAATCTTTTTTTTTTTAATGTACGATAATAGGAATGTTAATTTAGGATTTTAATTGAATTTAATGCATCTGCTTTGTTTCCTTTTTTATATCTAACTCTTTAAAAAAAAAAAAAATTTTAATTTAAAATTCTGGGACATTTTTTCGAGATCTTTTCCAAGAGAACAACCTATAGCCGTATTTTAAAAAAAATATATCCTATTCATTTCTTGCGTTTGCCTTGTAGCTGGTGTATGACTTGGTTATGTTTCCATTATAAAACGTATAGAAATCGTGTCTGATCTGTTGAGTCGACTCATTCATTATGATAAGATAATGGTGCTGAGAAGAATTTAATTTAGTTTAGAATTTGTGATGGATTTTTTAAAATTTGAAGTTTACACTTGTTATTAATTTATCAAACTTTTTTTTTTCCTTTTACCATTTGTGTTTTTTTTTTCATTGTTGTTTTGTTCATTTTTAGAAATATAATATCTTTGGTATTTGTTTGTTTATTTGTAGATCGCCCATAGATGCCACATGCATCCATCCCTGTTTAAGGATTATTTGAAGGGTTTGTCTAAAGAACTAATATATTTCATAGTGACAAGATTCTTCTTGTTAAATGAGGGATATGCCAGCAACTTTTTTTTTCTATCCGATTGGTTTAAGCCATTCAAGTATATGGTAGCCATTTTGTTCATTTGTGTGTATGTAAAAATAACCAAACAACTAAAAAAAAACTTTGGATTATCTGAGCTTTTTATTGAAAGATTTTCTGTTGTGGTGTTGTTGAACTTCTGACTTTCTCTGTGAAAGAGTGGCTGTCATTGTCATTGTCATATACCAATATAGGTCAATTATTGTAAATCTATGCATACCATTTCACTGAACCTGTGACCGTTGTTTATTCATTCTTCTATTATTATTTATTTCCCTGTTGTCCAAACATTTGTACTCTGACAAACTTGTTTATTTCCCTTTGTCATGGTGGCCAGAAAGCTTGTGTGTCAAATATCCAACAGTTGAATGTCAAAAATGCTTTGGTTTGGAGTGGAGGCCCATTGGAAGCTGTTGAGATTTGACGGTTTTTCTGTTGGTATTTGACGGTTTTTCTGTTGGTATTTGACGGTTTTTCTGTTGGTATTTGACGGAAATGCTTTGGTTTGGTTTGGAGGACCATTGGAAGCTGTTGGTATTTGACGTTTTTTAAAATCCAAAATGAAAAGATGTTTTATCAGTGTGCAGGCTTTGCCAACCAGAATGACTCTGCACATTTGGAGCATCAGTTTTGTCTAATTCATGCAGATATACATTTATAAAAGTATGGGGAAAAAATAAAATAGGGCTTTATCTGTTGCATTTAAGTTTTCTTGTATTTTTGATACAAAGAAGGTCTGAGGATTGATGCGCTTTTGGCACCAAAACGGGTCTTGGGTAGCTAATTTGTATTCATGCTCTCCTGCTCTTTGCTTGATTGATCCATTCCTTAACTCATGATATTTATTGGTTAATAAGCAATTTTTAACATCATGTTTCTTGAAAATGAATTATGAGTTTTTGTTTTAAAAATGTGCTATATTTTGGGTCGGATTATGTTTAAAAAAAAAAAAATTGAAATGTTCTGGTAATTGTTGGTTGGCAGGTCTGTTGTCTGTTTTAAGCTGTGACGAGATATCTTTGTGATTGTCGGCCTTCCCACTTGTTTGTTATAATCCATCTGTTTTGTTCTTCCAATAACCGTCAGTGTGATGTTTCATCCTAGTTGTTTATACAATGTTTCAATTGCCACTATTATTATATATTCATATTGTTCATTTCTTTGTTTAAAAAATATATAAAATACTAGCTTGCATTCCTCTTCTTTTGTTTTCTTTAGAACGATACCATGTTTTGTTTTTTTATTTTGCTTTCGTTTAAAGTTTTCATTAATTTTTTATTAAATACAAAATTGTCTTCAAATACTTAGATGTAAATATCTCATTGCAGCATATTGATGCAAACAATTTTTAATTATAATTACAATATGTTGTTGATGAAGGAGGGAGAGCTAACCTTATACAAATATTTGATTACAATCAATTTCCTCTCGAGTTTAATCTCTCTCAGTCTCTATCTCTATATTCGTGAAGAATTGCAAAATTTAGTTTAAACATATCTATGCTAAAATTGATTTCCAGTAGGTAATATTTGTGTTTGATGCATCATTTAAACCTATTAATCCAATGGTAGTCTCCATACTGACAACAAACATTCTCTTGTCGTCGTCGTCGTCACATCTTTCCTTCTTTGATTCAACAGTTGCCTCTTTCAGCTTTTAGTTTCCTAGAGACGAACATTGAAACGAATCACACAAAATTTGGCCTTAACCATTTTTGTATTGTCACAGAGTGGGAGATGAAACTAAAGGGAATCATGAAGTAGAGTGGAAATGTTTCTTTTTGTTAATGCTCCAACTTGTGGGGAGATGTGAGATTTGCATTTAGATGTGTGTGTGTGTGTGTTGTATTTATAATGATGGACATAGGAAAACATATTCTTTAGAAGAGTGTTTGTTGTAAAGTTTATAAATATATTTATTGCCTGTACTACTTTTGTGACTTTCTTGTTGATTGGTGAAGAGTTCTTAGTGCATATCTGCATTGTGAGAATCTGTGATTCTTTGTTTCATGGAAAACTCTGAATGTGCGCTTTAAACGATTAGAGGAATGGGTTTTTTAAAATGTGATAATGATGGTTGTAGTCAGATTGGTTGATGGGGTGAATGGTGTCCTTGACACGCTTGCCTTGTTCACATTGATTAAAGCCATGCTGTTTAAAAAAGGTTTTCATGTTTTTTCTTTAAATCTATTGTTGTTGTTGAAGTTTGTCAGTTTTGGAATGAAAGATTCACTTTTCATCCTGTTATCCCTTTTTCAAGTTGAGAAAAATTACATTCGTTTTCAGGATGGAAAGATTTATTTTTTTTAAGAAGGAATTAAATAACATCTTTTTTATTTATCGCTGGAATAATTTTCTCCTGTGTTAAAAGAAAAAAAATCTAAGAATTATTGTATCATACACATTTCGACTTTTTAAGAATTTCACAACTTCCCATTTGAAGGCAAATTAATATTTCTTACATATTCAAAGTTGACCAATCCAGCATCAGTTGTGAACAAATGACATCGGGAATACTGGTTAGTTCTACAAACTTATCATTGCTTTGTGAAAACATTTGTGGTACAGTCCCGTGAATGATGGAGGGAATAAGACAATGATAGAACAACGCCTCTATGGTGAATGATAGAGGGAATAACACATCACAATGATAGAACAACGCCTTTACGCCGTGATCAGTATGATATTGAGTTGTCCTCTCTTCCATATATTTATCGTTTGGTATTGACTGCAAAAATGTCTGTATGGTCAGGGAACTTGTTATCGGTTAACGAATCATTGAAAGATTTTTAATTGTGTTGCATGTTTGATTTGCCCAACAACGATTATGTCCCTTTGACAAACATGTGAGATAATGAATCTACTCATTGTTGGTACTGGTACTCTCATAGGTGAGAATTTCTGGATAAAGGTCTTTTCAGTGAAAAATATTTATTACAATCCTTCATTTAAGGCACCGGCCCAGTGTCGGCTGTAAAACTATTACATTTTTCAGGCCTGTAAATTTGTCGGCAATTTTGCTCCGCGGGAAAAAAAATTAATAAAGATTTTTCATTTCGTTTCTCAGCCTATTGAATTGGTAAATTTCTAAGAAATATTACGGGAAATGGGGATCTTTGCTCATGTTAAATTGAAAAAGCTTTGGCTTCTTGGAGGTCATTGTCCCCATGATCCCCTCCCAGGACTCTGCCCTGGATCGGGACCCAAATGTCTCGCGGATTTTCAGGCCTGATTTTTGGATATTGCATGTTTCCATATTTTTTAATCTGGGTTATTAAAGTTAGAGAACTCTAAGCCTTGTGAGCTGGTGATTATGAAAAATGAAAATAGATAATGATGTTCGTTTCATACAAACGATTTGGGAGATCAAGACATTTCAATTTCAACCAAAACAGCAGAGAACACGACAAGGAAGGATCAACAAAATAAATGGATTCCTCTGATGAATGGGTATGTGTCATTTGGTATGGAGGGAATTTGGAATACCGGATGCATTTCCGTACAAGTAGCCCAAGTTGCTCACTGTGACAACATGGGTGATTCTTGTTGACATCAGACATCTTGTTGATGAGTTATCTATACTCCTTCGTGGAATGCCTAGGCGACGATATCTTATGATATCATGGCGCAAAAGGCATAAATTAGAATTAGAAGTAGGCCTACCACAAGGGTTGTTCTGTGCTGATATATGGATCCTATTTTAGAATTCCAAAAGTAAAAGTGCAAGAATATCATTTTGTTTTATATTTCTCTGAAGTGTGATCAAAGGCACAGCCATTCATCTGAATTGCCTCGTCGAGTTCAAAACAAGTCAGGATGGATTCATTCATAGCAAATTGATGTCCACAATGTCCCTGATACTGATACTTTTATGAAGTCCCTAGGTCATGGGTTGAAGGCTTATAGACATCTGGTCAGCTTAATCCATTAATATATCTCCAAGTCGTCATTATTTTGCACTTTATGCAAGTATTTTTGACTTAAAACATGTATGCCGAGCTTTTCATGAAAAATTTTCAGACAATTTTGTCAGCTGCTACTAACGTGTGTAATTTAGCACACACTGTCTTCGAGGAGGCACGGATGTGACGGTTTACCAAACGTTACCTTTACCGTTGTTGTTTTATTAACAACACATGAGGAAGTCTCTTTATTTGTCTTGAAAGATTTGCGTATTTTATTCTATTCTATTATATTATATATCATATTATGGCATATCCAATTGATCAGTGCCTCTGGTTCATTTTGTTCTCTCTCGCTGAATATGTCAAATAATTAAATCTATAATATTATCAGTCGAGGCCAAAGACAGGTGTGGAAGATGATGTGTCATTTGTTGATTTAATGTGTACTTGTTGTCTCAGAACAAATGTTTTCAGTGCGTCATGAAATTATCAAAGCTGCTTAACCAAGTACCGATGTCTTATGGGATTGTAGAAAGTGGTAAACGAAAATAATTATAATAGGGAATAAGATTGGCCGTGAGGACGAGAGACGCATGCGCACAACCAACATGACGTTCTCTCTCTAATAACTTTTCCGTCGGTGACGTCACAGACTATGGGTGACGTCCAATCAAGGGACGCTACTCTTCCGCTAATCTCATTCCCTATTGCTTCCAAATAAAAATAAAGGAAACAACAGTCTATACATGGAATGGTTTGTGCTCAAATCCCTTCTTTTTCAAAGAGTAACAAAATAAATAAGATAAAACGTTAATACGTCACGTTCAATCTAGACAGAAGATGGAAAAATTCTCACTCAACATGTCTAGTCTGGGAAATACGATGGGTAAAAGTCAACATATGTCTGCTGTCTCTCTGGATATAACATGAAGTACAGTAGTAACAGTTTAATTGGTTTTGTTATGGGCTGAAAAAGGGTTTTGAGTCCAAGACATTCCGTGTGTAGTATTTCGTTCTTCAATTATTTTTTTTAAGCTGTTGTATTCAATTTTATGCATAACTTTTTTTCCAACCCACAGCTTGTAGCAGCTTTGTGTTGACTTTGAGTGGAATTGTATTGAATGTACTTGTGTTGACTTTGAGTGGAATTGTATTGAATGTACTTGTGTTGACTTTGAGTGGAATTGTACTGAATGTACTTGTGTTGACTTTGAGTGGAATTGTATTGAATGTACTTGTGTTGACTTTGAGTGGAATTGTATTGAATGTACTTGTGTTGACTTTTGAGTGGAATTGTATTGAATGTACTCGTGTTGACTTTGAGTGGAATTGTATTGAATGTACTTGTGTTGACTTTGAGTGGAATTGTACTGAATGTACTTGTGTTGACTTTGAGTGGAATTGTATTGAATGTACTCGTGTTGACTTTGAGTGGAATTGTATTGAATGTACTTGTGTTGACTTTGAGTGGAATTGTATTGAATGTACTTGTGTTGACTTTGAGTGGAATTGTATTGAATGTACTCGTGTTGACTTTGAGTGGAATTGTATTGAATGTACTTGTGTTGACTTTGAGTGGAATTGTATTGAATGTACTTGTGTTGACTTTGAGTGGAATTGTATTGAATGTACTTGTGTTGACTTTGAGTGGAATTGTATTGAATGCACGAATGTCTGGGCTGCTGCTCCACCAGATATAATTCAACTGGCATAAAGTACAACACATTCATTGTAACGATCGCTTTGCCATATCAAGGTGTGTATGTATTTAAGATTCGTGTAGTTTTACCTGTTTTATTTTTGTGATTGTGTCTGTGGGTGATGATGATGTTTGTTTGTTTGTTTGTTTGATTCCTGCACGGTACAATATTATTATGATTATAATGTACAGTTTATAACCTATTCGAATAATACAACTATTGATAAACTGTATATTTATCTTAAAAGAATAAACAATGTTACAACATTATGGAACACAGCATGGTTAACGAGTTAGTTTTTGTTGTTGTTTTAAGTTTTGCTATTCAGCCTTATGTGCTGATCACTGGATGGGGTCTTTGACCTCCCATGGCTGGCAGGAGGTCACGCTGCCTTATGTGCTGATCACTGGGTGGGGTCTTTGACCTCCCATGTTGGGCAGGAGGTCACGCTGTGTCTTCTTTCCACTCCACTCTTATATCTGTTTTTGTCTTGGAATGGGATTACTTGGTTTTGACCTAGCCCTGGCCGGAGTCCTTGATTGGGAGGGAAATAGTCAAATGTGCAGCTATAGTTTTGGAAGATGGTATTTTTTCCCTTGTAAATCATCTCTCTGTTATTTAGTATTACATTTTTTTTTTATTAGTTTGTAAACATTTGAGTGTATTCCTCTTAGAGGGGGACATGTGCTTTTGTCTGGTTCAGACTTTTAGGTCTGGGTGGGGTTCCTGACCTCCCATAGTGGGCAGGGAGGTACTTGCTGTGTCTTCTATCCCCTATATCTGTTTTCCAACTTGCTTTCTGTCTTTGTCTTGGAAAGAGATTACTTGGTTTTGTCCTGGCCCTGGCCTGAGTCCTAGCTGGGAGGGAAACAGTCAAATGCATAGTTATTGTTTTGGGAGATGATATTTTTTTCCTTGTAAATCATCTCTCTGTTATGTATTATTATGTTTGTTATTTTTAATGTATAATGTAAGCATTTGAGTGTATTCCTCTTTGTTGGATTTTGTGCTTGTGTCCGGATGAGACTTATAGGTGATCTCAAACTAAGTACATTGATGGTTTACTCTTGGAATCTGCATCTGATCCCTATTTGTTCCCAGTTCCCCTTTGTCTTCCTTTCTCTTGGGTGCTTTAATTGTAATTCTAGAACTTTTTACTATCACATTTTCTTCCTTTTTACTGGCGCTGATATAACCTAAATGTGTTGCAAGTGCCGTAAAACCCTTAAAAACATAAAACAGACTTTTAGGCGATTTCACTGGGTGGGGTTCCTGACCTCATATAGTGGGCAGGGAGGCACTTACTGTGTCTTCTTTCCCCTTATATCTGTTTTCCAACATGCTTTCTGTCTTTGTCTTGGAATGAGATTACTTGGTTTTGTCTCGGTCCGGTTGGATACCCTGGCTGAGAGGGAAACAGTCAAATGTATAGTTCCGAGTTTTGAGAGATGATATATTTTTCTTGTAAATCATCTCTCAGTATGCATGGTATTAGTTTTGTTCTACATGTCATCATCATCATCATCATTGCCTTTTTCACCCTGGGTCAGGGTATAGGCCACAGACAAACAGTTTCTATCCTGAGCTAACTTTTTTTATCTCATTCCATGTCTTACCACTTCTCTGTACATCAGCTTCTTTAATTCTTCTCCATGTTCCTCATGGCCTTCCCCTTGATCTTCTGCCCTGAGGATTCCAGTCCAATACTTTCTTTGTTATAGTGGAGTCATTCTTTCTAAGCGTGTGTCCAATCCACCTCCATCGTCTTCTTCCTATTTCCTCTCCCACTGGTTTCTGCTGTGTTCTTTTACATGTAAATGATGTGTAAACATTTGAGTGTGTTCCTCTTAGTGGGACCTGTGCTTGTGTCAGGATGAGACATTCAGATGATCACAAAGTACAACTGGGCAGGGAGGTCCTTGCTGTGTCTGCTATCCCCATGTATCTGCTTTCCAATTGATTTCTGTCTTTGTCTTGGAATGGGATTACTTGGTTTTGTCCTGGTCCTGGCTGAGAGGGAAACAGTTAAATGTATAGAGTTATAGTTTTTTCCCTTGTAAATCATCTCTCTGTTATGTATTGTAATTTTTTAAAACTTTTAACATAATATGATTTGTAAACATTTGAGTGTGTTCCTCTTAGTGGGATCCTGTGCTGGTGTCTGGGTGAGATTTTTGGGTGAATTCAGACTAACTACTTTGATAGTGTGCTCTTGGAATCCACATCGGTTGCCTATTTGAACCAATTCCCCTTTGTCTTACTTTTTCTTGACGTGTGTGCGCGCGCTTGTATAAATGGCTGTGTGTACAAAAATGTCTTTAATGATGTTTTACAATTTAGTGCGCCTAGAGCTGTTTTGTCAACGGGATTGGGCGCTATACAAATAAACATTATTATTATTATTATTATTTTACTTTCGCTGAAATATATTGCAAACCGCTGAAAGGGCAAATAATATTATGAACAATATCAGGCCCGTACGCGTCGTCGTATCACAAATCAAGCAATGCTAAGCGTGTTTAATGGCTGGGTGGGTGACATTGATCATGAAGAATTCTGATCCCAACAAGATGGCCTTGGTAAGGCACTTTACAAACATTACGCCGTTCAACTCGGGTGTGACTGTGTACATGGCCGTAAGTATTTCCGGATGTTGTAAGCATTTTAGGACAAAAAGATTGAGTAACAGACGACTGGTACTGTATGAAATAGAAATATGGTTCAGTAAAGCCTTTTGGGTGAATAAAAGTACCATAAGCGCATTCAGCATGGTAAATCCGTTGCGTGGAAATGCGCCGTTTATTTTATTTTATTTTATTTTGAATATGAAATGAATTGAGGGAAAATAGAATGGGGGAAAAAGAAACATTGCACAGCTATTGAATCAACTTTTATTATGATACATGTTTAGTTTATAATAAATCTTAAAATGATTTGTTAATGAATTTCATAGATTTTAACACTTTCCGTTCGACACGGTCCAATATAAGCTTGACTGTGTAGGCTTGAGGAGTGGATGTCATCGTTTGAATCTTGGGATTGCCTTTAACAAGCTGTGGAATAGAAAGGACGAAATTGACGAGCTCCAAATGTTAATGGTTGATGTTGGTTTGGGACCCCTTGAAAAGCTCTTTGAGCACGTTGAGGTGTTTTTGTATTATATAAAAGTTCAATGTTTAAATTGTGTGTGTGTGTGTGTGTGTCTGTGTGTGTGTGTGTGTGTGTGTGTGTGATTTTGCGCAGATAGTCTTATGCATATGTGTGCTGTAACCAAATGAAAAATTGCCACCATGAACAATAAATATATTATTTTCATCATCATCATTATCATCATCATCATCATCATCATCATCATCATCATCATCATCATCATCATCATCATCAAAAAACATACATTAAACATACTACATACATCCATCCATCCATCCATCCATCCATACATCCATCCATCCATCCATCCATCCATACATACATACATACATACATACATACATACATACATACATACATAGATACATACATCCATCCATCCATCCATCCATCCATCCATCCATCCATCCATCCATCCATACATACATACATACATACATACATACATACATACATACATACATACATACATACATACATACATACGTATATAATCAGAATATAATGGTTTGAGGTTACATACAGACTTGTGTGTTGATACGTTTAATCTGGCGGACAGATGCTATACGTATTTTAACTTAACGCATAGCATCAATACTTACGTTCTGGGGCCTCCGAACAAGTCCCCCATTTCCTTAGACCGGCGCCTGTACACACTCCACCCGAACCGCAATCCGAATTCCTGGCACAGTACTTGTCTCCCTTTGCACAGCGACCTGGTCAATACATCAAATCAAATGTCACCCATCATTTCAAACCGGTATTATGTCCGGCTATGTGGTCTTATGGTATGACACTCGCTTTCGGATCGGAAGGTCCTGGGTTCAAGCCTCGCTCTGCAAATAGTTGAGTCCTTGGAAAAAACTCTTTACTCACATTCTCTCACCGTACTCAGGTGTAAAATGAGTACCTGGCCGTTTATAGCTTTGTCTCTGTCCGAGAAAATTGTAATATCGCCTCATGTCCCGTTCTAAATGTTGTATTGCTGTTGGCCAGGGAGCCCTTGTAAAGGATTTGAGCACATTTAGTGGATATTGCTCTATATAAAAGCTCATTGTTTAAAATATCCGGATGAAAAACGAAAAGTAGTCCTCCTGAACCATCAGGCCCAGGAGTCGGAGTTTGTTCCGGTCTAAATTATAAAAAGAACAACGAAAATAAAATTCCATCTATTCATCCCATAGGGGAAATTTGTCTCTAGGGTCTATTCCAAGGGAAGACTTGAATAACCCAGGCGTCAGCCGCAGTGCAGCGCCGCAAAGTGAGCTAGGGCGATGGGACTTGCTCAAGCTCACACAGCGCAGCGGCGGGTGATCGAACTCGGTACCTTTTGGGTACGAAGCAAAGACCGTACCGCTGAGCCACGCTGCCCCCCCCCCCACCTTCTATAGCGTAAAACAGAAAATAGCAATTGTTTGCTATCATTTGGGTAGGACGCTAGTCTATCGCAAAGTACCTACTTTTCGCCAGATCAATCAGACCCAGCTACCCAATCACTGCTGGTTGGACAGGGGAGGTCGGAAAAAAAATCTCGACTGCACCCGGGATCGATCTCGATCCCTTTGGTTGTGAAGCCAGTGCTCTATCAATGACCAATTGAACCAAATGCTTAAAATTGAATTTAACCGTTAACTCCCGATCTCTGGAAAAACCCATATTTAGACAGTTGGCCAGAAAACTCGTCCTTCAAACATCGATCGATTTAAATGACCCATATCTTTGCAAAATCTTTCAATCCTCAGACTTCGAGAAGTCCCAGGTTTGAGAGTTTTTGCCAAGATAAGGGTCGTTTAAATCGATCGATATTTGAAGGACGAGTTTTCTGGCCAAAGTATTCATTCACTTTTTAAATTTAAAATGTCTGTCTAATGCCATATATACAAAGAGACCCGGTGCTAATATGTCTGGCTAATTCCATAGATACAAAGAGACCCGGTGCTAGAATGTCTGTCTAATGCCATAGATACAAAGGGACCCGGTGCTAAAATGTCTGTCTAATGCCATAGATACAAAGGGACCCGGTGCTAAAATGTCTGTCTAATGCTAGCATGCTATAGATACAAAGAGACCCGGTGCTAAAATGTCTGTCTAATGCCATAGATACAAAGAGACCCGGAGCTAAAATGTCTGTCTAATGCCATAGATACAAAGAGACCCGGTGCTAAAATGTCTGTCTAATGCCATAGATACAAAGAGACCCGGTGCTAAAATGTCTGTCTAATGGCATAGATACAAAGAGACCCGGTGCTAAAATGACTGTCTAATGCCATAGATACAAAGAGACCCGGTGCTCAAATGTCTGTCTAATGCCATAGATACAAAGAGACCCGGTGCTAAAATGTCTGTCTAATGCCATAGATACACAGAGACCTGGGCTAAAATGTCTGTCTAATGACATAGATACAAAAAGACCCGGTGCTAAAATGTCTGTCTAATGACATAGATACAAAGAGACCCGGTGCTAAAATGTCTGTCTAATGCCATATATACAAAGAGACCCGGTGCTAAACCTTATGTCAATGTATTCAGGGTGGGTGGGAAAGATGTTAGAAATGGAATTTATTGACACAGTTATAATACTTGGTTGGGTAAAGTCTATATTTTGGGGGCGAAGAAGCGCGGTGTGATTAACCCTCTACTTACCACCTGCACCAAAATCGTCACATTTGTTACGACACACAATATAGATACATTCTTCTTATTCAGATTTATTTTGTATATCACAAACTTTGAAGAATGACCTTTTTTTTTAATAATAAGAGCATAAAGTTGTTTTGTAGAGAGATTGTTTGAGTTTAAAAAATCAATTTTTCTGCTGGGTCAGCCTGCCATTTTTGGGAAAATACTGAAAATCATCGGTGAAGAGAGAGTTAAGGCATGACACTATGACTTGGATGGAAGGTCCCGGGTTCGAGCCCCGCTTCAGGCACTTTCGATTTTTTCCTTGGGCAAGATTATTAACCCCCAATTTGCTCACTTGGACAGCATGGGTGATTCCTGTTGACATCAGACATCTTGTTTGATGAGTTATCTATATTCCTGGATACACACAGTTTTGTGTGTTGGTCCGTCATACTTCCGGATGGTAATGTTATGAACTTCTTAGCCAAGCGCATACTATCTATATATGAGCTTGGCTAAGAAGTTCATAACATTGCAATCCGGAAGTATAACGGACCAACACACACAAAAATGTGTAATCTTGAACGTTTATAGTCTGGTCAATACTGTTCAGTGAGAATTACTCATAAACGCGGGTGGCAAAAAAAAAAAAAAAAAAAACAATAACAATTACCCGAGTGACGTCAACTCTTTCTATAAAAGCTCACATTAAAAATAATTTGGCTGGCTGATGGTGTGATAATTTTACCTAAACGCACAGCATTAATACTTACCCCTGTACCAAAATGCGGGCACCGTGCATCGGGACTTGACAATGAAACCCCCGATGTTGTATTGAAGTAAACAGCATTGGAATCGGTTGCGACATGGGTCAACCGGGCTACACGCCATTATCTGGTGGACCTGTGGTCAGTTGGAATAGGGATGTGTGTGTGTGTGTGTGTGTGTGTTAGAGAGAGAGAGAGAGAGAGAGAGAGAGAGAGAGAGAGGAATGAAATGAGAGAGAGTGAGAGAGAGAGAGAGAGAGAGAGAGAGAAAGAAAAAAAAAAGAGAGAGCGAGAGAGGGAGGCAGACAGAAAGATACAAAGAGGAAGAAAGGGAGAGAGAGAGAGAGAGAGAGAGAGAGAGAGAGAGAGAGAGAGAGAGAGAGAGAGAGAGAGAAGTGGGGGAGGAAGAGGAGAAGAAGGAGGGGGTTATAAAAAGAGAGAAAAAGGCAAGAGATAGGTACATGATTAGAGAGGGGAAAGAGAGAATGAGGGAGAAAGAGAGAGAGAGAGAGAGAGAGAGAGAGAGAGAGAGAGAGTGTGTGTGTGTGTGTGTGTGAGAGAGAGAGAGAGTGTGTGTGTGTGTGTGTGTGTGAGAGAGAGAGAGAGAGAGAGAGAGAGAGAGATCGAGAGATCGAGAGAAAGAGGCAGACAGAAAGAAACATTTTGAGAGAGCAAGAGGGAAGGGAGACAGAAAGAGAGATAGAGAGAGACGGAGAGAGAGAGATAGAGAGAGAGAGAAAGGGAGAGAGAGAGAGAGAGAGAGAGAGAGAGAGAGAGAGAGAGAGAGAGGGGGGGGGGGGGGGGTGAGATAAAGTTAAAGAGATTATTCTTTCTCGATGAAACGACTGGCTGACTTTGGATGTCAAGCATCAAACACATCCTGAAGTGTGTCGTGTGTCATATCAATGTGTACACAATCACTTGTTTATTATAGTCACCTCCAAGCGAATTTTTTTACGGTCTATCTTTTAAAAACAAAAAGAAACAATCAATTATATAAATAGATTTTAAAAATAACTAACTAAATAAATAAATGAATGAATGGATTAAAATAAATAACACGCACACACGCGCACACACACACACACAGACACACACACACACACACACACACACACACACACACACAAAACAAACGACATAAACACCAGCCACAATACAGTGCCACCAAAGAGAGCAATGATGCTGTTCGCTTGGCTAAGAAACTCACAACATCGCCAACCGGAAATATAACGGACCAACACAATGCGGAACCTTAAACGTTTATGGATAGTTCGAAGATGACGTCACTCACGTCTTTGTTATTGTTTTTTGCCATCCGTGTTTATGAGTAATGCTCACTGAACTGTATTAACCCGACTATAAACGTTCATGGATACACATAGTTTTGTGTGTTGGTCCGTTATACTTCCGGATGGCAATGACATGAGCTTCTTAGCCACGCGCATACTATCTATAGTCTGGTTCATACAGTTTAGTGAGAATTACTCATAAACATGGATGAAAAAAAAAAACAATAACAAAGACCTGAGTGACGTCAATTTCGTTCGATCTATATAGCTTTCGGATCGGAAGGTCCTGGGTTCGAGCCTCGCTTGATGCATAGTTTAGTCCTTGGAAAAAGCTCTTTACTCACATCCTCTCACCGAACTCAGGTATAAAATGAGTATCTGATCGTTAACAGCGTTGTCTCTGTCAGAAAAAAAAATGTAATATTTATCGCCTTTACAGGCGACATGTCTCGCCCTACATGTTAAGTGTTGCTGTTGGTCAGAGACCTCTTGTAAAGCGCTTTGAGCTCGTTTAGTGGATATTGCGCTATATAAAAAAAGCTCCATTTAAGATCGAAATTCTCAAATTTAAAGTATTGATTATAACACAATGGTGTAGACATTTGCCACAGACAACCAAACATTCAATAAATACCGTGAGGGAGATGAGGAAAATCAGGTGGAGAAACCAAATTGCCATGATGTGGGAAATATAGAAAAACCTCGTTTGTACCGTCAAAATGGTTTTGACAGTTATCACCACGACTGACGAGAAAAGAATAAGACTGTCCTATGGGTTTCCGACTATTACTTATCACTACGACTGTTATTATTATTATTATATCTCACTGTCGTCTGTAACAATACACCAGTTACATACGTTAATTACCTATTTTTACGTGTCAATTGTTACAATATTATACTACGAGAGTCTTCATGTTTTTCTCTTTGTTCTGAAGACAGTTGTTCGGAAAGTGCGTGGTAACACCTTCCTTCGAGGATGCTAACATCCGGTCAGTTTCTACGATGACCTTGAGGTCATCAAAGGGTATCTTAGAGTCAATAACAGTGAGTGAAAGGGCACACAGTTCAAAACATACTTTCTCTATCTGTCTTTCTATATTTAATATCTATCAATACATAATCTGTCTTTCTTTCCATCTATCTGTCCCTTCAGCCTTCCATCTATCCACCAACCACTATCTATCTATCTATCTATCTTTTTATCATTCTATCTATCCATCTATTTATCTATCTATCTGTCTATCTATCTATCTATCTATCTATCTATTTATCATTCTATCTATCCATCTATTTATCTATCTATCTGTCTATCTATCTATCTATCTATCTATCTATCTATCTATCTATCTATCTATCTATCCATCTATCTATCTATCTATCTATCTATCTATCTATCTATCTATTTATCATTCTATCTATCCATCTATCTATCTATCTATCTATCTATCTATCTATCTATCTATCTATTTATCTATCTATTATCATTCTATCTATCTATCTATCTATCTATCTATCTATCTATCTATCTATCTATCTATCATTCTATCTATCGATCTATCTATCTATCATTCTATCGGTCTATCATTCTATCTATCTATCTATCATTCTATTTCCATCTATCTATCTATCTATCTCTATCTATTTATTTATCTATCTATCTATCTATCTATCTATCTATCTATCTATCTATCTATCTATCTATCTATCTATCTATCTATTTATCATTCTATCTATCTATCTATCTATCTATCTATCTATCTATCTATCTATCTATGATTCTATCTATCTATCATTCTGTCTATCTATCTATCTATCTATCTATCTATCTATCTATCTATCTATCATTCTATCTATCTAAGAAAATATTTTATCTTTAGAAAAATAAACAAGCATTAGAAGGCACTGGAAAACTAAATACAAAATATAAAATGTATGCAATGTTGTTTGTTTATTCGTTCTGTATGAATATGCCTCAATCACAAGTAAATTCTAAATCATATAAATTAATATCTATGGGAACCCAAATAAAATGGTGATACTCATGAATTACAAACCTATTCCGGGTTGTCTGTGACACGTTTCACACCAATCGTACTACGTAAACGTAAAGACTCAAAGATCGGACGACTTTTCATCACCATCTACAAACGTGCACTTGTTTGCAAATCTGATAACCCAATTCCTTATGGGCTCATTGTTGTAATGGAAATCTAAAAAAATGACGTAAAATATAGTCCATTACAACAATGTTGGAACCCTCAGGGCAGAAGATCAAGGGGAAGGCCACGAGGAACATGGAGAAGAATTAAAGAAGCTGATATACAGAGAAGTGGTAAGACCTGGAATGAGATAAAAAAGTTGGCTCAGGATAGAGAAGGATGGAAACTGTTTGTCTGTGGCCTATACCCTGACCCAGGGTGAAAAAGGCATTGATGATATAAGTGGGTTCGGATGTCAGACCTGTATATATGTACACGTCGCCATCTCCCTATTTGTTTGTTGTTGTTTTTTTAAATTTTATTTTAAAGGGTTCTACGGCGCTTGCAACACATAGGTTATATCAGCGCTAGTAAAAAGGAAGAAAATGGGATAGTAAAAAGTTCTAGAATTAAAAATAAAGCACCCAAGAAAAAGTAAGACATAGGTGAACACTGGGAACAAATAGGGATCAGATGTAGATTCCAAGAGCACACTATCAACGTACTTATTTGAGACCACCTATAAGTCTAATCCGGATACGAGCACAAAATCCAACAAAGAGGAATACACTCAAATGCTTACATTATACATTCAAAACAACATATATAATAATGCATAACAGAGAGATGATTTACAAAGAAAAAAAATATCATCTCCCAAAAAAATAACTATGCATTTGACTGCTTCCCTCCCAGCTAGGACTCCGGCCAGGGCCAGGACAAAACCAAGTAATCTCATTCCAAGACAACGACAGAAAGCATGTTGGAAAACAGACATAGGGAGATAGAGGACACAGTATGTATCTCCCTGCCCACTATGGGAAGTCAGGAACCCCACCCAGCATCTCCCTATTTGAATTGAGTTGGTTCTAAATGAAAAATCAAACTATCAGCGTCCATTATATATCTATATCCACACGAAAAAAATCTATACAAGTGTATAGGGAATGAGATTAGTGGATGAGTAGCGTCCCGTGATTGGACGTCACCCATAGTCTGTGACGTCACCGGCGGAAAAGTTATTAGAGAGAGAACGTCATTATGGTTGTGCGCATGCGTCTCTCGTCATCGTGGAAGCACAACCAACATGACGTTCTCTCTCTAATAACTTTTCCACCGGTGACGTCACAGACTATGTGTGACGTCCAATCAAGGGACACTACTCTTCCGCTAATCTCATTCCCTATATGAAACAGCGACAGACAAAGCAGAAAGAAGAATACTCGAAAATAAAATCATCCATGAATCCAGCCTGCCTTGAGTGGGCATCGAACCTTGGACCTCCTGATTTCATAATACACATTTTTAGATGTTTATCCCGCGCCAGTGCCTACTCCCTAATTTGTTTCTATGTCCACAAGATGCTGCATCAATCTGATGGAGATACACCAAGTCTCAAGGAGGAGGAGGAGCATTGATGTTTGTGTTACTTTTTGACCTTCTTCCAATTCAAGCAACCTGTGGAGAGAATTGAAAAATGTTACAGTCAATGACGTAATCAGTCGGATGGTCTAAAGGTTTGACTGCCAAGATTAGATAGAAGGTCAGTTTAAAAAAAAAAAGGAAATGAGTTCTTGTCATAAATGATTAAATCAGCTCTTTTTGTACATCTTTGGGAAATATCAAAGCTCAATTTCACTTCTAAATATTTTTGACAGCTATTCAATTTGAAAAAGTATGACATTTGAGAAAAGTTGCTGGATACCTTTCCCCTATATCCATAACTTCAAGACCATTCACCCGATTTACTTCAACTAAAGATTAAAATGCTCTGGGGAGCAAATTCTTTCAGAAAATGAAAAAAAAATTTATGCATTTCCAAAAATTTCACCGTCCGACTGATTACGTCATGCCCTGACACAAATGTTTGCTGTCTTCAGAAATTTCATTGAGTTATTTATCAATTTACTACCTTGTGGTTGAACATAACAGACCGAGCCATCTTTTCGTTGCTGTAAAAACGTTAAAAACGTTAATACATAGATAAGAATAAACGAAATACTCTGATGGAAATTGAGTACCTGGTGGGTGGCAGAGGTATCTCTATCTAAAAAAAAAAATCAAAAACAAACAAAAAACAAAAACAAAAACCAAAAACAAACAAACAAACAAACGACAACAACAACAAAAGAACCCCCCAAAACCCTCAAACAAAACATACAAACAAAATAAAATTTTTAAAAAATTCAAAACTAAAATGGCGCCTTACAAGCCTCATCTCCCAACCTAGATACATGTTATTATGTATTGCTATTGCTTTTGGTTAGGAATTTCTTGTATCCCACTTAGAGCGCTCCGAAGTGGATAAAAATGGGCTGTATTATGAAAACTCAAGTTTCCCCCCCCCCCCCCCCAAAAAAAAAAAATGATGTTTTGATGACGTACCAGAATGACACGTCCCCCAATTCTTGTAAGTGGCGCCTCGACACACTTGGTTTTCATTGCAGTCCGAGGTTTGGGCACAGAAGTTGTCACTTTTCGTACATCGATCTGGGCAAGACGATCAAAGAAAACAAATGGAAAATTTATTACATACACGGTAAAGATAGAGAAATAGCTATAGATAGTATGCGCTTGGCTAAGAAGCTCATAACATTGCCAACCGGAAGTATAACGGACCAAAACTATGTGCATCCATGAACGTTTATAGTCGGGTTAATACAGTTGAGTGAGCATTACTCATAAACGCGGATGGCAAAAAACAATAACAAATACCTGAGTGACGTCATCTTCGAACTATCTATTTAGAAATCAGAAAGTAGTTCTTCATAGACAAAAGGTCCACAGTGCCGGAATTTGTCTCGGTATCTATAGCGTTAAACGGTCAGTAGCAATTGCTTGCTACCCTTTGGATCGGATGCTAGTCTATCGCGATAAAATAAAACAAAAATATACTACTTTAATCTAGGTTTAATTTTGGGAGTTGCGAAATAAAAATTCGAATAGTAAAGTATTTCAGAACCAAATGGTCCGTGGAACCAAAATTATCCCAGATTCTAGCTATAGGGAATGAGATTAGCGGAAGAGTAGCGTCCCTTGATTGGAAGTCACGAGCGGAAAAGTTATTAGAGAGAGAACGTCATGTTGGTTGTGCGGCATGAGACACTTCACCGAAAGCGAGGACGAGAGAGACGCTTGCGCAAAACCATTTTGACGTTCTCTCTGTAAGGTGACGTCCAATCAAGGGACGCTACTCTTTCGCTAATCTCATTCCCTTGCTTGCTGCTCTTTGGATAAAACCATGGTCTATCGCAAAGTACTCTCAGCCAAAATATAAATAAAGACATAAGATGTAGATGGAATGAAGTTGACGTCACTTGGGTCTTTGTTATTGTTTTTTTGCCATGAGTAAATCTCACTAAACCGTATTAACCTGACTAGAAACGTTCAGGATTGCACATAAATTTGTGTGTTGGTTTGTTATACTTCCGGATGGCAATGTTGTGAGCTTCTTAGCCAAGCGCATACTATCTATACTATTTATAAATAATGAAATGGAATTTCCTCTATTCATCCTCACGGGGATCTTTAGGATCTATTCCATGTGAAAAACCAGGCGTCAGCCGCAGTGCAATGCTATAAAGTGAACTACGCGTAGTATCGAAGTGACTTGCTCAAGGTCAAAAAAAGCGTCGGGAAGTCGAACTTGGTACCTTTTGGGTACAGAACTAAGACCATACCAATGTACCACGCTGCCCCCTAAAACTACAACAATGTGCTGCTATGTGGTCTTGTGATATGACAATCGCCATCGGATCGGAAGGTCCTGGGTTCGAGTCCCGTTCTGAGTCCTTGGAAAATGCTCTTTACTCACATTCTCTCACCGTACTCAGGTATATAATGAGTACCTGGCCATTAGCAGCATTGTCTCTGGAAAAAGAAACTGTACTATCGCCTAACAGTCGCCATGTCTCGTCCTACATGTTAAGTGTTACTGTTGGCTAGGGACCCATTGTAACGCACTTTGAGCACGTTTAGTGGATATTACCGTAGCCTTCGTTATGTTATAGCCTGATACTGAAATCCAAACGAACTGGCAGTTTGACGTCATTATTTGGTTTTTGCACCGTCTATTGAGTTGTCGTAAGTAGAGCTCATGGAAACAAGTTATTTCATTGGTTGAACTCATGAATACAACTCACGATTTGTTTTCTTTTGTGGCAAAAGACTGGCATTTTGACGTCATTTTTTGGTCAGTGTCAGGCCATAACTTTTATAAACGGACCAACACACAAAACTGTGTGTATCCACGTTAATAGTCAGGTTAATACAGTTCAGTGAGCATTACTCATAATCGCGGATGGCAAAAAACAATAACAAAGACCTGAGTGACGTCATCTTCGAACTATCTATACCACATAGCCGAACTGACCTTTGTGCCAGAGTCTGGGTTTCACACACTTGGACCAGACAAAATTTTCTTTGAACTTGAGCTTAACGAGAAGGAGACAGCATTGGTGGGAAGGGCATCGCTGAGTGTAGGCGTTACACGCATCGGACACGGGAACCTGGTGAATGACACATTGATATTGACATGAAAGATTTGGTATGACAATCCATTTCTGACCTGTTAATTTGATGCCTGATTTGAATCCCGTTGTGGGCCATTAAAGTTTAGCGCAAGGAAAAAGCAGATTACTCATTTTCTGTCAGCGAACTCAAGTTTTAAATGAATACTTTTACGGTTTAGTTGTCTGTCGAAAACAAATTGTGATAGCGACTTATATGCGTCATTTCCTGTCATGTATTACTATTGGCTTAGGACCCCATGGGAAGAGCTTTGAGCACATTTCGTGAATATTGTGTCATATGAATTTGCAAAATTTTTCGACTTGAAAAATCCCTTTAAGTTCTAGGCTACGGTGTGATGGGAAACAAGAAAATTCCTGCTTCTCATTCTATTTGGCTGAAGGTGAAATTGAAGCAAAAAATAAGCTTTCATATAGCGCAATATCCACTATACGTACTCAAAGCGTTTTACAGAGTGTCCCTAGCCAACAGCAACACACAAATTAAATGATAGTAAAACTGAGATTTTAATGTGTGGAAGGCCGAGTATCCTTAAACAGACAAATAAATCACCTATTACTCTCGGAAATAGCACAATAGAATTTTCAAATAAAGCAAAAAACCTTGGCGTCATCATTGATAACGATCTTTTCATGACAATCCATGTGAATATCACCATACAGTCTATGTTCATAGAAATGAAAAAATAGGCAAAATTCGTAATTTAATACCGAAGCATATAGCAGAACTTTTAATTAATTCCCTGGTTTTATCTAAATTGGACTATTGTAACTCCCTTTGGGCGAATTTAGCTAAAGACAAATTAGCAAACTTCAGGTTACTCAAAATAACGCAGCCAGGCTCATTGTACGCAATAACAAAAAATACCCGTCAGCAACTCTTCTTCTCCGTGAGTTACATTGGCTTCCTGTGGAAAAAAGAGTTGCCTATAAGATTTGTACCGTTGTCTACAAATCCCTGAGCACGAACAGTCCCTCCTATATTAAAGACCTTCTAAACATATATGTCCCCAATAGAAACTTGAGGTCAAGCAATGACCAATCAATCCTTGTCAAACCTAAGCCATTGCGTAAAATAGGTGAACAGTCTTTTCAATTTTCGGCACCCCATTTTTGGAACTCTCTCCCATCACACGTGAGATGCTCGGATTCGTTGACAACGTTCAAATCTCGCTTAAAGTTTTATCTTTTTACGTCATAATGTTGCAATATTATTTTCATATTTTGTTGTTGTTAAATTGAATTCGTATCACGTTTCCTTCACACTTGTCTCACTGTAATATGTTTTGTTTGATATCACTGTAAAGCGCTTAGAGCCTGTGACAACGGGGTAAAGCGCTATATAAATGTCATTTATTATTATTATAAAGAAGGAGACATAACGCCTGTTAGGCGATAATACATTTTTTTCTGACAGAGACAACGCTGTTAATGACCGGTACTCAAGGCTCGAGCCCAGGACCTTTCGATCCGAAAGTGAATGTCATACCACAAGACCACATAGCCGCACAAAAGCTCCAAATGAAAGCAAAATGCAAAAAGTCGGCAGAAGTTTTCGGGACAAACCGTGATCAGGCAATTAGTCGATGTGCGGCTGTGTGGTCTTGTGGTATGACACTCGCTTTCGGATCGGAAGGTCCTGGGCTCTAGCCTCGGCGCATAGTTGAGTCCTTGAAGAAGGCTCTTTACTCACATTCTCTCACCGTACTCAGGTGTAAAATGGTCCGAAAAAATTGTATTATCGCCTAACAAGTGCCATGTCCCGTCCTTCATATTAAATGTTACTATTGGCCAGGGACCCCTTGTAAAGCGCTTTGAGCACGTTTAGTAGATATTGCGCTATATAAAAGCTCAATGTTTGAAAAACCAACATTTTGCCACAACCTAAATTCTGCATTGTGTCAGAATGACTTGTATCTATCCTGGCCTCTATTGAATCAATAATGAATTCCTTCAAGTTTATCGGGTTAAAGTTCGCGTTCAACCCCAGGCATAAACAATCGACACTCGGATTTATCTTCCTTCCAACGCATTTTGAGCAAATGATAGTTGGGACCTCCGTTTTAAAATCCATCTGCGATATAATAAATACTCAGAGTAATTAGAAACTTAAACCAAGAAAAGAAAGAAAAAAAAAAAAAGAAAAAATTCCAATCCTCAAAACCAACGATGGAACCCTGGGACTTAGGACGAAAAGGTGAATGATTTACCTCAACACCATCAGCTCCGCCCCCCCCCCTTCTCCCATTCCCCCACCCCCGCGAGCCGCAGCGCAGTGCCATGCACGTATGGCACAAATAAATTATAAAAGGCTATTGAAATAATGAGTACCGATGACGTAATGATGATTAGAAAGGATAGGAACAGCCACTTACCGCTATACAACAACACATTATTATGGTTATCACTAGGGTACGTAATGAACAACACGACATGGCCGACTTGTGTTATTTCCTATGGAATAGAATGGGATAATATCACACTTGGAGTGGGTGTGTGTGTGTGTGGGTGTGTGTGTGTGTGTGTGTGTGTGTGTGGGTGTGGGTGTGGGTGTGTGGGTGTCTTTCTGTATTCCTTTGGTTTTCAAAACGATATGATGCATTCTGAACACACCTTCTTGAGTTGTCGACAGAGAAATTTGTCCTACTGTTCCTTGACAAAACGTCTTTTTGGCAATTTCGCTGGACAATTTTGAACTTGTGTGGCTTTGGGATTTTGTATAGATAGTATAGATAGAATGCGCTTGGCCAAGGAGTTCACAACATTGCCATCCGGAAGTATAACGGACCAACACACAAACTCTGTGTAACCATGAACTTTTATAGTCTGGTTAATACAGTTTAGTGAGAACAACTCACAAACGCGGATGGCAAAAACAATAACAAAGGCCTGAGTGACGTCATCTGCATACTATCTATACGCTTGGCTAAGAAGCTCATAACATTGCCATCCGGAAGTATAACGGACCAACACACAAAACTGTGTGTATCCATGAACGTTTATAGTCGGGTTAATACCGTTCAGTGAGCATTACTCATAAACGCGGATGACAAAATATAATAACAAAGACCCGAGTGACGTCATCTTCGAACTATCTATTGATAGTTCGAAGATGACGTCACTCAGGTCTTTGTTATTGTTTTTTGCCATCCACGTTTATGAGTAATTCTCACTAAACTGTATTAACCAGACTATAAAAGTTCATGGTTACACTGAGTTTTGTGTGTTGGTCCGTTTCATTCAAATTAATGTCACACAAGATTCTGTGTGTGGTATGATTGACCTGGCGGGTAGAACTGATTAGTAGTTTACTTAAATGCATCTGTCATTTGATGGTATCCGTTTAACTACAATAATCATCAATTGTTGTGCCGTTAGATCAATCGTTCAGTACACAAAATTGGGTGTCAGCTTGAATATGCCTAATATCACGTATTTAGTGAGAACTAATGACCTAATCGGCGGTAAATACAAGACAGCAACAAAGAGCTGTGTGACGTCATCTTCATTCGGTCATTCGGCAAAGCGTTTATTTGACATTTTGACCTATAGAATTCTATAGATCGAATGCGCTTGGCCAAGGAGTTCACAACATTGCCATCCGGATGTATAACGGACCAACACACAAACTTTGTGTAACCATGATCTTTTATAGTCTGGTTAATACAGTTTAGTGAGAACAACTCACAAACGCGGATGGCAAAAACAATAACAAAGGCCTGAGTGACGTCATCTGCATACTATCTATACGCTTGGCTAAGAAGCTCATAACATTGCCATCCGGATGTATAACGGACGAACACACAAACTCTGTGTAACCATGAACTTTTATAGTCTGGTTAATACAGTTTAGTGAGAACAACTCACAAACGCGGATGGCAAAAACAATAACAAAGGCCTGAGTGACGTCATCTTCATACTATCTATAGAATGGCTGAATGATCAAAAATGCGTTTCGTCGACGTTTGGCCGTGAGTGTGTTTTGGTCAAAGGCTGATTGACTGCTCGTTATAGATAGTTCGAAGATGACGTCACTCAGGTCTTTGTTATTGTTTTTTGCTATCCACGT
>NC_088361.1:101914782-101934782 GCF_034508935.2 Berghia stephanieae | reverse complement strand
TTTTTTTTAAAAATATCGTTGTTGTACATATAATTGTTGATGTGAATGGTGTATTTGTTGTTGTTGTTGTTGTTGTTGATGTTGTTGTTGTTGTTGATGTTGTTGATGTTGTTGATGTTGTTGTTGATGTTGTTTTTGTTGTTGTTGTTGATGTTGTTGATGTTGTTGTTGATGTTGTTGTTTTTGTTGTTGTTGATGTTGTTGTTGATCTTATTATTGATGGTGTTGATGTTATTGTTGATGTTGATGTTGTTGTTGTTGCACAGGCTGTTGTCTTTGCGGCTGATGCTGCTGATGGTGGTGGCGCCTGTTGCAATGACGACAAGACGAGAATGATAGTGATGATGTTGGTGATTATGATGACGATGGTGATGATGATGATGATGATGATGATGATGATGATGATGATGATGATGATGATGATGATGATGATGATGATGTTGGTGATTATGATGACGATGGTGGTGGTGATGATGATGATGATGATGATGATGATGATGATGATGTATGATGGATGATGATAATGATTGATGATGATGATGATGGATGATGATGATGATGTATGATGATGATGATGATATGAGATGATGATGATGATATGATGATGATGAATGATGATGATGATGATGATGATGATGATGATGATGATCGATGATGATGATGATGATGATGATGATGATGATGATGATGATGATGATGATGATGATATGATGATGATGATGATGATGATGATGATGATGATGATGATGATGATGATGATGATGATGATGATGATGATGATGACGATGATGAGATAACGAATCAATCAATATTTGAAGGACGAGTTTTCTGGCCCAAATTTATAAATTAATGGGTTTTTGTTTCCTAGCACTGCAGTGTAGTAATAGTAGCACATTCCAATATTCAATACCGGGGCGGGACCCAGCCTGACTCGTCGAATATCCGTCCTAGAATTCACCCGCCGAGTCATTTAAATGCGTTATCTCCCTTGTCCAATCCAATCGTCTCACACCGACTGCTATGACTATCAACCCCCCACCATTTCTCATTCTATATGATCTTATTAACATCAAATCACGGAAGAAAACGGCCATATTTCAATTATTTCTTTCATCAAACCAAAAACAATCACCCCAACAATTCAGCCGTACTTTTAGAAAACACGTTTTTTTTTTAAAATTTGGCCAGAAAACTCGTCCTTCAAATATCGATCGATTAAAATGATCCTCATCTTGTCAAAAACTTTCTAACCAGGGACTTCACTGAAGCCTTCAAGGAAATCTTAGGTTTGACAGTATTTGACAAGTCGAGGCTCATTTTAATTGGTTGATTTTTGAAGGACGAGTTTTCTGGCCAAATTTATTAAAATGTTAATTTTCCGATTACGACAGAAAAGGCTGATGAGATTATCAATTATGGCTGAAATGAGGATCGGGTTTCACGAGTTTGGCCAAGTAATGAATGCCATGCGTTTGGATAAAATAATCACTTGTTCTGCCTCCCGGATGACTCGCACAAACACACAAAATTCACGTCATTGTTTATAAACAACCATGTTTGTCCGAGCACGTGTGAAGATGTGTCAAAAATTCCATGTTTTGATTGGTCAAAAATGTCAATTTAATTAATTTGATTAGCTCAGAGATTCAGATCATAGCCTTTATTTTAACTTATCAATTCTATGTGTTTAGGTAAATTACTCACAACACCCGCGAGCCACAAATGACGTACAAACACACACAGTAAACTTGAACGTTTATTGATGCATTGCATTTATTTTTTTTAAAAAACAACTCATAACATTTGCCATCTGGATATTTGAACGTACCAAAACATAGAACAATATGTAACCTGAAACGTTTATAGAGTGTATGCTCTTGGCTAAGAAGCTCATAACATTGCCATCCGGAAGTATAACGGACCAACTCACAAAACTGTGTGTTACCATGAACGTTTATAGATAGTTCGAAGATAACGTCACTCAGGTCTTTTTTATTGTTTTTGTCATCCGCGTTTATGAGTAATGCTCACTGAACTGTATTAACCCGACTATAAACGTTCATGGATACACACAGTTTTGTGTGTTGGTACGTTATACTTCCGGATGGCAATGTTATGCGTTTCTTAGCCAAGCGCGTACTATCTATAGGCAGGTTAATCCAGTTTAGTGAGACTTACTCATAAACACGGATGGAAAAAGACAATAACAAAGACCTGAGTGACGTCAACTTCGAACTATCTATTACGATGGCTACGGTTCTAGTGACAGGCTATAAGTTGACAATGGCTACGGTTCTAGTGACAGGCTATAAGTTAACGATGGCTACTGTTCTAGTGTCAGGCTATAAGTTGACAATGGCTACGGTTCTAGTGTAAGGCTATAAGTTAACGATGGCTACGGTTCTAGTGCCAGGCTATAAGTTAACGATGGCTACGGTTCTAGTGACAGGCTATAAGTTGACAATGGCTACGGTTCTAGTGACAGGCTATAAGTTAACGATGGCTACTGTTCTAGTGCCAGGCTATAAGTTAACGATGGCTACGGTTCTAGTGTCAGGCTATAGGTTAACGATGGCTACGGTTCTAGTGTCAGGATATGAGTTAACGATGGCTACGGTTCTAGTGTCAGGCTATGAGTTAACGATGGCTACGGTTCTAGTGTCAGGCTATGAGTTAACGATGGCTACGGTTCTAGTGTCAGGCTATGAGTTAACGATGGCTACGGTACTAGTGTCAGGCTATGAGTTAACGATGGCTACGGTTCTAGTGTCAGGCTATGAGTTAACGATGGCTACGGTTCTAGTGTCAGGCTATGAGTTAACGATGGCTACGGTTCTAGTTCAGGTTATGAGTTAACGATGGCTACGGTTCTAGTGTCAGGCTATGAGTTAACGATGGCTACGGTTCTAGTGTCAGGCTATGAGTTAACGATGGCTACGGTTCTAGTGTCAGGCTATGACTTTACGATGGCTAAGGTTCTAGTGTCAGGCTATGAGTTAACGATGGCTTCGGTTCTAGTGTCAGGCTATGAGTTAACCATGGCTACGGTTCTAGTGTCAGGCTATAAGTTAACGATGGCTACAGTTCTAGTGTCAGGTTATGAGTTAACGATGGCTACGGTTCTATTGTCAGGCTATACGTTAACGATGGCTACGGTTCTAGTGTCAGGCTATGAGTTAACGATGGCTACGGTTCTAGTGTCAGGCTATGAGTTAACGATGGCTACGGTTCTAGTGTCAGGCTATACGTTAACGATGGCTACGGTCTTAGTGTCAGGCTATGAGTTAACGATGGCTACGGTTCTAGTGTCAGGCTATGCGTTAACGATGGCTAATGTTCTAGTGTCAGGCTATACGTTAACGATGGCTACGGTTCTAATGTCAGGCTATGAGTTAACGATGGCTACGGTTCTAGTGTCAGGCTATGAGTTAACGGTGGCTACGGTTCTAGTGTCAAGCTATGAGTTAACGATGGCTACGGTTCTAGTGTCAAGGTATGAGTTAACGATGGCTACGGTTCTAGTGTCAGGTTATGAGTTAACGATGGCTACGGTTCTAGTGTCAGGCTATGAGTTAACGATGGCTACGGTTCTAGTGTCAAGGAATGAGTTAACGATGGCTACGGTTCTAGGGTCAGGCTATACGTTAACGGTGGCTACGGTTTTAGTGTCAGGCTATAAGTTAACGATGACTATGGTTCTAGTGTCAGGCTATAAGTTGACGATGGCTACGGTTCTATTGCCAGGCTATAAGTTAATGATGGCTACGGTTCTAATGTCAGGCTATGAGTTAACGATGGCTACGGTTCTAGTGTCAAGGAATGAGTTAACGATGGCTACGGTTCTAGTGTCAGGCTATACGTTAACGATGGCTACGGTTCTAGTGTCAGGCTATGAGTCAACGATGGCTACGGTTCTAGTGTCAGGCTATGAGTTAACGATGGCTACAGTTCTAGTGTCAGGCTATAAGTTAACGATGGCTACTGTTGTAGTGTCAGGCTATAAGTTGACGATGGCTACGGTTCTATTGTCAGGCTATAAGTTAACGATGGCTACGGTTCTAGTGTCAGGCTATAAATTAACGATGGCTACGGTTCTAGTGTCAGGCTATAAGTTAATGATGGCTACAGTTCTAGTGTCAGGCTATAAGTTAACGATGGCTACAGCCCTAGTGTCAGGCTATAAGTTAACGATGACTACAGTTCTAGTGACAGGCTATAAATTAACGATGGCTACAGTTCTAGTGTCAGGCTATATATTATCGAGGGCTACAGTTCTAATGTCAGGCTATACATTAACGATGGCTACGGTTCTAGTGTAAGGCTATGAGTTAACGATGACTATGGTTCTAGTGTCAGGCTATAAGTTGACAATGGCTACGGTTCTAGTGTCAGGCTATACGTAAACGGTGGCTACGGTTCTAGTGTCAGGCTATAAGTTAACGATGGCTACGGTTCTAGTGACAGGCTATGAGTTAACGATAGCTACGGTTGTAGTGTCAGGCTATGAGTTAAGGATGGCTACGGTTCTAGTGTTAAGGAATGAGTTAACGATGGCTACGGTTCTAGTTTCTGTCTATAAATTAACGATGGCTACGGTTCTAGTGTCAGGCTATGAGTCAACGATGGCTACGGTTCTAGTGTCAGGCTATGAGTTAACGATGGCTACGGTTCTAGTGTCAGGCTATGAGTTAACGATGGCTACGGTTCTAGTGTCAGGCTATGAGTTAACGATGGCTACGGTTCTAGTGTCAGGCTATGAGTTAACGATGGCTACGGTTCTAGTGTCAGGCTATGAGTTTACGATGGCTAAGGTTCTAGTGTCAGGCTATGAGTTAACGATGGCTACAGTTCTAGTGTCAGGTTATGAGTTGACGATGGCTACGGTTCTATTGTCAGGCTATACGTTAACGATGGCTACGGTTCTAGTGTCAGGCTATGAGTTAACGATGGCTACGGTTCTAGTGTCAGGCTATACGTTAACGATGGCTACGGTCTTAGTGTCAGGCTATGCGTTAACGATGGCTAATGTTCTAGTGTCAGGCTATACGTTAACGATGGCTACGGTTCTAATGTCAGGCTATGAGTTAACGATGGCTACGGTTCTAGTGTCAGGCTATGAGTTAACGGTGGCTACGGTTCTAGTTTCAGGCTATAAGTTAACGATGGATACGGTTCTAGTGTCAGGCTATGAGTTAACGATGGCTACGGTTCTAGTGTCAAGGTATGAGTTAACGATGGCTACGGTTCTAGTGTCAGGTTATGAGTTAACGATGGCTACGGTTCTAGTGTCAGGCTATGAGTTAACGATGGCTACGTTCTAGTGTCAGCTATAGTGTCAAGTCATATCGAGCTTAATAACGATGGCTACGGTTCTAGGGTCAGGCTATACGTTAACGGTGGCTACGGTTTTAGTGTCAGGCTATAAGTTAACGATGACTATGGTTCTAGTGTCAGGCTATAAGTTGACGATGGCTACGGTTCTATTGCCAGGCTATAAGTTAATGATGGCTACGGTTCTAATGTCAGGCTATGAGTTAACGATGGCTACGGTTCTAGTGTCAAGGTATAGTTAACGATGGCTACGGTTCTAGTGTCAGGCTATACGTTAACGATGGCTACGGTTCTAGTGTCAGGCTATAGTCAACGATGGCTACGGTTCTAGTGTCAGGCTATAAGTTAACGATGGCTACAGTTCTAGTGTCAGGCTATAAGTTAACGATGGCTACGTTGTAGTGTCAGGCTATAAGTTGACGATGGCTACGGTTCTATTGTCAGGCTATAAGTTAACGATGGCTACGGTTCTAGTGTCAGGCTATAAATTAACGATGGCTACGGTTCTAGTGTCAGGCTATAAGTTAACGATGGCTACAGCCCTAGTGTCAGGCTATAAGTTAACGATGACTACAGTTCTAGTGACAGGCTATAAATTAACGATGGCTACAGTTCTAGTGTCAGGCTATAAGTTAACGATCGCTACAGTTCTAGTGTCAGGCTATAAATTAACGATGGCTACAGTTCTAGTGTCAGGCTATAGAATAACGATGGCTACAGTTCTAGTGTCAGGCTATAAATTAACGATGGCTACAGTTCTAGTGTCAGGCTATAAATTAACGATGGCTACAGTTCTAGTGTAAGGCTATAAATTAACGATGGCTACAGGTTCTAGTGTCAGGCTATATATACGAGGCTACGGTTCTAGTGTCAGGCTATACATTAACGATGGCTACGGTTCTAGTGTCAGGCTATGAGTTAACGATGGACTATGGTTCTTAGTGTCAGGCTATACAGTTTACGATGGCTACGGTTCTAGTGTCAGGCTATACGTAAACGGTGGCTACGGTTCTAGTGTCAGGCTATAAGTTAACGATGGCTACGGTTCTAGTGACAGGCTATGAGTTAACGATGGCTACGGTTCTAGTGTCAGGCAATGAGTTAAGGATGGCTACTGTTCTAGTGTCAGGCTATGTTAACGATGGCTACGGTTCTAGTGTCAGGCTATAACATAACGATGGCTACGGTTCTAGTGTCAGGCTATAAGTTAACCATGGCTACGGTTCTAGTGTCAGGCTATAAGTTAACGATGGCTACGGTTCTAGTGTCAGGCTATGAGTTAACAATGGCTACGGTTCTAGTGTCAGGCTATGAGTTAACGATGGCTACTGTTGTAGTGTCAGGCTATGAGCTAACGATGGCTACGGTTCTAGTGTCAGGCTATAAATTAACGATGGCTACGGTTCTAGTGCCAGGCTATACGTTAACGATGGCTACGGTTCTAGTGCCAGGCTATAAGTTAACGATGGCTACGGTTCTAGTGTCAGGCTATAAGTAAACGATGGCTACGGTTCCAGTGTCAGGCTATAAGTTAACGATGGCTACTGTTGTAGTGTCAGGCTATGAGTTAACGATGGCTACGGTTCTAGTGTCAGGCTATAAGTTAACGATGGCTACGGTTCTAGTGCCAGGCTATACGTTAACGATGGCTACGGTTCTAGTGCCAGGCTATAAGTTAACGATGGCTACGGTTCTAGTGCCAGGCTATACGTTAACGATGGCTACGGTTCCAGTGTCAGGCTATAAGTTAACGATGGCTACGGTTCTAGTGTCAGGCTATAAGTTAACGATGGCTACGGTTCTAGTGTCAGGCTATAAGTTAACGATGGCTTCTGTTCTAGTGCCAGGCTATAAGTTAACGATGGCTACTGTTCTAGTGTCAGGCTATAAGTTAACGATGGCTACGATTCTAGTGTCAGGCTATAAGTTAACGATGGCTACGGTTCTAGTGTCAGGCTATGAGTTAACGATGGCTACGGTTCTAGTGCCAGGCTATAAGTTAACGATGGCTACTGTTCTAGTGTCAGGCTATAAGTTAACGATGGCTACGATTCTAGTGTCAGGCTATAAGTTAACGATGGCTACGATTCTAGTGTCAGGCTATAAGTTAACGATGGCTACGGTTCTAGTGTCAGGCTATAAGTTAACGATGGCTACGGTTTTAGTGTCAGGCTATACGTTAACGATGGCTACGGTTCTAGTGCCAGGCTGTGAGTTAACGATGGCGGCGGTTCTAGTGACAGACTATAAGATAACGATGACTACGGTTCTAGTGCCAGGCTATAAGTTAACGATGGCTACGGTTCTAGTGACAGACTATAAGTTAACGATGACTACGGTTCTAGTGCAAGGCTATAAGTTAACGATGGCTACGGTTCTAGTGACAGACTATAAGTTAACGATGACTACGGTTCTAGTGTCAGGCTATAAGTTAACGATGGCTACGGTTCTAGTGACAGAATAAGTTAACGATGACTACGGTTCTAGTGTCAGGCTATAAGTTAACGATGGCACCCGTTCTAGTGACAGACTATAAGTTAACGATGGCTACGGTTCTAGTGACAGACTATAAGTTAACGATGGCTATGGTTCTAGTGACAGACTATAAGTTAACGATGGCTACGGTTCTAGTGACAGACTATAAGTTAACGATGACTACGGTTCTATTGTCAGGCTATAAGTTAACGATGGCTACGGTTCTAGTGACAGACTATAAGTTAACGATGACTACGATTCTAGTGTCAGGCTATAAGTTAACGATGGCACCGGTTCTAGTGACAGGCTATAAGTTAACGATGGCTACGGTTCTAGTGACAGACTATAAGTTAACGATGGCTACGGTTCTAGTGACAGACTATAAGTTAACGATGGCACCGGTTCTAGTGACAGACTATAAGTTAACAATGGCTACGATTCTAGTGTCAGGCTATAAGTTAACGATGGCTACGGTTCTAGATCCGATGCAAATTACTTTGAGATTGATTGTCGTCCTATCCATAAGGAATTAAGCAAATATTACTGTATAACGCTATAGAGACCGGTATAAGCTCCAACACGCTCTGGTTCTTTTTTTTTCAAAACAGCACAATAGCATCCTGGCTGCAATCGAGATTCACCCCCCCCCCCCATTCCATTCTGTCCACGTTGCAGTGAGGCCACTTCTGAAGACATATCCTGGTTTTCTTCCTCGTCGTTTGTCGATCGTTGAGTTTCTTTTAACGTCATCGATGCCTCGATATTCAATCTACAAGACTGCCGATTTCATCAAAACAAAACAACACCATCTGCAAAGGGATAATTGAATATACTCAAATTTCACTCCAAAGAGTCTCAGGTTTCACAAAAGTTTACTACGACCTATGGGCCAATTAATTAATTTTTTTTAAAGATAGGAAACAATATTATGTTATGTTTGTTTTTTCACCTCCAAGATACTGGAAATTTCGGCATCAATTTGGTTTCCATTCCGGAATGGACCAGTCACCTAATTAAATTAATAAATGAAACACGATCAGAAATATTTCAATATTGTGCATTTTTAGTTTTACGTAAAAACTATCGTTTCATCAATAAAATGCATACAAAAGTCGTTTTAAATAGGTTTCATTCTTATTTGAATGGTAGTGGTAGGAAATGGGTAGGGGGTGGTTAGGAGTCTGTTAGAATAACCCACAAGCATGCCTGTGATACAGATTCTTTGTCTTTCGGTGTTCCACAAGGATCGGTCTAAAGTCCTCCAATATTCACACTGTACACTGTACATCTCTGGATGTTGTAATACTCTTCAACAGTCGTAACTTCACTTCCTTCCTAATGACGCATGGAAACTTAGTAACACTGGCTCTAAACTATCGGAACAATGGCGGACGCCCGTATGAAATATTTCCCCGGCGAGCGTAAAAGCGTATCCAGAGGGAATAAAAACATAAATTTTATTATGTTTTGACTTTTATTCATTCTGATCACAAGAGATGTGGAAAGTTCTAGCCAGCATGAAGAATAAAAAGTAATGATTTTCTTTGTTTAGAACCAAGATGGCCGCCGTTGCCGGGCGGCGTGACATCAGACTACTGAATCCAATTAGCTCCTATTTTTTCCCCTGGATCTCATTGAACGCTAATTGTACGCAACTTTAATTTGTTATCGACTCGTGTGATGCGCACCAAGTCATTTGAAAGTTGGAGGCGTGCTTAATTGCCCTTATAGGGAATGAGATTAGCGGAAGAGTAGCGTCCCTTGATTGGACGTCACTCATAGTCTGTGACGTCACCGGCGGAAAAGTTATTAGAGAGAGAACGTCATGTTGGTTGTGCGCATGCGTCTCTCGTCCTCGCTTCCATGCGCACAACCAACATGACGTTCTCTCTCTAATAACTTTTCCGCCGGTGACGTCACAGACTACTCTTCCGCTAATCTCATTCCCTATAGACTGGATGAGAACGGACAGACTAAAATTGAATAGTGACAAAACTAAAACAAATATTATCGTTAGAAAAAATACATTGTAACAATGGTGGAATATCGTCTACCCATATTGATATTGACGATTACAAAAAAAGCATAGATTAACAGCGTTAACAATGTTGTCTTTGTCCGAAAAAAATTGTGAGTAAAGAGCCTTCTCCAAAGACTCAATTATGCGATGAGCGAGGCTCAAACTCAGGACCTTCCGATTCGAGAGCGAGTTTCATACCACTAGACCACATAGCCACGTGCACAGCCGCGTGTAATCATCAGGTCTCAGCTGGATTATATGATGGGGATGATGATGATGGTGATGGGGATGATGATGATGATGATGGGGATGATAATGATGGTGATGGGGATGATGATGATGATGATGATGGGATGGGGATGATGATGAATGATGATGAGATGAGTGATGATGTATGATGATGATGATGATGATGATGATGATGATGTGATGATGATGATGATGGATTGATGATGATGATGAGTGATGGTGATGATGTGATGATGATGATGATGATGATGATGATGATGATGATGAGATGATGATGATGATGATGATGATGTGATGATGATGATGATGATGATGTGATGATGATGATGATGATGATGTGATGATGATGGATGATGATGATGTGATGATATGATGATGATGATGATGTGATGATGATGATGATGATGATGATGATGATGATGAGATGATGATGATGATGATGATGATGATGATGATGATGATAGATGATGATGATGATGATGATGATGATGATGATGATGTGATGATGATGATGATGATGATGATGATGATGATGATGATGATGATGATGATGATGATGATGATGATGATGGATGATGATGATGATGATGATGATGATGATGATGATGATGATGATGATGATGATGATGATGATGATGATGATGATGATGATGATGATGGGATGAATGATGATGATGATGATGATGATGATGATGATGTGATGATGAGATGATGAGATGATGATGGATGATGGATGATAGAGATGATGAATGATGATGATGATGATGATGATGATGATGAGATGATGTATGATGATGATGATTGATGATGATGGATGATGATGATGATGATGATGATGATGATGATGATGATGATGATGATGATGATGATGATGAGATGATATGATGATGATGATGATGATGATGATGATGTGATGTATGATGATGATGATGATGATGATTGATGATGATGATGAATGATGATGATGATGATGATGAGTGATGATGATGTGTGAGATGATGATGATGATGGAATTATGATGATGATGATGATGATGGATGATGATGATGATGATGATGATGATGATGATGTTGATGATGATGTTGATGATGATGATGATGATGATGATGATGATGATGATGATGATGATGATGATGATGATGATGATGGAATTATTGATGATGATGATGATGATGATGATGATGATGATGATGATGATGATGATGATGATGATGATGATGATGATGGAAATCATGATGATGATGATGATGATGATGATGATGATGATGATGATGATGATGATGATGATGATGATGATGATGATGATGATGATGATGATGATGATGAAGAAGACGTAGTATTTCACCATTAGTGTTTCAGGACGAGACACAATACTATTGTATACAACACCACGATGACAAAACTCACTGTTTTCATTCTGATCCAATAATTTTTATTGACTATATCTATCGGTCAATTCAATTAAAACAAAAATAAACCTGGAAAAGGAGAAGGCGGAGGAGGAGCAGGAGGAGGTCCGGGGGGGTTGCGATGAAGAGGTAGGAGGTGGGGGGGGGGGAGAAGGGGGAGAAGAAGAGGAAGGAGGAGGTCCGGTGGGGGGGGGGGGGGGGGGAGTTGAAGAGGAAGGAGGAGGGCGGGGGCGGGTGGAGAAGAAGGGGATGGTGATGGTAATGGTGTTGGAGGTAATGATTGCACTCTTCCTCACTTGCTCAAACATAATCACCTCTCTCTCTCTTCCTCTCTCTCTCTCTCTCTCTCTCTCTCCTCTCTCTCTCTCTCTCTCTCTCTCTCTCTCTCTCTCTCTTTCTCTCTTTCTCTCTCTCTCTCTTCCTCTATCTCTCCTTCTCTCTCTGTTTCTCTCTCTCTCTCTCTCTCCTCTCTCTCTCTCTCTCTCTCTCTCTCTCTCTCTCTCGCCCACCCCTCCCCTTTTCCTATAATTATCTATCTCTGGTATCACAGAACATTTACACTCTACATAATAATAATAGGGAATTTGAAAAACAATAATAATAGACTCTTATATAGCGCACGGAATCCTCTTGGTGCTGTACATTGCAACATTTAAATTACTTTCGCCGACTTCGCTTAGAAAGAATGACACAACTATGACAAAGAAAGTATTGGACTGGAACCCTCAAGGCAGAAGATTAAGGGGAAGGCCACGAGGAACATGGAGAAGAATTAAAGAAGCTGATATACAGAGAAGTGATAAGACATGGAATGAGATAAAAAAAAGTTGGCTCGGGATAGAGAAGGATGGAAACTGTTTGTGGCCTATACCTTGACCCAGGGTGAAAAAGGCAATGATGATGATGATGATAGAGAAGGATGGAAACTGTTTGTCTGTGGCCTATACCCTGACCCAGGGTGAAAAAGGCAATGATGATGATGATGACTTCAGCAACCTTTGAGAGACCGTCACTCGAAAACACTTCACAATTTGTATCTAAAGGATATTTTCTAATTCATTTCTGATCAATTTAATTTTTTCTTTGAAACATTGGCCAAAACAGACTGTCTACCCCAGTCACCAGTAACTTCCATGAAGATGATATCACGTGACATATCGTCTCCTATCAGTATAAGGTCGAGACGAACTAGAAGCGGTTAAGCGGTTTTGTGGTATGACACTCGATTTCGGATCGGACGGTCCTGGGTTCGAGCCTAGCTCGGCGCATAGTTGAGTCCTTGGAAAAAGTCTCTTTACTCACATTCTCTCACCGTACTCAGGTATAAAATGAGTACCTGGCCGTTAACAGCGTTGTCTCAGTCCGAAAAAAAAAATATGATATCGCTTAACAAACGTCATGTCCCGTCCTATATTATGTTAAGTGTTGCTGTTGGTCAGGGACCCCTTGTAAAGCGCTTAAAGCACGTTTAGTGAATATTGCTCTATATAAAAGCTCAATCTAAAGAAAAATATATCGTAAAATAACTAAAACGCCAGTTTTTAGTTTTTGTCACTTTAATCAACTTCATCTTTCGTCTTTTGTAAAACCAACGCGTACATATCTCCAGGTCTGACTACCCAAATCGTTAAGGGCTCATTAATTATTGTGATGAAAAAAAAAAAAGCAAATCTCAGACAAACATGTGTCCATTACAACTACGTTAAATCAACGTTAAATCCAGCCCATAATTTTTGTGTTCGGTCGTAAAATAAAACCTAAAATAATCCCAGATTCATATATTTGACTTTGAATTCAATATCCAGCTTGTATGTTAATACGGCATTGTACCGATTGGAGACGAAAAGCCACATATACATTCGAAATGAACAAAAATGAAGACAAGAGCTTCAAAAATATTTTTAAAAAAGAACAAAATACCAAACACGGAACGTTTCGGGTCAAAACCCTTCTTCAGCCATCAAAAAAGAACAATGAATACATAAATACAAAACTGAACGAGTAATAAATATCTTTATGCTTTCATTGTTCTTTTTAGTTGGCCGAAGAAGGGCTTTGAACCCCGAACCGTTCCATGCTTGGTATTTTATTGTTGTTGTTGTTGTTGTTGTTGTTGTTGTTGTTGTTGCCACTGTTCTATTCATGTTTGTTTCTTACTTCTGACATTCCACAACTTCTAACAGCTTGTTATCACTAATATAAATATTCGGACAATCTTTCGACGTCATCATCTTCAAGGCCCACTCGGAAATATCACGTGACCAGAAGGATCCTGGTTGGTTGTGTGGGTGGAGGAATACCAGGAAAAGGGTGAGGGTTAGGGTTGGGGTTAGGGTTGGGGTTAGGGACTCGGAAACATTTTGGTATGAATTCAATGTCCGTAAATCTACACTTAATCGTATCCGATACGGGCGTTGACGACATCCACACAACTACAACCTATTGAGTGGGATCTATCGAAACCTTAACGGTCTTCCACAAACAAAACGCCATATCTCTATTTTAACCAAAAAACAAACAAACAAAACAACAACAAAACAAAACAAAAAACTCCAAATAACGACAAGCTACAATTTCTCTCTCTCTCTCTCTCTCTCTCTCTCTCTCTCTCTCTCTCTCTCTCTCTCTCTCTCTCTCTCTCTCTCTCTCTCTCTCTCCGCCCCATTCTTTCACCAAACTCAGGGTGTAAAATGAGTACCTGGCCGTTAACAGCGTTGTATACGTCCGGAAAAAATATATAATCTCGCCTAACTGGCGTCATGTCTCGTTCTACATGTTGCTTGTTGCCATTGGTCAAGGACCCCTTGTGAAGCGCTTTGAGCACATTTAGTGGATAATACGCTATACAACAGCTCAGTTTAATTTTAAATTTAAGGGCTCAACTTTGTGTCACACAAAGCGGCACTCAAACCAGAGACGAACCCGTTCAAAGGCGAGTTTCATACCACTCGACCACCAATTCAGACAAGGCTATCTTGATTAATCAATATCTAAAGCAAAATATTCCTGGCTAAAACGGAAAGAAAAAAGGAAAAGTGTTTTACGAGTTGACGCCACTTGGAGTCCGGGAGATAGGAAGTTACAAATAGACCCCGTGACCTCCGTGACCCCCGTGACCCGATAGCGTGTGGAATTTAAACCCTTTAATCTCCAAACACGATTCGTGCTTTGGAAATGACGTCACATACTCGTTTCTATTTTTAGTTCAACCTGCCCGGATTAAAATATTTGAGGCGATAACATTGAAGACATAATTTTAGTCTGTTGTTGAAGAGTTACTTACGACCATTGAAATAGAAATGATTCTCCGATCTACTTCAAAGGGGACATAATATGTGACCCTTCGCCTCAAAACGGTATTAAGTCGGGTTGGTTAAGATGTTGAAAATTGAATTTATAGCCAGAAATATCAGACTTGTGTTGAGTTTGTATGTTTTATTGAGGAGAATGGATACCATGTTTTAGGATGCGAATGCCAACAATTTATATTTTTGACCAGTTTTATCATTAAATTCGGCTTTTAAGCATCTGGTTCGTTCCGACATAATACCGTTTTGAGACGATGGGTCACATATTTTAATCGAGACAAGTGCATTGGAAAATAGGGAGGGGGCTATTACCGGCGCTCACGTCAAACAGTAAGACGGGCACTCTGTGATTTCTTAGGACAATTCAATATCGAACCCGTGTCGATTCACGTTGATTTGATCGAACGGTCTGCAGTGACGTCACCGATCGATAGCTATGATGTCAATCGATGCTGAGTGTAGTAAGTGATCGGATTGGTGGCAAATGTTTCAAACCTTTGACGTGAACCAACCGTTTTGTCCTTGGAATAGGCCCTTTATATTCTATAGACGAGTATGAGAGGATGGCCTATGGCAGTAAACTGAAACAATAAGAATGAGAACATTTCTATATCACTTTGTGACGAGGCCTCGAATCTCGTACAACAGAAGATGTTATACTAGATGTGGGATGAAACCTCTCTCTCTCTCTCTCTCTCTCTCTCTCTCTCTCTCTCTCTCTCTCTCTACCCCCCCCCCCCACCTCTCTTTCCCTCTCTATCTCTTTCTTCTTCTCTCCCGCTCTCTCTTTCTCTCTCTCTCTCTCTCTCTCTCTCTCTCTCTCTCTTTCTCTCTCTCTTGGTTCAAATTGCCTGCAGAAGAAATAAGATATATTGTATTGCGTATGGTGATATATAGATATGCACGTGTATATGGGAATATTTATTTTATTCAAATTTTAACGGATGATTGAGAATTATATTTTATAAATTATCTTTATATTCTTAAATTTCTCATAAACCATTGATATAATATTTGATACGGGAGATGAAGATAGAAAGGGGTGGGTGGGGAGTTGTGGCAAATCGTTAACTTTTATTGAAAAAAAGGACACCTTTCTTATGAATAGCACGCTAGCCTAACGCAAAGTACTTTCTGCCAGATCTAACAGACCCAGCTACCCAATCACTGCTGGGTAGACAGAGGGGTCGGAAAAAATATCGACTGCACTCGGGATCGATCTTGGTCCCTTTGCGTTTGAAGTGAGTGCTCTACCAAGTGAACCAAAAAAATATATATTAGAAAATGAAAGGTAGCTTAAAGTTTCAATGTTTGATAGAGGAAATTTGATATAATCTAAAATTGCAAAAACTAAAATCTGGACTGATCGCTCAAAGCGTTTAGTAAGTCTGGATGGCTCCGGTATTGGAAAATGAATTCATCGATAGAAATGCCAGTTTTGTCTAATTTATTTATTTCTGTTTAGAAGAGAGATGAAAATTTGCTGAAAAGCCGAAAACTTGTTGCCATCTGGTCCAACCATACACATTACCGTCTAGGGGCGATAAGAATATTTCTAACATCGTCTCACCTGTCTACGTCATAATGTAGGTTTGGTCGTTTTTCTTGTCGCCACAACACAACCCAATTAATGTCACATTTAAGAACACAAGCATTTTATTCTAAAATGACAACAAGGAATCATTAAATATTGAAGACGTTCATTTATTTGTCTTACTTCGATTCAAATCAGTTACGAGTCAACTAGTACATTTGCCGTACTCTCAATAATTATAGGGACAGCGTGGCTCAGCGGTACGGTCTTTGCTTCGTACCCAAAAGGTACCGAGTTCGATCACCCGCCGCGCTGTGTGGCCTTGAGCAAGTCACCTCGCCCTAGCTCACTTTGCGGCGCTGCTCTGCGGCTGACGCCTGGGTTATTCCAGTTTTCCCTTGGGATAGACCCTAAAGCAAAATTTCCCCATGGGGATGGATAAAGGGAATTTTATCTATTTTATTTTAAAACATTTTTTACAAAATTTTGTCCAGAAAACTCGTCCTTCCAATATCCATCGATTAAAATGACCCCCATCTTGTCAGAACTCTCGAACCTGAGGCTTCCCTGAAAACTTCCTTGACGTCACAGGTTTTCGGTGTTTTAACAAGACGAGGTTCAATTTCATCAATGTCCAGTTGTAGGGCGGATTTTCTGGAAAACCAAAATCTTAATGTGTTTCTTTTTTAGAATGCGTCAGACCTTCTTCTCGTATAGGGAATGAGATTAGCAGAAGAGTAGCGTCCCTTGATTGGACGTCACCCTTAGTCTGTGACGTCACCGGCGGAAAAGTTATTAGAGTGAGAACGTCATGTTGGTTGTGCGCATGCGTCTCTCGTCCTCGTGGAAGCCTCTCAAGTAGTAGTAGTAGTAGTAGTAGTAGTAGTAGTAGTAGTAGTAGTAGTAGTAGTAGTAGTACGAGTAGTAGTAGTAGTAGTAGTAGTAGTAGTAGTAGTAGTAGTAGTAGTAGTAGTAGTAGTAGTAGTAGTAGTAGTAGTATTAGTAGTAGTAGGAGTAGTAGTAGTAGTAGTAGTAGTAGTAGTAGTAGTAGTAGTAGTAGTAGTAGTAGTAGTATCGTTCGGCTACACTTCTATGTTCAAGGTATCAATCCAGGTTCGGAAGTCATCATCACATTTGTTGATGGTTTCAAATCCCCCTTCCAGTTTTGTCTCTGGGCAATCTAGTACGAGGTGGTTTGCATCTTGTGGTGCTAGGTTGCACTTTGGGCATGTTGGTGATTCTTGGAGCCCCCATTTGTGCATGTTGGCAGCTGTTCTTGTATGTTTTGACCTCTCAAGTAAAGTCTTTAGAACATCAGCTCGGACCATCTCCAATGACGTCACTTGGCATGGTATCTGCTTCGATTCTGTTGCCAGCCTTCATGCCGATCCATTGTGGGATTTTGCTTCAACTTCCGACCCATCCTGCAAAATAACTTGTATTGTCAGATATTCTTCTCTTCTTCTTCTTCTTCTTCTTCTTCTTCTTCTTCTTCTTCTTCTTCTTCTCTCTCTCTCTTTTCTTCTTCTTCTTCTTCTTCTTCTTCTTCTTCTTCTTCTTCTTCTTCTTTTCTTCTTCTTCTTCTTCTTTTCTTCTTCTTTCTTCTTCTTCTTCTTCTTCTTCTTCTTCTTCTTCTTCTTCTTCTTCTTCTTCTTCTTCTTCTTCTTCTTCTTCTTCTTCTTCTTCTTCTTCTTCTTCTTCTTTCTTCTTCTTCTTCTTCTTCTTCTTCTTCTTCTTCTTCTTCTTCTTCTTCTTCTTCTTCTCTTCTTCTTCTTCTTCTTCTTCTTCTTCTTCTTCTTCTTCTTCTTCTTCTTCTTCTTCTTCTTCTTCTTCTTCTTCTTCTTCTTCTTCTTCTTCTTCTTCTTCTTCTTCTTCTTCTTCTTCTTCTTCTTCTTCTCTTCTTCTTCTTCTTCTTCTTCTTCTTCTTCTTCTTCTTCTTCTTCTTCTTCTTCTTCTTCTTCTTCTTCTTCTTCCTCTTCTTCTTCTCCTTATAAACCGACTGTCACAGCCAGACTGAGCATTACTGTCAATGTTGCATAGACAAAAAGAGGAAAAAATACTTCACTGTTCTCATCACAGGCCATAGATCATTTTTAAAGGCCTCGATGTTGCTCAGAAGGTTGATATCGGCTGACAAGTTACTCCGTAAGCGGAACTGATTTAAGGAAATTGTGTAAAGATGATTGTTAAATTTAGAAAGACAATAAAACTCTGAAAAAGTGTGTATAGGGATTGAGATTAGCGGAAGAGTAGCGTCCCTTGATTGGACGTCACCTTACAGAGACAACGTCAACATGGTTTTGCGCATGCGTCTCTGTCGTCCTCGTTTTCGGTGAAGTGTCTCATGCCGTTTTCACCGGAAGCGAGGACGAGAGACGCATGCGCACAACCAATATGACGTTCTCTCTCTAATAACTTCACGCCGGTGACGCCCGATCAAGGGACGCTACTCTTCCGCTAATCTCATTCCCTATGAAACAGAGTCAGCCTGACAAAGCAAGAAAGAAAAATACAGGAGAAAAAAACTATCCCAAAAGATCAACCTTTATACCTCGACTGTCAAGGGAGACTGAATATTTTGGGGGGTAGTTGTTTTTTTTTCTTGTGTGTTTTCTTTCTTTGTCTAACACTGTTTCCTACAGACATCGTTTCCTACACACATTGTTTCCTACACGCATTGTGTCATACACACATTGTTTCCTACACACATTGTTTCCTACACACATTGTTTCCTACACAAATTGTTTCAGAACTTTTCTTACAACAGTGCCTGCTCCTTAATTTTTACATAGAAAGAGAGGGAGTGAGGAGTGAGGTATGTAATATTCATGATGAACCAAACAACGATCAACAATGACTTGCCGTCGACATCGTGTTTGGCCTGAAGGACCTGAGGCCATTCGCCGTCGGCCATTGACGTAAAGCATTGATGTCATATAATTTGGCTTTCCTGGCCGTTACAAATAAATAGGCAATGTGTAGGTAAACGATGTTTAATGCCTGATGTTATAATAAATTTATATTATTTTAATGGTTGTGACGGGTAAAATTATCATCAAAAACATCATGGATATCCCGTCGTGCTACTTAAGTAAACATGTTTTTCCCGGAGGATATAATCCAACCTTTTCTTGTTTTTACTATAAAATTGACTATTTTGTTTTTACCATGGCAGCCTGGCTCAGCGAAAAGGTCTTGGCTTCGTACCCAAAAGGTACAGAGTTAGATCACCCGCCTCATTGTGTGGCCTTGAGCAAGTCACCTCGACCTCGCTCACTTTGCAGCGTTGCACTGCGACTGACGCTTGGGTAATTCCCGTCTTCCCTTGGAATAGACCCTAAAGACAAATTTCCCCTTGGGGATGAATAAAGGGAATTTGATTATTTATTTCATTATTATTTATTAAAATGTATTTTTGGCGACAGTTCGATTATCACCCAGACCAAATCATGTTTCAAACATACAACCATATAAATGCTCGCTTTCTTTATGAAATGTTGACTATTATAACATTTTCTAAAATATCAGTATTCATAAATCTATTATAAACAGAATAAATTAGTTTTATGAAAACATTATATTCATATTCAAAGGGAAGTAACTCAGTTTAGATTGGCAAATCTTTAAGATTATAACATGTTATGGAACGTGAGTTGTCTCCCCCCCCCCTCCCC
>NC_088361.1:101902282-101909782 GCF_034508935.2 Berghia stephanieae | reverse complement strand
CACCTTCAACAACCAGACTTAAATCGAGAAGACCTTTCCACCTAACAAAAATGGCAGACTTCAGTGTGGAGGAAAACTGGAGAGAAATGTGGAACAGGGAAACACCAAAAGGAGGAAACGTCATTAAAGATCCAACCAAAAGAGTGCCTGCATTCAATAACGCCAGGAAATACTGGATTTCTTCAAACCGCCTCTTAACTGGACATGGCAGAACTGCATCAAATATGTGCAGATGGAAACTTGGAAACAGTGATACCTGCCAGAAATGTCAGGCAGCCCCAGAGACCAGCGATCACATCGTCCTCCACTGTCCAGTCACTAAACTAGAAGGTGGCTACGAAATCATTCTTAGGGCGGAGGAAGACTTTAGAAGCTGGGTTGACGAAATACATTTGGAGGTGTAGCCATACGCTACTACTACTACTACTACTACTACTACTACTACTACTACTACTACTACTACTACTACTACTACTACTACTACTACTACTACTACTACTACTACTACTACTACTACTACTACTACTATATAGAAATAATTGGCCTTCAGTAAGATCCAAAAATACTCCAAAGTCCTAATAAAAATAGTTTCTAAGCATAAAATTTTCCTTTTCAATAAGATTTATTGAGCTTTACATACAGCGCAATATCCACTTAATGTGCTCAAAGCGCTTTACATTGAGTCAAAGAGGCGAATGAAGTTCCCTAGTTGTAGCCGACAATTCGTATTTCCACAAATATCTCTTAGTCCTCGGCGTCTACTATTATCATTTACTCATATTACACCGATGTAGACAGTTAGTCACCTTTCTGTCCCGTTGTCTCTTAATGGTATTGTGTATGTCGGGATGAACCTGGGACTTTGAAATGACCTTTAGGCTTGACTCCTTAGACTTTGAATTGATTTATATTAGATGTATATTAGATCGACTTAGAGTTAATATATAACCTATAATAAAAAAATAAATAAATAGATAAACTTCCCTTTATTCATCCCCAAGCGGAAATTTGTCTTTAGGGTCTATTCCAAGGGAAGACTGGAATAACGCAGGCGCAAGCCGCAGAGCAGCGCCGCAAATTGAGCTAGGGCGAGGTGACTTGCTCAAGGCCACACAACGCAGCGGAGGGTGATTAAACTCGGTACCTCTCGGGTAGGAAGCTAAGACCGTACCGCTGAGCCACGCTGCCCTTTAATAGATGTATATTAGATAGACTTTTAGGTAATATATATATATATATATATATATATATATATATATATATATATATATAGTATTTCAGATAGATGGATAGGTAAGTAAATAGAGGAGAGAGAGAGAGAGAGAGAGAGAGAGAGAGAGAGAGAGAGAGAGAGAGAGAGAGAGAGAAGAGAGAGAGAGAGAGAGAGAGAGAGAGGAGGAGAGAGAGAGAGGAGAGGAGAGAGAAGAGAGAAGAGGAGAGAGGAGAGAGAGAGAGAGAGAGAGAGAGAGAGAGAGAGAGAGAGAGAGGAGAGAGGAGAGAGGAGGAGAGAGAGAGAGAGAGGGGGGGGGGGGGGTTGACAGAGAAGACAACACAGATGTCAGTGTGACATGCCCGACCAAATTGAAAACCAAATCAATGCGTTGATTGAAGGTGGACGGAAGTAAAAAAAAACAAAACAAAAAGAAAAAAAACCCAACAAATGAACTGACCACCAAGATAGTTCAGATGCAGGAAAAGGCGAAGGAAGAGGAGAGCTTTTGAGGTGGAGAAGAGGAAGGAGTCGGAGATGAGGGACAGGATGGAGGGGGAAGAGAAGAAGGAAGAAGAACAGACGGGGAGGGGGGGGGGGGGGGAAGGAGACGAAAGGCGTAATACAAATATGTTTTTTTTTTAAATTATTATTATTATTATTATTATTATTATTATTATTATTATTATTATTATTATTATTATTATTATTATTATTATTATTATTATTATTATTATTATTATTATTATTATTATTATTATTATTGAGAAAACATTGTTTCGAATGTTGTCCTTATCACTTCAGCCCTTCCAATTACTTTTATCAGCTATCACACACACACGTTTGCATTTTATTATAGTGGAGTAATAAGTGACAATTCGTCTCCAACCGGTACTGTCTGTGGTGAACATAATGCTTAATATTGAATGCCAAGCTCAGTGTATCAGATTTTGTTTATGATGTGTATTAAGGGCAGATGATGTTTTGTTGGATACACTTTAAAAAATGTATTAATTCAATTCAATTTTTTTTTTAAACCCTATAATTTTATCCAGGTTCTATAGTTTTAGTCATAAATTCAATTTCCATCATCATTATCACTCCAAAATATCATCGTTTGAAGACAAAGGGCAACTTTTTTAATTTTAAAGTCGCTTTTCACCACCCAGGTCACTCCGACCCAATGCTAGATTTATCTAACATGTCCTTTACACACACACCTACGATACTCATGAAGTATTTTACAGAATGCAATGGAGGCTAAGCGCTTACGATACGGCCCGGCCGTTGAAACCAGCCACACCTCATCCACCTATAAATACACCATCCCTTTTAATTTGGCTTAAAACGGCAAGTTTTATTAATAGAATTTAGATGAGTTTAATTCCTTTTGAAATTCTACCTATGGACGTTTTTGATTAAAAAGAAATTGACACGAAGAAGCGGATCGCTTACGAAAGAACCTATTCTCATGTATCGGTATTATATAAAAGGAACGAAATTGACGTCACTCAGTTCTTTGTCGTTGTGTTCAGACAGCGATATTGGTGATTCGTTCTCAGTAAATTATATGAATTAAATAAATTAAATTGAGTTTTTTTTATAGCGCAATATTCACTCAACGCGCTCAAAGCGTGTTACAAGGGGTCCCTGACCAACAGCAACACGTAACATGTAGAACGAGACATGACGCCTGTTAGGCGATATAACCATTTTTTCCGACATAAACAACGCTGTTTACGACAAGGTATTCATTTTACACTTGAGTACAGTGAGAGAATGTGAGCAAAGAGCCTTCACAAAGGACTCAACTATGCCCCGAGCGAGGCTCGAACCCGAGACCTTCCGCTCCGAAAGCGAGTGTCATACCACAAGACCACATAGCCGCACATATCAAATAGACTATAAGCGTTCAAGGTTACACATAATTTTTATGAGTAGGCAATTTATATTCGGCTGATGGATGGTGTGAGTATTTCACCTGTACGCATAGCATCATTACTCACATCACGTCGTTGAATGGAATTGATGAAAAAACTTTTAGAAAATTTGCAAATGGACATGATCTATATTACATTTCCATGTGCTCGAGGTCATTGGTCACATTGCAAAATTTGCTCAAAGTGACCAATTTAGTGAAAAGTGTTCACAGATTTTTAAATATCTAACATCACGATTGGTCATTTGATTCAGCTTGACACATGGGTATGTTTATAACATTTGTAAACAAAGCAGCGTGTTTACATTTGTTAAGAAATATCCAATCGTTGGACAGCAATAAATCACGTGATTGATGACTTGGTTGGACGAACACATGAATATAGATAGTATGCAGTTGACTTCACTCAAGCCTTTGTTATTGTATTTTGCCATCCGCGTTTGTGAGTGATTCTCACTATAGTGTATTAACCCGACTATAAACGTTCATGGATACACATAGTTTTGTGTGTTGGTCCGTTATACTTCCGGATGGCAATGTAGTGAGCTTCTTAGCCAAGCGCATACTTTCTATAGATCGATCCCAATAGGGAACAGACTCTGGCATAAGATTAAAACATTGAAACGTGTTTATGACTATGGGTGATCAGAAGGTCTGAGGTTCGATCCCCAGTCAAGGTAGGCTGACTTTTTACGAATTTCTTTTGTTTTTCGTGGTCTCGCCTGTAATCGACCGTGGCCTATAGATAGTTCGAAGATGACGTCACTCAGGTATTTGTTATTGTTTTTTGCCATCCGCGTTTATGAGTAATGCTCACTAAACTGTATTAACCTGACTATAAACGTTCATGGATACACACAGTTATGTGTGTTGGTCCGATATACTTCCGAATGGCAATGTTGTGAGCTTCTTAGCCAAACGCATACTATCTATAAGCCTGTTAGGCGATCCACGAGTGATTTCATAATAGAGATATAATCGGGCCTCACAGGCGATCTACGAGTGATTTCATCGTAGAGATATAATCGGGCCTCACAGGCGATCTACGAGTGATTTCATAATAGAGATATAATCGGGCCTCACGGGCGATCTACGAGTGATTTCATAATAGAGATATAATCGGGCCTCACAGGCGATCTATGAGTGATTTCATAATAGAGATATAATCGGGCCTCACGGGCGATCCACGAGTGATTTCATAATAGAGATATAATCGGGCCTCACAGGCGATCTATGAGTGATTTCATAATAGAGATATAATCGGGCCTCACAGGCGATCTACGAGTGATTTCATCGTAGAGATATCGGGACGTGATCACAACATGGAAAATACCGACTTATATTTCAATCACGTGGGGAATTCTCATTTTATCTATCTCAATTGGATTCAATAGTCTGATGTCACGCCGCCCGGCAACGGCGGCCATCTTGGTTCTAAACAAAGAAAATCATTACCTTTTATTCTTCATGCTGGCTAGAACTTCTCATATGCCTTGTGATCAGAATGTGTAAAAGTCAAAACATGATCAAATTTATGTGTGTTTTTTTTCCTCTGGATACCCTTTATAGTCGCCGGAGAAATATTTCATACGGGCGTCCGCCATTGTTCCGATAGTTTAGAGCCAGTGTTACTAAGTTAGCATGCGTCAATAGGAAGGAAGTGACGTTACGACTGTTGAAGAGTATTATCTCTGGGTAAAAAAATGATAACAGCAGTGTCTAAGAATAGAACGTCATTATTATTAAGATAAAGAACTGAACAAGTGTGTATGAAAGGTACCAGACAAAGCAAGAAAGAAAAATACAAGAAGAAGAAAAAAAACATTCCCCAAAAAATCCGTCGGCCTCTGGCATGTTTCACACACACACACACACACACACACACACACACACACACACGACTTGTTGTTCAGCTCTTTATCTTATACATGATGTGTTCTCTCCTTAATTTCTTATCTAAATGAATCGGTCCTAATATTATATTCCAAATAGGGAATGAGATTAGCAAAAGAGTAGCGTCCCTTGATTGGACGTCACTGGTGGAGAAGTTATTTGTAAACATATCAAACTACAAGTCAAGCGCTCCAAATTAAAAGAAAATATTTTTCATATTTCTGTACAAAAATGCATATCATAATCAACGGGGTTGAACTCAAAAGTGATTTGAATTTTTTTTTAGAAAGCTTGAAATGTTCCTTCTTAGATTTTGACATTTTAAGCAATATAAAAAATACTAGGATATATTCCAAGGGAAGACTGGAATAACCCAGGCGTCATCCGCAGAGCAGCGCCGCAAAATGAGCTAGTGCTCAAGGCCACACAGCGCAGCGGGTAATCGAACTTGGTACCTTTTGGGTACGAACCGAAGACCGTACCGCTGAGCCACGCTGCCCCTGTTTGGATGACCACAATTGAATTTCTCGCCATCATTCTGAAGCTACGGTAAAGATTATATGTTTTACTGGGGGGAATTGAGTACATCGTATTTCTGTAAAGTATAAATGTACTAAACGTGCTCAAAGCGCTTTACAATGGATCCCTGGCCAACAGCGACACGTAACATGTAGGATGAGACATGATGACGCCTGTTAGGCGATATTATTGCAATTTTTTTCAGGACAGAGACAACGCTGTTAACGGCAGGTACTCGATCTACACCCGAGTACGGTGAGAGATTGTGAGTAAAGAGCCTTCTGTAAGGACTCAATGATTCACCGAGCGAGGCTCAAACCCAGGACCTTCCAATTCGAAAGCGAGCGTCATACCACTAGACCACATAGCCGCCCGAAGCCGCATTTCGAGCGTAAGATATATACGGAACACTGATTGTTCGAGGGGCGTTCACTCACTCAACCCCAACACCGACTATATCCGTAGTTTACCCGGGTTACATTTACCCCATGCCTATTTATTACATATTTCTGAGACAAATTACAGCCGTAGTATCTAAGCTAATGTTTTAAGTTTTTACACGTTAATGGTAGTTGAATATTATCTATGTACATGTTCATTTTTAATAAATAGTTTTCCAATTTTGAAAAGTAGCAAAAATCTCTAGGATTGAGTGAGTTAATCTATGAAGACTTTCTGTTTTAGCTGTACCAGATGTTCTTGTTACTGTTACGTGCTTGTTTTCATCGGAAAGGAAATAGTTATTGGCATTTCATGTCATGTTTGCTTTAAAATAACTTTGAGGGGTGGGGGGGGGGGGGTATCAAGCTGTGGCGTGGCATGCTTACAGTATAAGGCGGTGCCAGAATCAGAAGAAAATGACTTAAAACATGGTATATTTGTAAATACAAAAGAAAGAAAACAAATATAAGAAAATAATTACTCAAATAAGTAAGAGGCGGTATATAGCATTTCTCGTTTTTTTGGGGTTTTTTAAAAATGCTGTAATCCATTCTTTAAAAGATGGATGCGGTGCCAGGCACCAAATCAACCAATAAAGTCACGCCCCTGGATCAAGGTCACCCAACACTATACGGAATTTAAAGGCGATGGAACACGTGACAAGTACTCATCGGGAGTCACAATTCTGCTGCACTTTGACAAACACGTATTTAAAATTTTGGCCAGAAAACCCGTCCTTCAAATATCGAACGATTCAAACGGCCCTCATCTTTTCAAAAACAATCAAACCTGGGGCTTCCGTGAAGCCATTCTATGGGTCCCAGGTTTGAAAATTTCTTTTTTTTTTGGACCAGATGAGAACCATTTTGATCGATAGATATTTGAATAACGTTTTATTTTAAAGGTCAAGGTTTTCAATACCGTAAAATTTTTATTTTTCAGTGTTTGTTAGAATTTACAATTTAATAAGCCAGGATTTTAAGATTGGATCTTGCTGATCTTAATAAAAACGAAAAAGAACAATATTTGTGGAAAAAAAACAACCCAAAAACAAAAAAAAACAAACACAAAACAAAAACCAAACAAAAACCAACCCAGGCATTTCTGAGCTGTAGATATCCACGAAGACGGGATTTGATAATCAAAAGCAAAGGTTACCAAATAATATCTGATTGAAGCTAGGTGAATATCACTGGCAGAGGTATCAGGCGGCTATGTGGTCTAGTCATCATCATCATCATCATCATCATCATCATCATCATCATCATCATCATCATCATCATCATCTTCATCATCTTCATCTTCATCATCATCATCATCATCATCATCATCATCATTGTCATGGTTTAAATGTGTATTAAGAGCTACTCGACTATGCATTAAATAAAGATGTGAAGTAAAAGGCCCCAGAATTTACTAGTTACTCTAAAATTAAGAACACATAACGATTTGTTTAAGATGGAATAAAAAGAATAATGAAATTTAATTAAACGAGTCT
>NC_088361.1:101882282-101899782 GCF_034508935.2 Berghia stephanieae | reverse complement strand
GCTCAATGCCACACAACGCAGCGGCGGGTGATTGAACTCGGTACCTCTCGGGTAGGAAGCAAAGACCGTATCACTGAGCCACGCTGCCCCTAACACATAGCCGCTTAGTCTTGATGTATGACACTCATTTATGGTCTCTGTAGGCATTCATTTCAATCCTGCTATGGGTAGCGCAAAGTTGAGTCCTTGGAAAAGGCCCTTTACTCACATCCCCTCACCACACTCAGGTGTAAAATTATGACCTGGCAAGAAACAACGTTGTCTATGTTGAAAAATGAATTGAAAGAACGTTTCACAGACCTCAAGTCCCGCCTTACACGTCAAGTGTTGCTGTCGCCTTGTGATCCCTTATAAAGTTCTATGAGCACATTTAATTGGTATTGCTCTATATAATACTCACGTCTAAATACCAAAAGCTAAATAAAACGCAAGACAATATTAAATGAAATGCTTAAAATTAAAACAAATGTCAATAATATGAAATTTATGTTATCTTTTTATTTAAGATTTCCTGAGGTGACGAAAATTAGAACCAAATGTGTTCAATGGCGGAATACAAGACGGGTTTTCTAAAATCCCTAAGTCCATTCTTTCCCATTTTGAGGTATTGGGGATTATTTCCCATAAAATTTCTCATTCCGTTTGTTATTTTTCCACATTTAAACTTCAAATTCATGCAAGTCTAAAAAAAGTCTTTTGTCAAATTGGTGCTTAAGATAAAATGTTTTCGGTTCAATTTATTTCGTGGATGGAAAATCTCAAAGAAAATGGTAGAAAAAATCGACTTAGTCTAGTTTTGTCAAAGTAGCCTTCACATCCAATCAATCAACGACACGTTTTACGTCAACAGGAATCACGTGAAATGTTGATGTTGTCCGAAGGGAGGAAGTTGGGATCGAAAAATCTTGCCCAGGGAAAAAACCCAAACAAATCTAAAGAGGGCCTCGAACCCAGGACCTTCTGGATCACAGCACAATGCTTTAACCACTCGTCCACTTCGCCACCTCCCCCCACCCCACCCACCCCCTCCTTTAGGAAAATATTATGGTTTATTAGATGACAATAAATATCACTTTGTGAGATAAAATTTGAAAATGTTTTTGTGGGATTTTTCATTTTTTTTACCTTTATCTTTTGATTTTCAACATCACGTGTTCACATTGCTGAATCGCCATTTTGGACGCTTGATCAAAGGTGGTCACGTGATGAGAAATGAGAGATTTTATTGCGCAATATCCACGAATCGTGTCCATGCGCTTTACAAGGGGTCCCTTGCCAACTGCAATACGTAACGTGTGCGGCTATGTGGTCTTGCTATATGACTCGCTTTCGGATCAGAAGGTCCTGGGTTCGAGCCTCGTTCGGTGCATATTTTGAATCCTCGGAAAAGAATCTTTACTCACTTTCTCTCACCGTACTCAGGTGTAAAATGAGTACCTGGGCGTTAACAGCGTTGCCTCTGTCCGAAAAAAATTGTAATATCGCCTAACAGGAGTCATGTCTCGTCCTACATGTTACGTGTTACTGTTGGCCAGGGACCCCTTGTAAAACACTTTGACCATGTTTAGTAGATATTGCGCTATATAAAATCTCAACTTTTTTTATAGTTCACTTTTTTTTTCAAGGACTTAACTATGCGCCTCTCCGAGCGGGACTCAAACCCCGGACCTACCAGTCCCAAGGCAAGTACCATACCACTCGACCACATCGCCGCACAAAGGCCAAACTATATTAGCGGCAGCTTGGCTCAGCGGTACGATCTTTGCTTCGTACCCTAAAGGTACCGAGTTCGATCACCAACCGCTGCCCTGTGTTGCCTTGAGCAAGTCATCTCGCCCTAGCTCAATTTGCGGCGCTGCACTGCGACTGACGCCTGGGTTATTCCAGTCTTCCCTTGGAATAAACCACAGAGAAAAATTTCCCCTATGGAATGAATAAAGGGAATTATATCTATTTTATTTATCTATTTATTATCTTTAAAAATAAGTGCAGGGAGTTTATCTAAACTATTTCCCTAACCAATGTCACGTGTCGTGTTGAAATTGTTGATTGGGGTTTTCCTGGGTTTCTCAATTGTTTCGTTCCTTTAGTTTCTTATCGTCAAGCACATCCGTGAAATTAGATAGATAAACCCTTTATCCTTAACAAAAGACAACCAAAAAACAACAACAACAAAACAAAAAAACAAAAACAAACGTATTTTCTAAAAATTTGGCCAGAAAACTAGTTCTTCAAATATCGAGCGTAAAAACGCTCGATATTTGAAGAACTAGTTTTCGGGCCAAATTTTTAGAAAATATGTTTGTTTTTGTTTTTTGTTTTGTTGTTGTTGTTTATTTTTGGCAACAAAAAAAAAAAAACAAAAAAAAAAAACTATTAAAATCCTGGAACTTCCTTGACGTACGTACACCCTAGAAGTCCCAGGGTTGAGAGTACTTGATAAGATGAGGGGCATTTTAATCAATCAATATTTAATTTGAAGAACGAGTTTTCTAGATAACTTTTTTTTAAATGTAATCTTTCACAATATCATCCCTTCCCTCCTCATCCTCTCTGCTCTCCCTCACCTCCCCTCCTCCCTCTTCTTTCACGCCACCTCACTCTCTCTCCCGTCACCCCCCCCCCCCCCCCCCCCCCCCCACACACACACACCGACTCCAACCCCACATTCAAAGACAGTGTCACCACCCACTCCTGTCTCAGGGCCCCCCCCCAACCCCGACACTCCAATCTCCTCGAACTCCGCCAGCAGTCAGTGGCTAGAACCGGGTCACGTGATACCCCCTTTGTCATCCACCCACCCACAACCGACTCGCGACTCCAAGAGGAGACAGATAAATATCGCCACGATTACCCGCCCAGCCAACAATCCCACCGTATATGTCTCTAAGTGAACACCACCACAACAAACACTATCATTAACACAACACCAACTACAACTACCACCACCACCGCCGCCGCCGCAACCACAAACAACCACCTCCTTCTTCTTCGCCATCATTACGTACCTCTAAAGAAATTATTCCCATCAAATTGCACATGATATAAATATAAATCGTTTGATACAGGGAGCCAGTGTCATTTCGTTAGTCTCATCAAACAGGTGTTCAAAAAGTTGTGATTTTACCTCAAGTAACCGACCGACACCATCATCAACAACAACAACAACAACAACAACAACAACAACAACAACAACAACAACAACAACAACATTATCAAAGTGTTGCAAACAACCACAACCTTTATAAACAAAATTAATACTCAGTTTTACCAATTTCTTTGTTAAGTCGGTTTCTTTTTACGGACAATTGGAACAGCCAGGTAAGAATTTCTTGTCATCTCTTGTCCTGTTGCACGAGGAGTCGAGTTTCAAAACCTGCTAAGAGTATTTTTCATAATTTAGAGAAATCTGATCATTTTTATTTATTTATTATCTGGGTTTGTTTTTTTGTTTTGTTTTTTTTTTTTGGGGGGGGGGGGGCAATTAATTTTTTAATTTTTTTTTTACTTAAAGAAGAAAATACGTGTTTCTTTTGCCTCATAAAACAAAACCCTGAGTACTCTAAGAGTTCAACTTTTGTTTGGTGATTCTAAAGTTTTCAATACATTAAACAATAAAGTTAACTTTATTTATTTGGTCATTTATTTAGTGACTTAAAGAGGAAAATTCTTGTCTTCTTTGTTTCTTTGCCTCAAAAATCAAACCAAAACTCAAGTAGGTCTGCCGAAATGACTGGAACTTTAATTGTGTCCGACTTTCTCAATCAGGTGTCATGGCGAGGCCGTAAAACTGATTGATTCTAATGTCGTAATGGTCAGATTAAATACCAATAATAATACAAGTTAACCGATTTTCATGAGATTTCCACGTGTTCGATAGATCGAACCAAAGTGCTAAGTCATCTTCTACCTCGATATGAAACAGCAGGTTTTGAACGTCACCTTCTAATGTCCTGTCAAAACCATTGTGACTTTTACTTGTGTCCCGACTTCCTTTATCCTGTATCATGGCGAGGCCACGCATGCCGAAAACTGATTCTAATGTCGTAATGGTCAGATTAAATACCAACAATAATTTTTAAAAATCTGGGTACTTTGAAAGTTCAGCTTCTTTTTCATGAAATTCCCAAGTGTTGGATAGATCGAACCAAAGTGTTAACTCATCTTCTGTCTAGATATGACTCAGCAGGTTTTGAACTCCACCTCCTCGTGTCCAGTCAAAACCATTGTGACTTTATTTGTGATCCGACTTCCTTGATCCTGTATGATGGCGGGCTGGGCTAGGCAGATGCCGAAAACTGATTCTATTGTCGTAATGACTAGGTCAAATAACAAAATAATATTAATAAGTGATGGAATACTAGCTTCAATTTGTTTTGTGACACATCGTCTCAAAACAGTATTAAGTCGGGATAATTCTGACTCCGAAAAGTGAACTAAGAGATAAAATGATGAGAAGTAGGACCTTAGATTTATTTATTTTTTAACTTAAGCTTTTATATAGCGTAATATCCACTGAACGTTCTCAAAGCGCTTTACAAGTGGTCCCTGGCCAAACAGCAACACTTTATATGTAGGACGGGACATGACCCCTGTTAGACGATATAACATTTTTTTTCCGACAGAGACAACGCTGTTAACGACCAGATACTAATTTTTATTCTCTGTTGTCTTCTGGCACTTTCCTACTCACTTCATCTCTTGTTGTTACTAATTTTACACCCAAGTAGGGTGAGAGAATGTGAATCAAGAGTATTTTCCAAGGACTCAACTATTCGCCGATCGAGGCTCGAACCCAGGACATTCCGATTGGAAAGCGAGTGTCATACCACAAGACCACATAGCTACACATTATGAATTGTATATTGTTTTAGGCAATGCAAGAAATAGTAAGTCCACTATCAAGAAGGGAAATTAACCCCGAGTTTCATATTTGTGGCGATGAATTCAATTTCCCTAATCTACTTCACCCTAATTTTCATACCGCGTTGAGACGATGGGTCACACATAATTTGGCGTAGGATGGTCATGACCATAGAGAATACCGGATCTCCTAGTCTGTGGTGATGACACATCACGGACATCCTTAACCCTTTCCTTACTCACGATTTTCAGAATCTCCCCCAAAATTTCACACCCACCCGACACAAAAATAAATAGTTTTTTCTTACTCAAACAGAAAAGCAACAAATACATTTTATGCACAATATCGATCAGCAAAATGAACTCTACAACACAGTGTCACGTTTTTATAGCCTATAATAAAATATTTTTCTTTAAATTGTGTGATTTACAAGAGAAATCTGAATGATAAAAGTGCCGGTTGGATAATAACGAATGTGACCATTTTCCTATGGTTGGTAAGGAGAGGGTTAAATTGAAAACAACAGGAAGTCAAGGAAATGAATTACTGTCAATGTAAGAATAACACTAGCTTCAAATTGCAGGCCAAAACACACTCAGTCACGAAACGAAAAAGATTTAATCTAAATTATGAACGAGGGACGGGTCGATGACGTCATTGTGTTGTCATTACTAAGCTGATAAAAAGCTGCGGATTGAAAAAAAAAAAAAGAAAAAAATAAACAAAATGCCAAAAATGAAACGTTTCGGGCTTAAACCTCTGCTTCAGCCAATAACAAAAACAGAAAACAACAAGATAAATAAACACATCACGTACAATCCAGATAGTGTGTGTGTGTGGGGGGGGGGGGGGGGGGGGGGCAGATCAAGTATTTGGCAAGTCTAATACTCATAATATTTGTAAGATGTCGAAATTCGATTATAACCCTCTCCTTACCAACTGTAGGAAAACCGTTACATTCGTTACGATACAACCAACATTTTTCTTACTCAAATTTCTTTCGTCCATCGTAAAATTTAACGAAAATGAACAATGTGTTGAAGAGTATGTTTTGCTAAAGAAATTGTGTATCACAAGTATTTTACTGTTTTTGTGTTTGGGTGATAAAAATATTTTTTTGTGTTAGTTGGATGTGAAGTTTTGGAGAAAATGCTGAAAATGGCTTGTAAGGAGAGTTTCAAAAAATGTATCAGCGCCTTTCACGCAACATGTCTTGGGCTACGTGTAAAGAATTGCCGCTGGCTTGGGATCTTTTGTTAAACGCCTTGAGCCTTTATAGTAGATTTAGCTCTATATGATATCTCCATTTAATTATTTTTTAAAAAATCAGACTAGATTATTTTCAAAAATCTGGATTTGATTTGAAAACACGAACAGAACACGTCCAATGAAATCTATTCTGAACGACGGGTCTATGACAGGGCGCTCACATGTGTTAGCCTTGGTCTATGACCTGCAAGTGTTGTGAATAGAAAGCTGCTAGAAGGCTGTGGACTGGATACAGACCTGTACAAAATGATAATATGTCTTCTATTTCTTTTTTACAAAATTAACAAAACACCAACCAAAAAAAAAAAATCTGCATCGTTTTAGACTCAAAATCCTTCTTCGGCAAATGACATGTTAAAAAAGCATAAAAAAACGTTAATAAACAACTGAAAAATCAGAAAGACGACAGACGTGGATTTCGCAAGTCTTTCCCGTAAATTTGTAAATCAATGTCGAAATTTAGAGGGGAAAAAAGGACTATTAATAATGACTTACAGCATATCGTGCTATATATGGTGTTTATTGAGCTTTAAAAATTGATCTTTATATAGCGCAATATCCACTAAATGTGCTCAAAGCGCGTTACAGGGGGTCCCTGGTCAACAGCAAAAATTAACATGTAGGACGGGACATGACGCCTGTTAGGAGATATTACAATTTTTCGGACAAAGGCAACGTTGTTAACGGCCAGGTACTCATTTTACACCTGAGTACAGTGAGAGAATGTAAAGAGCCTTTTCCAAGGACTCAACTATGCGCCGAGCGCGAGGCTCGAACCCAGGACCATCCGATCCGAAAGCGAGTGTCATACCACAAGACCACATAGCCGTATTTATTCATCTTTGCCCTGTAATCCCTTGTAAACGCACTGAACTCTTTATCGGAAACTGCCTTATATAAAATCTCAATATTTAAGAATTATTTTTTGATAAGTCTAAATTATTTTCAAATTTCTGGATTTGATTTTAAAACAAGGAAGATAACTCGTCCTCGTCTGCCCGCAAGATTAGTTGTTGATCTAGGGAGCTCGCCTATACATTGGTCTATATCGTGGAAAATCACGTTCTCAAATTATCTTTAAGATTTAGCTTTTTGCACTCAAAATGTTTCCCATCATCTCAAACGGCTATCATCGAGACGGTGTTTTAAAAAGCGTTTATGGCCAGACATATTGTATTGTATCGTATCGGTTGAGAGCTAATAGGCTTTAAAAAAAAAAAATATGCCCTTCCGTTCCGCCACAACATCATAAAATGTCGACACTAAGGCATTCCACGAAGGAATATAGATAATTCATCAAACAAGATGTCTGATGTCAACAGCAATCACCCATCTTGTCCAAATGAGCCATTTGAGGGTTATTAATCTTGCCCAAGAAAAAAAACAAACCAAAGTGCCTAAATCGGGATTCGAACCCGGGGCCTTCATCCGGGTCATAGTGCAATGCCTTAAACACTCGGCCACTTCGGTCCGCTTTAAGAACGTTTAAATGTTCTTTGTAACTTCCATGCATTAATAAGGTTTTTCACAGTTCCATACACAACATTCGTTGTTGATTTGATCATTGTTGGATCCTACCGCTGTTTCCAATGATCAAAAATCAAATCCACAAATTGTGTCCTATAGTCAAAGATAAATAAAATAATAAATAAAATTGAGCTTTATATAGCGCAATATCCACTAAATTTGCTCAAAGCGCTTTACAAGGGGTCCCTGGTCAACAGCAACATTTAACACGTAGGACGGGACATGCTGCCTGTTAGGCGATATTACAATTTTTCGGACAACGACACCGCTGTTAACGCCCAGGTACTCATTTTACACCTGAGTATGGTGAGAGAATGTGAGTAAAGAGCCTTTCCCAAGGACTCATCTATGCGCCGAGCGCGGGGCTCGAACCCAGGGCCTTCCGATTCGAAAGCGAGTGTCATACCACTAGACCACCTAGCCGAATCCTAGTATAATTCTCCCCATCGACATTCGTTTGACATGTCCTGTTTTATATATTATATCTCTCCTGTCCTTACCGACCTTTCCCACGATTCTCCACAAAACACCAGACCCATCTAAACGTCTAACATCAAAATTGATTTTTAAACCTCTACTCAAAAGAAATAAATAGCTACGTGTACATCACAGAATTAAGTTTTTATTACAGGGATTTTAAAATATGCAAACTTTGTGATTACAACAGAAAACAGATTGAGATGAATTCACAGTATTTCCAAAAAAAAACCATTTTTTTAAATCTGGTGCTGACACGGTAGTTTCGGTGTACCACGCGAGAATGACTCTACCAAAAAAGACTCTAGAGTTAAATTGGCGTACGCGAGGCACACTCTAGAGTCACTCTCGCGGCCGCCAATTTAGCTCTAGTGTCTTTTTGGCGATAGAGTTATTCTGGCGTGGTACACCGGCACTCCAATGATAATCAAGCTGGCTTTCGTGGTTTTTTTCTTTTTTTTTTCTTTTTAAATTTATTTATTTATTTTGTTTTAACCTCAGGAATGGGAGATACCCAATGTTTGTCGTTGCTTTGCCAATTTAGATTTATCTCCGTCTTTTAAATACGACAATAAACAGGTATAGGGATATTAACCTTTAAAAAAAAAAAAAACAAAAACAAAAAAAAAAATACATAAATTAAAAAGTCAAACAAAAACAAAAATTAAAAAATACTAATCAACGTGGCCAAGGAGCGGCCTTTCCTTTCCTGGTTTTAATCAGTCAACTATCACACTCTGGAGAGAAAAAGAAACATATATTGGGAATGAGATTAGCGGAAGAGTAGCGTCCCTTGATTGGACGTCACCTTACAGAGAATTTGGTTTTGAAGTGTCTCAAGCCGCTTTCACCGGATGCGAGGACGAGAGACGCTTGCGCACAACCAACATGACGTCCTCTCTCTCTAATAACTTTTCCGCCGGTGACGTCACAGACTATGGGTGACGTCCAATCAAAGGACGCTACTCTTCCGCTAATCTCAATCCCTGTTGAAAAATTTGGCCAGTAAAACTCGTCCTTCAAATGTCGATCGATTTCAATGACCCTCATCTTGGTAAAAACAAACTCTCAAACCTGGGAATTCCTCGAAAAATTAATGAAGTCTCAGTTTTGAGAGTTTTTGCCAAGATGAGAGTAATTTAAATCAATTTATATTTGAAAGACGGCTTTTCTGGCCAAAGTGTGAAGCACGTGTGTTTCCCGAGTACGTCTGTGAACCGATTGTAACAACAAGAGATTAAGTGAGTAGGAAAGTGCCAGAAGACAATAGACAATTTTAAAACTTCGCGGCGGTGATGGGTTTGAACCCGTGACCTTACTGGTACGACAACTCCGCCTGGCCGGTGAGATAGTGACTCGACTCTACGTATGAGCTACAAACCGGTTTAAGTCACTTTGGGACTCGGACATAAAATGAACAGTTATGCGAAAGTAGGCCGTAATTATGGGTTTTTTTTTTTCGTTTGGACTTTATAGATAGTATGCGCTTGGCTAAGAAGCTCACAACATTGCCATCCGGAAGTATAACTGACGAACACACAAAACTGTGTGTATCCATGAACATTTATAGTCGGGTTAATACAGTTCAGTGAGCATTACTCATAAACGCGGATGGCAAAAAAAAACAATAACAAAGACCTGAATGACGTCATCTTCGAACTATCTATATGAAGTGAGTCCGTCAGTCCATTGGTTGAATATTGTGACGATTTCCACCAGGGTTTGGCATGAACACAAATCTCACCAGGTCAGCATTCTAATAGGGAAAAAACAGTATTCCTTCAGAGCCATAGACCCATGGAGCTGGAGTTTATCCCGGTTTCTATAACGTGAAACGGACGATAGCAATTGTTTGCTATTTTCTGGATAGGACGCTAGTACATCGCAAAGTATTTTCCGCCAGATCAAACAGACCCAGCTACCCATTCACTGCTGGGTGGTAGACAGGGGGGTCAGAAGAAAAAAAAATCTCAACTGCACCCGGAATTGATCTCGGTACCTTTGCGTGTGAAGCGAGTGCTCTACCAACTGAGCTATCCAGTCATTCTACCCCCCCCCCCACCTCCCCCACCACAACCACCACCCTCCATCATTCCCATCATAACTCAATATTTGACTATAACCAACGTAATTGAAAATGAAACCTTTTTCTTGATAGCATCAACGAGGCCACGGGAGATAACCACAGTTTTAATTCACTCAAAATAAACTTCTTCAAATCGATCGATTAAAATGACCCTCATTTTATCCAAACTCATCACACCTGGGCCTTCCTTGGAAACTCCCCTGGAGTCCCAGGTTGGAGAATTATTGACAAGAATGTCGTCATTTCAATTGCTTATATTCTTCTTCTTCTTCTTCTTCTTCTTTTTCTTCTTCTTCTTCTTCTTCTTCTTCTTCTTCTTCTTCTTCTTCTTCTTCTTCTTCTGCTTTTACTTCTTCTTCTTCTTCTTCTTCTTCTTCTTCTTCTTCTTCTTCTTCTTCTTCTTCTTCTTCTTCTTCTTCTTCTTCTTCTTCTTCTTCTTTTATTTTATTTTATTATTATTATTATTATTATTATTATTATTATTATATATTATTATTATTATTATTATTATTATTATTATTATTATTATTATTATTATTATTATATTATTATTATTATTATTATTATTATTATTATTATTATTATTTATTATTATTATTATTATTATTATTATTATTATTATTATTATTATTATTATTATTATTATTATATTATTATTATTATTATTATTATTATTTTATTATTATTATTATCATTATTATTATTATATTATCATTATTATCATTATTATTATTATTATTATTATTATTATTATTATTATTTATTATTATTATTATTATTATTATTATTAATATTATTATTATTATTATCATTATTATTATTATTATTAATATTATTATTATTATTATTATTATTATTATTATTATTATTATTATTATTATTACCATTATTATCATTATCATTATTATCATTATTATTATTATTATTATTATTATTATTATTATTATTATTATTATTATTATTATTATCATTATCATCATTTATTATTATTATTATTATTATTATTATTATTATTATTATTATTATTATTATTATTATTATCAATATTATTATTATTATTATTATTATTATTATTATTATTATTATTATTATTACTATTGTTAATACCCAGGTGTATAGCTCTGTCCATCCGTCTGAATTAGATTCGTTAATCAAAATCCTGGAAATTTGTCTAGAAGATGTGAAAAACTGGATGACAATAAACAGGCTCAAAATGAACGAAGAAAAAACGGAAGTTCTTTTGTGTCATCTTAAAACATTAATAAAAATTGAGTATAAAAATTGTATTACAATTGAAAACGAAAAGGCCATTTTACTGACAGAGCTAGAAATCTGGGTGTTTACTTTGACTCGACCCTTTCCATGCATTGCCATATCGATAATTTATGCAAGACTTTAAACATCGAGCTCGGAAGAATTTCACAATTGGCTATTTTTTTTAGATCAAAAATCTGTTCAAACCCTCATTTCTTCCTTGATGTTTTCTAGACTTGATTACTGTAACATGCTCATGTATTCTATTCCAAATAATGTCCTCAGCAAACTACAGCACATTCAAAATCAAGCGGTAAAATTAGTTTTTGAAAAGGAAAAAAAGTGATCATGTCACACCTTTGTTTTGGACTTTACATCGGCTGCTGTTAGATTTAGGATTACATATAAAATTGCTGTTATGTGCTATAATTATATTAATGAAACTCCTGCCTATATATCAGATTCGATAAATGTTTACACTCCCTCACACTCTTTAAGATCCATCTCTCAATCACGATTATGCGTTCCTACAAAAGGATCTAAGGCCTATGCTGATTGTGCATGTATTCATGCTGCTCCCGCTGTCTGGAATTCTTTACCATTCAGTGTTAGGAGCGGGGTTGTGCATTCCCAGTCATCTTGTAAATAGAAATTAAAATCGCATCTCATGAGAAGCTCACTAGATTAAATAAAACATCCTTTTTTGTAATTTATATATTTGTTACATCAGAAATCTCATGACATAATATAATCTCCCTTTATCCGCCATTATTGTTAAATGTCCTGATATGATTTTATTCAATAATTCATTTTAACCGATATTTTTCGTCTCTGTATGCATATGCATGTTATGGTGAATGTGTGTGTTTTTGTAAGGGTGTGTGTGTGTGTGTGTGTGTGTGTGTGTGTACGCGCGCGCTTGTATAAATGTTTTTAATGATGTTTTACAATTTTGTGCGCCTAGAGCTGTTTTGTCAACGGGATTGGGCGCTATACAAATAACCTTTATTATTATTATTATTATTATTATTATTATTTATTATTATTATTATTATTATTATTATTATTATTATTATTATTATTATCATCATCATTATTATTATTATTATTATTATTATTATTATTATTATTATTATTATTATTATTTTATTATTATATTAATTATTATTATTAATATTATTATTACTATTATTATTATTATAATCATTATTAATATTATTATAACTATTATTATCATATTTGAAGCACTGTTGGTTTTGAGTGAATTAATAGGATGATATTCCTGGTCTAAATGTTGACTACGTGTTGTTTCCGAGTACAGCCGTATTCATGTTTCATTACATTTTAACGCTTTGACCGCCGTTCTACTGAAAGACACGAATTGAAACATTTGGTCAGAAAAGTCGTCATTCTCATATCGATCAATATGAATGACCCTCATCTTGCAAAACTCTCAAACCTGGGACCTCGCGAAGTGCCAGGCTTGCGAGTTTTTGACCAGAAAATACTAGTCCTAATACTACTACACTACTACTACTACTACTACTACTACTACTACTACTACTACTACTACTACTACTACTACTACTACTACTACTACTACTACTACTACTACTACTACTACTACTACTACTACTACTACTACTACTACTACTACTACCACTACTACTACTACTACACTACTACTACTACTACTACTACTATACTACTACTACTACTACTACTACTACTACTACTACTACTACTACGACTACGATTACTGCTACTACTACTACTACTACTACTACTACTACTACTACTACTACTACTACTACTACTACACTACTACTACCACCACCACCAGTACTACTACTGCTAACACCACCACTACTACCGATACTGCTACTACCCCAATTGCTTCTACTTAACTACTGTATGCTAAATCTGTACCCACTGCACAATCTCTACAACATGGATGGTAGTCAGACAATAAACACAACACAACGCCCGCCCTATCACAAAAACCGGTCCCGACAATAAAGCAAGTAAATAGGGGTTATTAAAGATTATAATCCTTGATGAAGTCAAGCAGGGTATCTCCTTGTCAACTCTGGTATCTGCCCCATAGATAAAGATAACAATGGAACTGGCCTGTGTAAGTATGCTTGTGCAAACACAGGAAACATTCACTTGAAATTCGATATGGAAAAATATCTACCCCCCCCCCTTCCCCCCTCTCCTTCCTTCCTTAAAGACACAGTTCATGTTGGCTCCTTTTATTACACAACAATAATGGCCAACAGTTTCATCATTATTACCTCCCCTTCCATCTCTAAAGAGTTTAGGTCGGATCACGATTGCACAATAATGGCCAACAGTTTCATCATTATTACCTCCCCTTCCATCTCTAATGAGTTTAGGTCGGATCACGATTGCACAATAAATGCCAACAGTTTCATCATTATGACCTCCCCGCCCATCTCTCAAGAGTTTAGGTCGGCTCACGATTACACAATAATTGCCAACAGTTTCATCATTATCACCTCTCCATCCATCTCTTAAACCAAAATATTCGTTTCCTTGAGCACTACTGACGCTAGGCTAACTGACCTAAAATGGCGTCACATCACAAGCTTCGGGCTATGCGTTTACGAATGCCACGGTTTGACTCCTAAGAATTGTGATATTTTTATTCTCTTTTATAGATAGTATGCGCTTGGGTAAGAAACTCATATCATTGCCATCCGGAAATATGACGGACCAACACACGAAACTATGTGTAACCATGAAAGTTTATATTCTGGTTAATACAGGTTAGTGAAAATTACTCATAAACGTGGATGGCAAAGAGACTTGAGGGACAATAACTTCATACGGTCTATACTGTCCTTTCCCTATTTCCTGAATTCATCATCATTAACGCTCAACAAATTGCTTTGGTTTTTTCAGAGTCATCAATCAGAAAACGATGAAGTCAAATTCAGTCCTTTCTCAGTCCTCAACTTTATCCTCATCATTTTCATTATCATCATCGTCGACAGCTTTACAGTCGTCATCACCATCGTCCCTGTCTTCGTCCACGTCATCGTCGTTGTCGTCGTCATCATCATCTTCATCATCAGCATCCCCGTCCACAATGAGACACCTCCTCCTCTCAGCGGCCATCCTACTCCTATACGCTAGCAGCTTGTCTCAGGCCTGCTTCATCAGGAACTGTCCCAAGGGAGGGAAGCGAGCCCTGGACACCAGCTTCACTGTTGGACACAGACCTGTAAGTCCGTTTTTTTTCCATCTCCTACAAAAAATTAAAGCTAAAATTGCAGTGCTTTTTACTATTTAACCCTCTCCTTGCCACCCACAGCAAAATCGTCACGTTTGTTACACGACACAATGTAATTCTTTTCTTATTCAGATTTATTTTGGACATCACAAAATATAAAGAATTATCTTTGTTTTATTAATAAGAACGTAAAGTTGTCTTTTTTGTAGAGAGATTGTTTGATGTTAAAAAATCAATTTTTCTGCTAGGTAAGCCGCCATTTTGGGAAAATGCTGAAAATGGTCCGTAATGAGAGTGTTTAAAAGATACAACTAAAATTGAAGACAAAATGTTATCCCATTATGTACGACAATGATATCAGGCCCAAGACTTTTCATGTGCTGACCATTCTGACTTCGAATAAGTGTGGACAAAGATTGAGCTTTTTTGATATTTTTTTTATATAGCGCAATATCCACTTAACGTGCTCAAAGCGCTTTACAAGGAGTCGCTGGCCAACAGCAACACTTGATATGTAGGAAGAGACATGACGCCTGTTAGGCGATATTACAATCTTTATTTGGACAGAGACAACGCTGTTAACGGCCAGGTACTCATTTTACACGTGAATACGGTGAGAGAATGTAAGTAAAGAGCACTTATCCAAGGACTCTATGCGCCGAGCGAGGCTCGAACCCAGGATCATCCGATGTGAAAGGTAGTGTCATACCACAAGACCATATAGCCACACAATAATGATTGGAAAGTCACGTACAGAAATTATTTATGTAGCAGTTTGAAAACAAACAAACAAAAAAGAAACGAAACCAAAACTAAGAACCACGTTGAAGCCACTTGAACGGAGGGAGAGGGGTGGGAATGGGTGGGAGGGGGGGGGGGTAATCTTTTGTCCATCTGGGTGATGAATCAGCGTTTTGACTGATTTTGTAATTGGCTGAAGAAGGGATTAGAGCCGAAAACGTTCATGTATAGTAATTGTTTTCCCTCGTTTTTTTTGTCTTAAAGACGTTCTATTCCATTTTGTGGATAGTATTTTACACGCCACATGTTCTAGGAGCTTAGGAATCACTTTGATGCATGGATAAACTCGATCCAAAAGGTCCCATAATTTAAAAAAGCATTCTCGTTCATCTCTATAATCATTGAATTGACGTTAAGAACAATCAAACCAAAAATACCAAATCGTTAATTCTCATCACGTTTTGGTCCCTACGATTCTTTACTTCCATCTCTTTTAAGTACATTAAAAAATATTTTTTAAAATCATTATGCCCTTCCGCCACGACATCATAAGATGTGATCGTCGCCCAGGCATTCCACGAAGGAATATAGAAAATTCATCAAACAAGATGTCTGATGTCAACAAGAAACATCCATGTTGTCCGAGTGAGCAATTTGGGGGTTAATAATCTTACCCGAGGAAAGAAAAACGAAAGAGCCTGAAGCGGGGCTCGAACCCGGGACCTTCTGTGTCACAGTGCTTTAACCACTCGACTATTTCGCCCCCCTTCATTAAGTTCATTAACCCTTCAAGATACCACCCCCTAGTTGGTCTGTCTCTTTCCTTCATTGTTTACATCAATCCACCACCCCTTACATACAGACTATGTATTTGACTGGCCCCTACCATGGCCCTTGCAAACTAGAATCTACTCACGCCTCGTTGGCTTTGTCATTTACTTCACTCACGACGCCATTGCATCACCGTGGCTTCTTTCTCTGTAAACGTAAACAAGCCTCGTCTGTCTTCACAGGTTTGCCACTGCTTTGGTCAGTCCGCCATCAGCATCACAAACGTTGTTTGTATCACGTGTGTTAAAGACAGAGGCATCTATAGATAGTATGCAGTTGACGTCACTCAGGTCTTTGTTATTGTTTTTTGCCATCCGCGTTTATGAGTAATGCTCACTAAACTGTATTTACCCGACTATAAACGTTCATGGATACACACCGCTTTGTGTGTTTGTCCCTTATAATTCCGGATGGCAATGTTGTGAGCTTCTTTGCCAAGCGCATACTATCTATACTGCCGTAATCAGAAGAAAAAAAAATAACATATTTAAAAATTTGGCCAGAAAACTCGTCCTTCAAATATCAATCGATTTAAATGACCCTCATCTTGGCAAAAACTCTCAAACCTGGGACTACGCGAATCTTTTGAGCTTTTATAGAGCGCAATATCCACTAATCGTGCTTAAAGTGCTTTACAAGGGGTCCCTGGCCAACAGCAACACGTAACATGTAGGACAAGACATGACGCCTGTTAGGCGATATTACAATTTCTTTTCGAACAGAGACAACGCTGTTAACGGCCAGGTACTCATTTTACACCTGAATACGGTGAGAGAATGGAATGTCCATTGACTCAACTATGCGACGAGAGAGCCTCGAACCCAGGACCTTCCGATCCGAAAGCGAGTGCCATGCCACTCGACCACATAGCCGCACATGTATGTACATGTGGGTTCAATACAGCATTAAAATGACCTCCATTTGACTGTCTGGTATTTCTGTCTCGGTAAATGTTGATCATGCTTTCGTCATATGAACGGATAGTGTATGTGGTCAACGACATGTTGTGGTAGGTCGACAAGCGTTTTCTCTCATCGCCTCAAAATAAAATATTGATTTGAAACGGCATTCGTTTTGGGCACATTGAAATCATGTAAGTATAGATAGTATGCGCTTGGCTAAGAAGCTCACAACATTGCCATCCGGAAGTATAACGGACCAACACACAAAACTATGTGTAATCTTAAACGTG
>NC_088361.1:101874782-101877282 GCF_034508935.2 Berghia stephanieae | reverse complement strand
GTATTGCTTTGATGGCGATTTGATATTTCTCAAAATTATTTGTGGAGTTCAAAGACGCACCCAGTTCATGTCCTCATTCATAAACATCAACTACTCTTAATTATAATTCATGGAGACAAAAGACGTCAGTTTTACGACCGACACGGGTACATTGCAGCATCAATTGAATGTAAACCAACGCGTACATAATAGCAGGTCAGATAACCGATGGCGATTATGGGATAGATTTGACATTGTTGTAATGGGCAATACTTTGCGTTGGTTTGGAAGTATTTCTAATTTGGGCTATCAGACTGCATATTTTAAAATATTGAGCTTTTATATAGGGTAATATCCACTAAACGTGCTCAAAGCGCTTTACAAGGGGTCTCTGGCCTACAGCAACACTTAACATGTAGGACGAAACATGACGCCTGTTATGCGATATTACAATTTTTCGGACAAAGACCACGCTGTTAACGGCCAGGTTCTCATTTTACGCCTGAGTACGGTGAGAGAATGTGAGTAAAGAGCCTTTTCAAAGGACTCAACTATACGCCGAGCTAAGGCTCGAACCCAGGACCTTCCATCCGAAAGCGAGTGCCATACCAAAAGACCAAATAGCCGTATTCCCATTACACTACAGTCCCATTACAATTTGGCTATCAGACTGCATAGAACCAGACCTACCAAGTACTATGAAAAAGTCGTAGAAATACCATTTTTTGGCTCCAGCTCTAGAACTGCATACGCCTCTTTGACTCGATAAATCTTGTTGAAAAGGAAAGTTAAGTTCCCCAGAACCTATAGTCAGGACTTTGGAGTATTTGTGGATCATGATGAGGGCAAATTGTCTATTTCTAAAGCTATTTAAAGTGAACTTTTATTTTTGCCCTTGGAAATGACGAATTATTTAAACATCAAGTTGGCAGTTCTATAGAAGTCCAAGTTGATGAAAACCCTTTCAAGAATCGTATTATTTTCCTTTTTAAATTATAATTTCATCATAATCATCATTGCCTTTTTCACCCTGGGTCAGGGTATAGGCCACAGACAAACAGATTCCATCCTTCTCTATCCCGAGCTAAGTTTTTTATCTCATTCCAGGTCTTACCACTTCTCTGTATATCAGCTTCTTTAATTCTTCTCCATGTTCCTCGTGGCCTTCCCCTTAATCTTCTGCCCTGAGGGTTCCAGTCCAATACTTTCTTTGTTATAGTGGAGTCATTCTTTCTAAGCGTGTGTCCAATCCACCTCCATCGTCTTCTTTCTATTTCCTCTCACACTGGTTTCTGCTGTGTTCTTTTCTATACAAAAAGATTAGAAAACTGGTTGAAGTACGAGTACCATAAATAGGCTAGTCTAGTTCAGTGCAGATAAATTGAACTTTATGCTTAGTTTATCTGTAGTTTGACTCGAGAACATTTGAATAGAGTAATACATGGTTTTCCTATAGCACTTTACCTCTGGAACTTAAGAAGATAAAAGCGCTTAAGAGATCCTCTTGGACTTAGATTGTACAAATACAAAATTAGTAAAACTGTTTCGTTGACTGTACAGCATTCTGTTACTCGTTGGTGGCGTGGTAGGTAGCGTTAATCCCTAATTATGAAGGGTAATGAGTTTGAACGCTGTTTTTTGCCTAGGCTTTTTGACGCAATCATACCCACCTAAAAGATGGACAGTAATGTCTCCTCACTTTCTTCTTCTTCTTCTTCTTCTTCTTCTTCTTCTTCTTCTTATTATTATTATTATTATTATTATTATTATTATTATTATTATTATTATTATTATTATTATTATTATTATTATTATTATTATTATTATTATTATTATTATTATTATTATTATTATTATTAGTATTATCATTTTTCCTCCTCCTCCTCCTCTTCTTCTGCTTTTGTTTTCTTTCTTCTTCTTCTTCATGCTGGCTAGAACGTTTCATATGTGTTGTGATCAGAATGTGTAAAAGTCGAAATATGATCGGAATTATAATGTGTTTTTTTTTCCTTTGGACACGCTTTTATGCTCGTCGGAGAAATATTTCGTAAGGGCGTCCGCCATTGTTCTGATAGTTTAGAGCCAGTTACTAAGTTACCATGCGTCATTACGAGAGAAGTGACGTTACGACTGTTGAAGCGTATTGTCAACAGATCCCTGTATCAATTCTCACCAATTATTCTCTGTATCATCACCGATGTTCTCTATCAATTGTTACCAATTCTCTGTATCAATTGTCACCAAATATCTGTATCAACACCAATGGTCTCTGTCAATTGTCAACAGATCTCTGCATCAATTGTCACCAAATCCCTGTATCAATTGTCACCATTTCTTTTCGTAACCTCAATAGAATTTGTGAGCCAGTTATAACGATAACATTGTAAAACCTCTATGGCATTCAGAGAAGAAAATTAAAAAAAACATGTTTTTCATGATTTTCCAAAAAATCACGTACTTCGGTTATCAATAGATTAAAGTTACCCTCATCTTATCAAAAACTCTCAAACCTGGGACTTCG
>NC_088361.1:101852282-101869782 GCF_034508935.2 Berghia stephanieae | reverse complement strand
TGTGGGTGTGTGGGTGTGGGTGTTTGTTTGTGGGTGTGTGTGTGTGTGGGCGTGTTTGTGTGTGTGTGTGTGTGTGGGTGTGTGTGTGGGTGTGGGTGTTTGTGTGTGGGTGTGTGTGTGTGTGGGTGTGTTTGTGTGTGTGTGTGTGTGGGTGTTTGTGTGGGTGTGTGTGTGGGTGTGTGTGTGGGTGTGTGTGGGTGTGGGTGTTTGTGTGTGGGTGTGTGTGTGTGTGGGTGTGTTTGTGTGTGTGTGTGGGTGGGTGTGTTTGTGTGTGTGTGGGTGTGTGTGTGGGTGTGTGTATATGTGTGTGTGTGGGTGTGTGTGTGTGGGTGTGTGTGTGGGACGGTGTGTGTGTGGGTGTGTGTGTGTTGGTGTGGGTGTTTGTGTGTGGGTGTGTGTGGGTGTGTTTGTGTGGGTGTGTGTGTGTATGAGTGCGTAGATATTGGTGTGGGTGGTATGTACTATCCGTGAGACGATTTAATATCGAATGAAATTCTGCTGCATCAAGTAAAAATGTCAAATTTTGGAGAGTGTTTCTTTTTTTTTTTTTTTTTTACGAAACCCTCCGAAACCCTCCGAAACCCGACAAAACTCGACAAAGTGGGGAGTGAACCAGGGACTCAGGGACGTGTACACCAGTGGGGAGTGAGCCTAGGACTCTGGGAGGAGGAGGGTGTTTCTTTTTTTACGAATAATGCCAAAACCCTCGGAAACCCGACACAGTTAGGGAAAGTGGGCACAAGCGGGGAGTAAACCTGGTACTATTGGAAGAGGATATCAGAGAGAAATGAACCTGGAACCATTGAAAATGGATACTAGTGGGAATTGAAGCCGGACGTTTCGGGTTTGCCCTTTATCAATAAAACAGGGTGAATGAAACATTACAGACGAATGAGGTAATGTTGTAGTGGCGTTGTTAAGATGAATAAACAAAAACATTGATGGGGCAGAAACTTTGTTTATTCATCTTAACAACGCCACTGCCACATTATCTTATTGATATGTAGTATTCCATTCATCCTGTTTTGTTGATAAAGGGGAAACCCGAAACGTCCATTTTTATCTGTTTTTGTATATTAAATTGAAGCTTACATTCAATTTCACATTGTTATTTAATTCTTCGAGCTTCGAGCTTCGAGCAGCACCGTTTCCATTACCCAGAATTCTTAAAGTCCTTCAAAGCTATTGGGTCCTATAGGGGATGAGATTAGCGGAAGAGTAGCGTCCCTTGATTGGACGTCACCCATAGTCTGTGACGTCACCGGCGGAAAAGTTATTAGAGAGAAAACGTCATGTTGGTTGTGCGCATGCGTCTCTCGTCCTCGCTTCCACGACGTTTTCTCTCTTACAACTTGAGATTTTATATAGATAGTAGATAGCGCAATATGTACTAAACGTGCTCAAGGCGCTTTACAAAGGGTCCCCGACCAACAGCAACACGTAACATGTAGAACGAGACATGATGCCTGGTGATATTACATTTTTTTTCAGACAGAGACAACGCTGTTAACAGTCAAATACTCATTTTACGCCTGAGTACGGTGAGATAATGTAAGTTAGAGGCATTTCCACGGACTCAACTACGCACCTAGCGAGGTTCAAAGCGATCCGAAAGCGAGTATCATCCACAAGACCACATAGCCGCACAATTGTTTTGTATTTGTGTGTGTGTGTGTGTGTGTGTGTGTGTGTGTGTGTGTGAGTCGTTTTTTTTTTGTGTTTGAGGATAAGACGCTAGCAAAGTACTTTCCGCTATTGCGGTACACCCAGCCACCAATCACTATTAAGAGGTCGGGGGGGGGGGGAGGTCAGAAAAAAATTATCGACTTCACTCGAGATTGATCCAGTTATCTTTGGGCATTGTGCTCTCTGTGGCTCTCTATCTATAGATCTTTCTCAATATCTCTCTCTCTCTCTCTCTCTGTCTCTCTGTCTCTCTCTACCTCTATCTCTCTCTCTATCTCTCTCTCTCTATCTCTCGCTCTCTATCTCTCTCTATCTATCTCTCTTTCTCAATCTATCTCTCTCTGTCTATCTGTCTCTCTGTCTCTCTCTACCTCTATCTCTCTCTCTATCTCTCTCTCTATCTCTCGATCTCTCTCTCTCTCTCTGTCTGTCTGTCTGTCTCTCTGTCTCTCTCTACCTCTATCTCTCTCTATCTCTCTCTCTCTATCTCTCGCTCTCTATCTCTCTCTCCCTCTCTCTCCCTCTCTATCTATCTCTCTTTCTCAATCTATCTATCTATCTATCTATCCCTCTCTCTCTCTCTCTCTTTCTCAATATCTCTCTCTCTCTCCCTCTCTCTCTCAATCTGTCTATCTATCTATCCCTCTCTCTCTTTCTCAATCTCTCTCTTCCTCTTTCTCTCTCTCTCTCTCTCTCTCTCTCCCTCTCTCTCTGTCTCTCTGTCTCTTTCTACCTCTATCTCTCTCTATCTCTCTCTCTATCTCTCTCTCCCTCTCTCTCTCTCCCTCTCTATCTCTCTCTATCTATCTCTCTCTATCTATCTCTCTTTTTCTCTCTCTATCTCTCTCTCTATCTCTCTATCTCTATCTATCTTTCTCTCCCTCTCTCTCTCTGTCTCTCTCTGTCTCTCCCACTCTCTTTCTATCTATCTCTCTATCTATCTATCTATCTATCTATCTACCTGAATCTCTCTCTCTCTCTCTCTCTCTCTCTCTCTCTCTCTCTCTCTCTCTCTCTTTCTCTTTCTCTCTATTGTATAAAGAGCAAAGGTTACGAGTACACCAAACCCATAGTACTAAATGCTTTGTCAAACAACCTCCTTTGTTTGTTTTTGTGGGGTTTTTTTCTTTTTGTAAAGAGTGAAAGTACTCGATACTCTGACACGTATTGATACCAGTACGAGATTTTATCACTCATTATCGACTGAATTAATGGCTAATAATAAGAACAACAAAATTGTCCTTATTCTGATGCTTTGAGACGCCCAGCAAAAATGCTATGACGTTCTATAATCAATATCGAAAGAACTAAACGGAAGATTAAAAGAACGAGATAGAAAAAAAGAGACGATTCATATGATGCAAATAAATACAATAAAAAATAATAATAATAATAATAAAAATACTCTTAATTATAAATTGTGGTAATCACTCAAAGACTGTTCAATGCGAGCATCAAAAAGGCGAAACCGTCGAGTGTGCTCAAAGCGGAATGATGCAAACAATGTGCATTGTTATCCCTGAGTAAGATCATGTCTAATTTGTAAAAGGCGCTGCAGCTATCCCGTGGCATCGGAATAATCGATAAACTATGATATTATATCGACTATTATTAATGATAATCGTTCGATCGTATCGCCACAGTGAGAGCCTGGTTGTTGTGGTTCAAGTTCAGCGTTTTGCCACTTGACTCAAAGGCCGAGGGGGGGGGAGGGGGGGGGGGGGCGTTGAGTGGATCCCGCTGAGTCATGACAAATTATAAAAAATTTAAAAAATATAAAAAATGAAATTCCCTTTATAGGTAGTTCGAAGATTTGTCACTCAAGTCTTTGTTATTGTTTTTTGTCATCCGCGTTTATGAGTAATGCTCACTGAACTGAATTAACCTGACTATAAACGTTCATGGATACACACAATTTTGTGTGTTGGTCCGTTTTACTCCCGGATGGCAATGTTATGAACTTCTTAGCCAAGCGCATACTATCTATTTATCATATCCCATAGGGGAAATTTGTCTTGAGGGTCTATTCCAAGGAAAGGCTGGAATAGCCCAGGCGTCAGACGCAGTGCAGCGCCGCAAATTTGGCTCGGGCGAGGTGTCTTACTCAAGGCCACACAGAGCAGTGGCGGTTGATCGAACTCGGTACCTTTCGCGTACGAAGCAAGGACCGTGCCGCTGAGCCACGCTGCCCCGTGAGATGTAATTTGTTTTGGTTCTATTCCACACTATGCAGAAAAGTAGTAAGTGGGCCTAGGAAACAACCACGAATATCTAAAAAAGGGGTTGTGAAACAGTGCTAGACAACACAGAAAGGAATATATAAGTAAAATAATCATCCTAAGATTCCGATGCATTCGAAATTCTCATCAGCATATCGAGATCTTCCTTGGCTGATAGTTTGACTTTTAAATAATAGTCTAATGTGAATACTTTAATTCTATTTTCACTTATTATATTCAATAGGGAATGAGATTAGCAGAAGAGTAGGGTCCCTTGATTGGACGTCACCGGCGGAGGTTATTAGAGAGAAACGTCAATATGGTTTGCGCATGCGTCTCTCGACCTCGCTTCCGGTGAAAGCGGCATGAGACACTTCACCGAAAGCGAGGACGAGAGAGACGCATGAGCAAAACCATATTGACGTTCTCTCTGTAAGGTGGCGTCCAATCAAGGGACGCTACTCTTCCGCTAATCTCATTCCCTATACGACTTCTATGTCAATTGATGATTCGAGCGTTTTTAAGCGTCAACCAATCAGAATATTCTTTGCCATTTAGCCCGTTCCATCAACCTGACAGTTTATTTCCTGGCAATGAAAAAGACTGTCAAACGTTCCTACATTCTAATTGTACTACTTACAAAGACAAACGGTTCAAACGGATTTTCAAACTATTGAAACGATGCAAATATGGAACTTGTAAGTAACTTGTAAGCTTTGATCGCGACCCCGAACGTTGGTTAAAGGAATATATTTAATTAAATAACCAAATTGAGTGTCCCTCTGATCGCTGCGAGTGATGTAGTCAAGTACTTAAGGTGCGGCTATGTGGTCTAGTGTTATGACACTCGCTTTCGGATCGGAACGTCATGGGTTCGAGCCTCGCGCTCGGCGCATCGTTGAGTCATTGGAAAAGGCTCTTTACTCACATTCTCTCACCGTACTCAGGTGTAAAATGAGTACCTGGTCGTTAACAGCGTTGTCTTTGTCCGAAAAATTGTAATATCGACTAACAGGCGTCATGTCCCGTCCTACATGTTAAATGTTGCTGTTGACCAGGGAACCCTTGTATAGCGCTTTGAGCACATTTAGTGGATATTTCACTATATAAAGCTCATTTTAAATTTTTTAAAAACAAACTATGGTATCTGTGGTTCACGGTCGAGAACGGGGAAAATACTTTCTAAAAAAATATTCGAGTATAAGTAGAGCAACTGAAATGTTCATTCAACTGGTTATAATACACTGTACAATGACTGGCATAATTTTCACTGTATGTTGATTGAATAATACGGGCTTCATACTATAAGATGATGGGGTTTGTTTTTTTTTAATGTAAACGTTGCTGCTCGAAGCTCGAAGAAATAAATTACAATGTGAAATTAAATGTAAGCTTCAATTTGATATTCATCCTGTTTTGTTGATAAAGGGGAAACAAGCCCGAAGCGTCTATTTTATTTGTTTTCCAATATTAAATTGAAGCTTACATTCAATGTCACATTGTTATTTATTTTGTGGTTTTGAATGGCATCCGTGTGAATAGCCTGTCAGGTAAAGCAACAAGAGGTCAAGCAATCACTAAACAGAAGCAACAAATTGAATTCTATAGTCTGATGTTACGCCACCCGGCAACGGCGGCCATCTTGGTTCTAAACAAAGAAAATCATTACTTTTTATTCTTCATCCTGGCTAGAACTTTTCATATGCCTTGTGATCAGAATGTGTAAAAGTCAAAACATTCTCAAATTTATGGGTTTTTTTCCTCTGGATACGCTTTTATGCTCGCCAGAGAAATATTTCATACTGGCGTCCGCCATTGTTCCGATAGTTTAGAGCCAGTGTTACTAAGTTACCATGCGTCATTAGGAAGGAAGTGACGTTACGACTGTTGATTGAGTTTGTTGTAATGGACAATATTTTGCGTTGGGTACAAACTGCAAGCCATGAACCCTTAATAATTTGTGATAGACGTGGAAATAAGTATAAATCGACAAGGCTTCGAATGGATATCGAGGAAGCTGATTGTAACTCTCTCATTACCAGCCACTTTCAGGATTTTCCCCAAAATCCACACCCAACTAACACAAAAATAGATTATTTATCACTCTAGCACAATAGCAGTAAAATTCTTGCGATACATAATTTCTTTAGGAAAAAATGCTCTACAACACAATGTTCATTTTTTAAAAATTGTATGATGTACAAAATAAGTTTGAATTACAAAAATGTTGGTTGTATTGTAACGAATGTGACCATTGTCAAATGGGATCATTTTGTTCCTTGACTCCAACAGTCGTGAATGAGAGGGTTAAAGAAGACATACAATCTCATGATTCCTCACTCTTGTGCGGCAATGTGGTCTTGTGGTATGACACTCGCTTTCGGATGGGAAGGTCCTGGGTTCGAGCCTCGCGCTCGGCGAATAGTTGAGACCTTGGAAAAGGCTCTTTACTCACATTCTCTCACCGTACTCAGGTGTAAAATGAGTACCTGGCCGTTAACAGCGTTGTCTGTGTCCGAAAAATTGTAATATCGCCTAACAGGCGGCATGTCCCGTCCTGCATGTTAAATGTTGCTGTTGACCAGGGATCCCTTGTAAAGCGCTTTGAGCACATTTCGTGGATATTGCTCTATATAAAGCTCAATTTTAATTTTTTTTAATTTTTTTGTAATTTTGGTCTGTTTTTGTCTGGCTCTGCACCATATATACCTTTTTAGATATTTTTTGTCATGACTGACTCATTGAAAGGTCATAAGGTTAATAGTTGTAGGGGTTACGAATAGAAAGAAAAAAAAATGGAATGGTAAGTCCGTGAGGGGCCATCAATAATGGATACCTAAACTGCCAAGACTAGTTCGTGTTTTGTGTCTTTGTCGCGTATTGATCCATTGACTCTAAGTCCTACGCTCTTTGACAAAACATGTGGATACAATTTTTTCACCAACAAAAACAACCTTTTACTTTAAGTCTTCGATAATTTACAACAGCCTTTATCGGCTATGTGGACCTGTTGTATGACACTCGCTTTCGGATCGGAATGTCCTGGGCGACGTGACATCAGACTATTGATTCCAATTAAAAGATTGTTGAACAATTGTGTTTGAAAATGTAAACGCGTTCCCACTATTCTTACGTTTTACTGTGTTCATCTACAGTAAATAGTTGACTTTATTTTGTTTTTGTTTGTTTAAATTGGAACATTGAAGTTAATTTATGAATTCCATTGGCAAATTTCCTAAGATTGGCCTAAACCTTTGAATCTCTTCCCACAGTGCATCATGACAAATTACCTAACATAGGCCTAAACCTTTGAATCTCTTCCCACAGTGCATCATGGCAAATTGCCTAACATAGGCATAAACCTTTGGATCTCTTCCCACAGTGCATCATGACAAATTGCCTAACATAGGCATAAACCTTTGGATCTCTTCCCACAGTGCATCATGACAAATTGCCTAACATAGGCCTTAACCTTTGAATCTCTTCCCACAGTGCATCATGACAAATTGCCTAACATAGGCATAAACCTTTGAATCTATTCCCACAGTGTATCATGACATATTGCCTAACATAGGCCTAAACCTTTGAATCTCTTCCCACAGTGCATCATGACAAATTGCCTAACATAGGCCTAAACCTTTGAATCTCTTCCCACAATACATCATGACAAATTTCCTAACATAGGCCTAAACCTTTGGATCTCTTCCCATAGTACATCATGACAAATTGCCTAACATAGGCCTAAACCTTTAAATCTCTTCCCACAGTGCATCAGTTGTGGCCCAGGCAACACCGGCCAATGTGTAGGACCCAGCATTTGCTGCAGTCCCCAGTTCGGTTGTCACATGGGCACCCGCCTGACCGACGTGTGTCTGAAGGAGAACGAGAGTACGACGCCGTGCTTCGTCCAGGGCGAGCCGTGTGGGCCACACAGCACAGGCAAATGTGTGGCCGACGGAATGTGTTGCGATTCAGGTAATTGAATGTGTGCTCTGTCACTTCTGCTGTCTTATCGTAGCCTTCGTAAACTGACAGCCTGACACTGACCAAAAAATGACGTCAAAAGACAAGTCTTTGGCCATAAGAGAAAACAAATGGTGAATTGTATTCGTTGTTTAACCAATGAAATCACTTGTTTCCTTGAGCACCACTCATGACAACTCACTGGACGCTGCACAAACCTAAAAATGACGTCAAACTACAAGTCCTCGGGGGTTCTAGTGTCAGGCTACATGTTAACGATGGCTACGGTCTGATCGTAGCCATCGTTATCTTTTAGCCTGACACTAGAAACCACTATGACTTATAGTTTGACGTCGTTTTCTAGGTTTTTGCACTGCCTAGTGAGTTGGAATTGTAGTCAAGGAAAAAAATGATTCCATTGGTTAAACAACGAATACAACTCATGATTTGTTTTCTTTTGTGGCCAAAGACTTGTCTTTTGACGTCATTTTACCTTTAAATTGTATTTATTATATATGTAATTGTTTTGTGTTTGTTTTTGTCGTAGTTTTCGGGGGGGGGGGGGGGGGGGGGGGGGGGTTTCGTGTCTTTTTTTGTTTGTTTTTTTTGTTTTTGTTTTTTTTTTTTGGGGGGGGGGGGGGGTTGGGGGGGGGGTATTTTTAGATTTATGATTGTTCTAGAAATCTTCCAAATAGACTTTTCCAACATGTTGTTTTTTTCTTAGCACATCGATCTACAACAAAATGATAACAAGGAAAATCGTCTTTCTTTTAGAATGATCGACTCGAATTGCATCACAACAAACCCCTCAAGCGTTCCTGGTTCAAATTACCCTGGGGTTCCAATCCCTCCAATCTATTTCCACCGACAATGACGTCACTCACAATGCTTACTGTTCTTTCTCTCTCATAAGAATAGAACTATCAATAAATGACAAAGGATTTGACGCTAAAACGGTTCTAATTTTAATTATGTTTTTGTCTTTAATCACTTGAGCGAGAAAAAACGACAGTTTTGTAGAAGAAATCAAATTAATGATTGATTGTTTTTACCACGTCACCGTTCAGAGAAAAGGCTTATCCAATATAAATGAAGTTAGCGTCACTTTGCTACTTGTTATTGTTTTAGACCGCCCCCTGAGTTATTAGTTCTCACTAAATTCTGTCAATCAAACTGTGACCATTCAAGGTCACACATAGTTTTACGTATCGCTACCATTGATCCGGCGGGCAAAATCGGAGAGTATTTTCTTAAATAGACTGTGACCGAAAAAAAAAATGGAAAGAAAAAGCAAAGATAGAAACAAATAAAAAATGAATTCGCGCGCGCTCGCACACACTCACACACATACACGCGCACACACACACAAACACGTACACACACACATACACACACATACAGACGCACACAAACACACTCACGGTTAACTCTCTTTCAGTGGTCTGACCTGATATTTTTTCTTTCTTTTTTGGTCAGTGTCAGTGTCAGGCTTTGGTTATAGGGACTTTAGTGAGAACTTATCACCCAATTGGCGGTTTAAAATCAATTACGAATACGATTCAATAGTCTGATGTCACGCCGCCCAGCAACGGCGGCCATCTTGGTTCTAAACAAAGAAAATCATTACTTTTTATTCTTCATACTGGCTAGAACTTTTCATATGTCTTGTGATCAGAATGTGTAAAAGTCAAAACATGATCAAATTTATGATTTTTTTTTCCTCTGGATACGCTTTTATGCTCGCCGGAAAAAATATTTCATACGGGCGTCCACCATTGTTCCGATAGTTTAGAGCCAGTGTTACTAAGTTGCCATGCGTCATTAGGAAGGAAGTGACGTTACGACTATTGAAGAGTATTGCCGAGTGACGTTACTTTCATTCATGTTCTTGTCGCATTGTTTTAAAGATGCTGTGGACTTAGCAACTTACAACATTGCCATCCGGAAATATAACGGACCAACACACAAAACTTTGTGTAACCATGTTCGTTTATAGTCAGGTTAATACAGTTTAGTAAGAATTACTCATAAACGCGGATGGCAAAAAATAATAACAAAGACCTGAGTGACGTCAACTTTGAACTACGCCATCTATAGATAGCTCGAAGATGACGTCACTCAGGCCTCTGTTATTGTTTTTGCCATCCGCGTTTGTGAGTTGTTCTCACTAAACTGTATTAACCAGACTATAAAAGTTCATGGTTACACAGAGTTTGTGTGTTGGTCCGTTATACTTCCGGATGGCAATGTTGTGAACTCCTTGGCCAAGCGCATTCTATCTCTAGATAGTTCGAAGATGACGTCACTCGGGTCTTTGTTATTGTTTTTTTTTGCCATCCGCGTTTATGAGTAATGCTCACTGAACTGTATTAACCAGATTATAGATAGAATGCGCTTGGCCAAGGAGTTCACAACATTGCCATCCGGAAGTATAACGGACCAACACACAAACTCTGTGTAACCATGATCTTTTATAGTCTGGTTAATACAGTTTAGTGAGAACAACTCACAAACGCGGATGGCAAAAACAATAACAAAGGCCTGAGTGACGTCATCTGCATACTATCTATACAGTTTAGTGAGAATTACTCATAAACGTGGATGGCAAAAAAAAAATTTTTTTAAATAACAAAGACTTGAGTGACGTCAAATTCGTTCTATCTCTATCAATATTATTATCTCTGTCAAATTAGGCCACAAAATATTATTTTTTCCGATCCTACCTGCTTCAGACACTTATCGCCAGCAATTTATTGTGTTGTGTAGATTGGGTGACAAGCTCCAATCCATCCAATCTAACGAGCTGTCTATTGATTGTCTATGCATGTGTTTGTACCCTGGAAACCTGTTCTGTCCGTTAATGCCTGTCGCCAATTACACTAGACGAACGTCCAAGTAATTGGTGTAAAGTGCCTTGCCCATGGACCCAACCCACATTAATGACCATCTTTGCTATGTCAATTAACTATAATATGGGGAATATAATTATTTGGTTTCACGGATCCATAAATAAGTAACTGGACGAGTTGTTCAGTTCGGAGATTGGTGAAAAAATGTTTAAACAAAAAAATAATAAATAGGGTTCAACAGCGTGACGTCACTTCCCGTGTAATGACACATAGTATCTTAGTAACTGGTTCTAAACTATCGGAACAATGGCGGACACACTTTTGAAATACTTCTCCGTCGAGCATAAAAGTGTATCCAGAGGAGAAAAACATTATAAATATGATCGTGTTTTGACTTTTATACATTCTGATCACATGGCATGTGAAAAAGTTCTAGCCAGCATGAAGAATAAAAAGTACCGATTTTTTTGGTTTAGAACCAAGCTGCTGGTTGCTGGGCGGACGTGACATCAAACTATTGAATCCTATTGAATCGTTAAAAAATAGGATTGAGGGTTAGAAGTATTCCGAACACCAGCCAGTGTTCTTTTTTGTTTTTTGTTTTTTTTTGTTTTTGTTTTGCCAACGAGCACAGAATTCCTGGCAAATTCAACATAATATAGTTATAGATAGAATGAAGTTGACGTCACTCGGGTCTATGTTATTGTTTTTTGCCATCCGCGTTTATGAGTGAATCTCACTTAACTTTATTATCCAGATTATAAACGTTCATTGTTACACATCGTTTTGTGTGTTGGTCCGTTATACTTCGGATGGCAATGTTGTGAGATTCTTATCCAAACGCATACTATCTATATATAGAATGAAATTGACGTCACTCAGGTCTTTGTATTGTATTTTGCCATCCGCGTTTATGAGTAATTCTAACTTAACTTTATCAACCAGACTATAAACGTTCATTGTTACACATAGTTTTGTGTGTTGGTCCGTTATACTTCCGGATGTCAATGCTGTGAGTTTCTTAGCCAAGCACATACTATCTATTCTCTCACCCGTATAAATAGACCGGTAGATAACCACGCCTCTCGGACAATCGTCATAATGTAAACAATGGCAGTGATTGGTAGACACAGCAAACTACACAGGCTTTACTATCGATGGTTTGTGTTTAACTAAAATACCCATTTTCCTACCGCTTGATCAATAGAACTAACACAGAATACTATGTGTAAATTTAAACACAATAAAAAGTAATATAATAATAATCAAAATAAATGAGTGCCTTGTCGTATTAGCTTTATTTTCCCCGCAAAGATTGCGAGTAATCGACAACTCTATAGGGAATGAGATTAGCGGAAGAGTAGCGTCCCTTGATTGGACGTCACCCATAGTCTGTGACGTCACCGGCGGAAAAGTTATTAGAGAGAGAACGTCATGTTGGTTGTGCGCATGCATCTCTCGTCCTCGCTTCCGCATGCGCACAACCAACATGACGTTCTCTCGTCCAATCAAGGGACGCTACTCTTCCGCTAATCTCATTCCCTATAGAAATGAGTTTACGGAGGGATAAGATTTTTCATCCTCAAAGAGACGTACTTCTATCTAGGGTCTATTCCAAGGAAAGACTGAAAACAGGTGTCAGTCCCAGTGTTGAGCGTTGACTAAGGGCAAGTTGCTGAGGGTCACACAAGGCGCGGGACTCGAACCCGGTACTGTCTGATTTCGAAGCATGAACCCATAGTAATTAGCCATGTTGCCCCATGTCCAAGACAAATGGATAACTGAATAAAATATGATATGAACTGATGAATCGATATATAAGTTGATTAGAGAATATCGATATATGAATAAATAAGACATAAATGAATAAATAAATAAATAAATAAATAAATAAATAAATAAATAAATAAATAAATAAATAAATAAAGGGATGGATGAATATGTAGATATATATAAATTTAAAAAAGAAGAAACACTGAAATAAAAATATAAAGAAATATCAATAAATAAGCATACTCGATAAATAAATTGTATTAAAACAATTAAGTAGGATACTCCACATTCACACCTGAGTCAAGCGAAACAATCTAATCTTATCTTTTCTTTTTACATTTTTTGATTCTCCAGAAACCTGCACAATGACTCCTGACTGTAGTATGGCCGGCCAGGCTTCAAACGGGGATCAAGAAAAAGTCTTGAGATTGCTGGAACGCTTGCTGAAGACTCGGGTTGATTAAGACAAATAAATAAAGTTTTAAAACTGGAACGCAGGCACTAGTGCAAGATGGAAACCAGAAAAGTTGTGTGTGGAACAAACGTCATGGCAGAAAAAAGAAATACATCAAAATTTATCCTTGAAATATCAATTTTCCCTAAGAAATGATCTGAAGATGATTGTTACTCGTAAAAATAATAACAGTATTCATGGCAGTGATTAAGGTTGCCCATTTGGCGTTTTGATGCCAAATTCCAAAAGTTGGCGGGTTTTGTTTTGTTTTTTTCCAAAGTCGTTTGACTTTTTTTAAAAAATATTTCTGGCCGTGAAAGACTCATCTTTTTTTTTTTTTTTTCTTGTTATGCTTGGATTGGAATTTATAAGACAATAGGGAATGAGATTAGCGGAAGAGTAGCATCCCTTGATTGGACGTTACCGGCGGAAAAGTTATTAGAGAGAGAACGTTTTGTTGGTTGTGCGCATGCGTCTTTCGTCCTCACTTCCGGTGAAAGCGGCATGAGACACTTCACCGAAAGCGAGGACGAGAGAGACGCATGCGCAAAACCATTTTGACGTTCTCTCTGTAAGGTGACGTCCAATCAAGGAACGCTACTCTTCTGATAATCTCATTCCCTATAAAGTTCTCGTGGTGAAATGATAGTTTCGAGATGACTTTTCAAGATATTTTTGGCCTCGCTTGTCTAACACTGTACTATACATCGTTTGTCTAACACTGTAATATACACACAACTTTTCAGGTTTTTAGTTGATCGAGATTGAATTGAATCTATTGTTCGTTTGGGTTAGAAATGTCAAGGACAATATGTAACTCATCGCCTAGAAACAGTTTTACGTTGTTGTGGACTGGACGCTAAAACTGAATCAGAGATTAGGATGAAATTTGGGCTCAATTTATACTTTTATAGAAAGAATGAAGTTGACGTCACTTAGGTCTTTGTTATTGTTTTTTTTTTGTCATCCACGCTTTTGAGTAATTCTCACTAAACTGCATTAACCAGACTAGAAACGTTCAAGGCGACACATAGTTATGTGTGTTGGTCCGTTATACTTCCGGATGGCAATGTTGATAGCTTCTTAGCCAAGCGCATACTATCCATAGATAGTTTTGCGTGTTGGTCCGCTATATTTCCGGATAGCAGTGTTGTGAGTTTCTTAGTCATGCGTACAGCATCTGTAGAATGAATGAAATTGACGTCACTCAGTTCTTTGTTCCTGTTTTAGACCGACTTTTTGAATGATTAGTTCTCACTACCATTTAAAACGCCCCCTTCCTGCTTTCTTCCAATGGATAGAATGAAGATGACGTCACTCAGTTCCTTGTTGTCGTTTTTTGCCATCCACGTTTTTGAGTAATTCACTAAACACACACCGGAGACAGACTCCAATGACCCGGCACCGCCGTCCTCTGCCGTCTTCCGGATACAGATGCCGGTCACGGACAAAATACTAAGAATAAAGAGAAGAGCTGCTAGACCCAATCTCCAAACATAAACGGCAGTTGGCGTCGGGTGTTTGGTATGGGTAGGTCCTCACTTCAGTCAACCTTCGAATTCGTTCATTTCTCACTTGATCTTTTCTTGTCCAGCCAAGTGACCATCTCAATGTCCTAATTTCTGCCACCTCAACTTATTTATCTTGATTTTTTGTTGTAGCTGCTGTGTCTCTAGTCCATATATAAAGGAAAAATTGGTCATTTTGAAAAGTAGTTTTAATGCCTACTATGGTGTTATTACCCCTGAAAATTACGAATTTGTCTAATTCCAAGCAGGCAGGTCTGAGTACGTTTCACCATTGCAAGCAGATATGGTTAGTATTTTACTAATATGCATAGCATCATTGGTGGGGATGATGGCAATTCCACGACTATAAAAGACATTTGTTGAATCCGATCAGTTTGAATATAAACTATTTTGTTTTTTGTTATTTATTTCCCTCATCCAGACCTAATACCTGATCGAGGCGGTAGGTTACATATTATTGTGATAAGTATTGTACAAAAATTACTAAAACAGCTTCCAAGATACCAAACAACGAACGTTTCGGACTCAAAACCCTTCGTCAGCTAAAACGTTGATACATCACTTGTTTGTAACAAGTCGACAACTACGATGGTAAAAAGTACTTATTTAGACATCAGTATTTATTACCGACTTAGTTTTGTCCTGACCCTGGCCGGAGTTCTTGGCTGGGAGGGAAACAGTCGAAGGTTATAGTTTTGGGAGATTATATTTTTTCCTTGTAAATCATCTCTTTGTTATGTAGTGTTATTTTAAAAACATTTTAACATATGATTTGTAGACATTTGAGTGTGTTCCTCTTAGTGAGATCTTGAGTTTGTGTGCTGGGACTGAGGTGATCTCAAACTTAGTACACTGAGAGTGTGCTCTTGGAATCTACATCCGTTCTCTTATTAAACCATTCCTCTTTGTCTTTCTTTTTCATCAAATCTTTTTAATTGTAAATCTGGAATGTTTTACGATCCAATTATATTCCTTTTACTGGCGCTGATATATATGACCTATATATGTGTTGCAAGCGCCGTAAAACCCTTAAAAACAAAGTAAATAGTTATTGCTTTTTAAAGTGTCGACAAAGTTTGGAAAAAACTGGGCATTTTCTCCATATATTGTTGGAACCTTTGAGAAACTACCCTATTCTATTTGAGCAATATTGTCAGTTGTTTGTTTTGGGTTTGTTGTTGTTTTTGTTTTTTTGTTTTTTTTTTTTTTTTGGGGGGGGGGGGTATTTTACTTTATTTAACAGATTGAAACAGATGCAAACAATGAGACACAGCCACGTTAAAATTTTAACTGATTCTCTTTGTTAATGGCTGAAAAAGTGTTTTGAGCCCAAAACGTCCCGTGTTTGGTGTTTTGTTCCGTAATTTTTTTTTTTTTTGGGCAAGCTGAAATAGTCATTTGTACAAATGACTTGTTCCAGTCCAGGCTTTCTATCAGGTGTGTATCCACGCCAGTATTTTGTATCTGATTGATTTTTTGTCACTGTTTAAATTCTCTCACTGGATCCGCAGATTTACAAAATTAAATGATTTCAATTCTTCAAATAATTTCATTCTTTTCTGCATCTTTTACTGGACAGACTAAAACGATTTCATATCACAACGATAGGGTATTGTAAATGTTGTTGCTCGAAGCTCGAAGAGATAAATAACAATGTGAAATTGAATGTAAGCTTCAATTTAAGTACGAATTTTAATTAACGTTCATTCTATTTGTTTTCGTAATTAAATTGAAGCTTACGTTCAATTTCACATTATTATTTATCACAAAGATTACAATTTATCCTATAGGGAATGAGATAAGCGGAAGAGTAGCGTCCCTTGATTGGCCGTCACCCATAGTCTGTGACGTCACCGGAGGAAAAGTTATTAGAGAGAGAACGTCATGTTGGTTGTGCGCATGCGTCTCTCGTCCTCGCGGAAGTATGCGCACGACCAACATGACGTTCTCTCTCTAATAACTTTTCCGCCGGTGACGTCACAGACTATGGGTGACGCCCAATCAAGGGACGCTACTCTTCCGCTAATCTCATTCCCTATAATCTAATGTGTGTAAAAAGATGAAATTCCCTCAACTAATCCGCAAAAGAATTTTTTTTCCCTCAATCTCGAGTAAAAAAGACGGAGCCAACATTGGGCGTCAGCCGTGGTGCAGTGACTCAAGGCAGTGAGAAAAAAAAAGGGGGGGGGGGAGCGCGTGGCTTAGAGGTACAGTCTTTTCTTCGTACCTGAAAGGTACCGAGTTCGAATACCCGCTGCACTGTGTGGCCTTGAGCAAGTCACTTCTCCCTAACTCAGTTTGCGGCGCTGCACTGCGGCTGACGCCTGGGTTACTCCATTCTTCCCTTGGAATAGACCCTAGAGACAAAATGTCCCTTTGGGATGAATAAACGGGAATGTTAGTTTATTTGTTTTGTTTTATTGATTTATAAGTGTCTCACACAAGGGGAAAAAACGATATGCTGACCGTTGGGCTCGAACACGAATCTCCTTGGAAGAAATGCGATGCGTTATCCACTTGGCCGTCTGATCCCCTATTACTACAGTATTCTTTTTTTTAACACATATTTAAGAATTGAACCAGAATGCTCGTCCTTCAAACACCTTTCGATTGTAAAGACCAGACCCTCTTCTTGTTGACATTCCCAACGCTGGAAAGTCAGGGAACTCTTCACGGAAATCCCAGGATTGAGAGTTTTTGTCAAGGTGAAGGTCATCAGTAACACACTTTATATAGTCACCTGGAACAACTACAAAAGACGTCTAACTTCTACGTCATGGCACAAGACCGAAGGGCTGGAGCTCAGGTGGTCGCTGGTTCGGATAAGTAAGTTAGTAAGTCAAGGTGAAGGTCATTTTCGTCCATCGATATTTGAAGGACTGTCTAGTATTCTGAACAAATTTGCTGTAATGTGTGTTTTTTGTTAATTTAAAAAAATTAAAATTGAGCTTTATATAGCGCAATATCCACTAAATGTGCTCAAAGGGCTTTACAAGGGGTCCCTGGTCAACAGCAACATTTAACGTG
>NC_088361.1:101839782-101849782 GCF_034508935.2 Berghia stephanieae | reverse complement strand
ACTCAGAAGAGTATTTCTCGTATACTAATTCAATTGTTGAGAAAACCAAAATGGTGGTTGTATTTTATATATTTATTTAGTCGTGACTTTTGAATAAAAGTGTTTTATTTTATTAGAGGGAATACAATAAAAAATTACATTGTTTTGCAAAATTATTTAGTCTGGCAATAAAAATACAGCGGTAATTACTTTAAGAATAATAATAATAAAAAAAAGAACTAACAAATTAATTTGTTAAAAAACAAAAACAAAAAAACAACAAAAAAAAAAAAAAGAAAACAATTTAAATAAATGAGTTTTGATAAGTACTTAAAGAAAACGAGAAAAAAAAAAGAAATAATTTAAATGGATAAACAAATATATAAAAACAACACAAATTAATACTAAATTGATATAATATTAGTAAGTTAATAAATTTAATTCAATACTGGAACCTTCCCAAAGTCATTACATCAATGGTACCAGCACAAGTAAGGCAATAAATAAGAAAAAGTTCGTTTGCCAAAAGCTCTATTCAGTGTTCACTGGTTATTAAGGTGGGCTCATTTGAATTAGCCCGACCTAGAACTAGAGAGGCCAGACAGCAAAAATCGGAGTTAGTTCACCGTCAGGCGACGTGACAATGAGATGACGATGTGGGCGGAGTGGAGTGGAGTGGTTGGGGGGGGGGGGGGGGGGGAGGGGGGGGTGATAAAAAGAACAGGAGCGTATCCTGGTTTATGCATCACGGGGTGCATGGTGATTCGCAATCTATCAAAAATACACACAAATTGATTTCAGTACGAAGTATCAAGTTTAAGTAGTAACTTTTGAAATTATCTAATTTAAATTTGATCATTTTGGACCTGGTAATACAGCTTATAACTCGAAAAAACAGGCTGGTATTTGCCCACCCTGCCCATTATTACCAGCCGTCACTGCACTGACCAAAAAATGACGTCAAAATGCCAGTCTTTTGCCACAAAAGAAAACAAAACGTGAGTTGTATTCAATAGTTCAACCAATGAAATAACTTGTTTCTATGAGCTCTACTAACGACAACTCACTAAGCGGTGCAAAAACCAAATCATGACGTCAAACTGCCAGTCCTTTTGGATTTCAGTATCAGGCTATAACATAACGATGGCTACGGTATCATACCATTAGACAACAAAGCCACACAAGAGCGTCCCAACTTGGTCCAAAGTCTTGTAAAGTCCTAAACACAGCTGGTCGTACGATGCCATCAGAAACTGGCCTAAAAGTAATATTAAATCCTTACTTTAAATTGAATCACTTTTTTTTTCTTTATCGCTGGAAAGACTTTCAAATAGTAGATTTGGTACGAACAGCAAGAGGAGAATTTCAAGATTCAATCATGGGAGATAACCAGGAGAGTTACAATTCCACAATGTTTAAAACATGGGTAGTTTCCCTTTGTCATAGAATAGCCCAGGCATGAAAACGTGTCAAGCCAATGAGCATAAGATCATTTCTTATCTCTCTCTCTCTCTCTCTCTCTCTCTCTCTCTCTCTCTCTCTCTCTCTCTCTCTCTCTCTCTCTCTCTCTCACTCTCTCTCTCTATCACTCACTCTCTCTCTCTCTATCACTCACTCTCTCTATCACTCTCTCTCTCTATCACTCTCTCTCTCTCTATCTCTCTTTCTCTTTCTCTCTCTCTCTATCACTCTCTCTCTCTCTTTCTCTCTCTCTCTCCTTCTCTCTCTCTTTCTCTCTCTCTCCCTCTCTCTCTTTCTCTCTCTCTCTCTCTCTCTCTCTCTCTCTCTCTCTCTCTCTCTCTCTCTCTCTCTCTCTCTCTCTCTCTCTCTCTCTCTCTCTCTCTCTTTCTTTCCCTTCTCTCTCGCCACATCAATAGGCATCATCATGTGATCATTAAAATAGCACAGTAGGTAGATATTTTAGTACATTCAATAATTGTCACCAATAGAAACTGTTCTTCTAATTGGACAGTCGAGGGCTAAGATGCACACAAGCTGATCCCTTTTCTCATACCAGAGAATTTCCTGCTTCCCTTCCAGCATAAATCTGCCGTACTCTGGAAAAACACATATTTAAAAATTTGGCCAGAAAACTCGTCCTTCAAATATCGATCGATTTAAATGACTGTCATCTTCATCTTGGCAAAATCTCTCAAACCTGGGACTTCGCCGAAGTTCATCCCGACATAGACCACTTTGAGACAGTGTTCAATATTCCTGATTTGATTTTTTTCATTTTTAAAAGTCTAATTTTAGTTTTTGTATGTTTTGTTTGTTTTGTTTTGTTTGTTTGTTTTTTGTGTGTTTTTTGGTGTGTTTTTTTGTTTTGTTTTGTTTTGTTTTAGATCCCATTCATTATAAGTAATTCTATTGCTTTGACAGCAGTTCAATGCCGACACAATACAACGTTGAGGCAGAAGGTCATATAATATTTATTCCTTTCTAAAACCAACTGGAACGACTAGCGACGAGAATTCCAGCCATCGTCACTATCCATTTCCCTGTAAGAATTGCGTGGCGCTCTCTCCATCTGTCTGGCCGGAAGGACATCCCCGTAGGAACCACTGCCCCGTTCGTAGTCAAGGTCCCTTTCGTACTCCTCGTGGTCGTCAACAGATCGGTCTTGCCGCTTCCGGTGGACGTCGTGATTTGCAAAAATATGGAAATCTCCGTCGTGGAATTTTATTTTCACTGATATGCTTGGATGTTTGCCATAACATTTGGTGAGCTCTTTCCGAAGATAATCGGGAATTCCCCTGAAGTGACCCTTTGATTCTCTGACGCTGATTCTGACTACCCTTCCGTATTCAAGGTCGCAGTTGATGTCAAATTCTTGATTTGGTTGTCGGGTTGGCGGGTGAAAGTGGTAGTGAGGATTTGGAGGTGGAAGGGGATAGGAAGGAGGAGGTGGTGGTGGTGGGGGAGGCGGTGGTCGTCGGACGACCCCTGGGTATCGGAGATGTGGCTCTCGGAGATGTGGCTCTCGGAGATGTGGCTCGAAGTATTGCTCTAGAGGTTTGACGATTTCTCCCTGAGGCCCGTAGTAGTAATTCCTGGAGTGTTGGTAAGGGTCGTATTGATTGTAATGAAAGGGATCGGGTGGGGGAGCTGTGTGATAGGGACGGGCGTAAACGGTGTTGTCTGCTGGCGGTGGAAATACTTCCACTGTTTGTGGGGGGCGTGGCGGGTCGTATGGATTTTGTAAGGATGGAACAGTCTTGTGATTCACGAGGCCAGGGATTAAAATAGCGGGAACGTCAATAATTGGACGTTTGCCATAACGGTGGGAAATGACCGGATCCGCCATGATTATTTTTTGTTGTTGTTGTTGTTGTTGAAAATGTTATTTATTGGGTTATCTCCCTTTTCATGCTCAGCCTTGTGGCATATTTCTTCTTCCTGTTTGAATTTGAATAATGCCAATATTTTCAAATACAGTTATCTATCTTCAGATGAACGTGACTTTGAGATGCCTAATTCCTGCTGCTCGGGCTGATATCATAGTGGCAAAGATCAAGTTGTATTATGTGTTTCTGTTCAACAAGTGGTGTGTTTGGTTGTCTCTATATTATCTGAGAAAGAAAAAGAAACCAGAATTATTGTTCCATTTATATATTTTGTAAAGCACGCTTACATGGCCTCAAACTTCCATGAATAGTCTTTGTCAAATAATATCATCTACGTTTACGTAATCACAACTCCGATAGGGAATGAGATTAGCTGAAGAGTAGCGTCCCTTGAGTGGACGTCACCGGCGGAGAAGTTATTAGAGAGAGAACTTCATGTTGGTTGTGCGCATGCATCTCTCATCCTCGCTTCCGGTGAAAGCGGCATGAGACACTTCACCAAAAGCGAGGACGAGAGAGACGCATGCGCAAAACCATTTTGACGTTCTCTCTGTAAGGTGACGTCCAATCAAGGGACGGTACTCTTCCGCTAATCTCATTCCCGATAGACCGTTGGATACTGTCTCATTGGTGTAATGAAAATACGCTATATCAAACAATATATATATATATATATATATATATATATATATATATATATATATAATATATATATATGTATATACTGCATGACACCATTGTTAAATAAGACAAGCCTCCTGAATCTGTTCCATTATCAGACCTGTACATATGTGCACGTTGAATATGACATATTATATGAATAATATATAAATGTGTCCTAGTCAAAATGCTTCACACAAGGACCACGGCTATCGAGAGATCATTTAACGAATACCTAGGATTTGTCACTTCTTCTTACTAGAGGTATCTAGACTCTAGACCTGATCATCCTCAATTTTACAAAAATCCTAACACGATGGTCTGTCGGTCAAAAACCAACGTCAAAAGAGATTCGTTGAAACGTTACAATATACAAACGGTAAATACTCAGTCTTTGGTTTGGCTGGGTTGTTTCATTACTTTTTTGGGGGTTTTTTTTGTTCTTTTAAATGATACTTTTTACTTATTGTTTTTTATTCAAGGGGGGGGGGGGGGGGGTCTAATTCATTCAATATACGTCATACCTGATTGGGAAGATTAGACAAGTATCTTTTAATTTTCCACAAAAATATTCACGACTTCAAATCTTCTGGTCTGCTATACGATTCAATAGTCTGATGTCACGCCGCCTGGCAACGGCGGCCATCTTGGTTCTAAACAAAGAAAATCATTACTTTTTATTTTTCATGCTGGCTAGAACTTTTCATATTTCTTGTGCTCAGAATGTGTAAAAGTCAAAACATGATCAAATGTATGTGTTTTTTCCCCTCTGGATACGCTTTTATGCTCGCCGGAAAAATATTTCATACGGGCGTCCGCCATTGTTCCGATAGTTTAGAGCCAGTGTTACAAAGTTACCATGCGTCATTAGGAAGGAAGTGACGTTACGACTGCTGAAGAGTAATACTCCAAACCAATACACACGTCATGTGACCGTTGTTCCCACGACGTTCACCCACTCCCCTCCTCTCCCTTCCCCATTACCAGCTCCAAGCTCCTCTCCAAAGTTCATTGTCCCAGAGAGAATTCTCTCGAAAGAGGGCATTCTATGTATATCTATTTATAAATCTATTTAAAACAGTTTATAAATACACCAAAAGTAATTTTCAATTTAGAATGAGACAAAAGATAAAATCTCGGCGAATCTCGAGTACGTGGATCTATTGTGGTGACGGACGTGACAAAAACACCGTTGATACTCGAGGGCGTAGATCTATTGTGGTCACGTGACAAACACACCGTTTGATTCACGAAATGAACACTTGATTCCTCAATGAACACGACTGATTAGAATTCTTCGTATCTAGATACTCGTAACAAACACATTTATAAATTTTAGACAGAAAAATCATCCTTCAATTCTCGATCCATTGAAATAACTTTCATCTTGTAAAGAACTCTCAAACCTGGGACTTCTCGAAGCGGGAAGAAGGTCTCAGGTTTGAGAGATTTTGACAAGATGAGAGTTTTTTTAACCGATCGATATTTGAAGGACGAGTTTTCTGGTCAAAATATTATGTTACTGTGTTTGTTCATGGCACGGCTGTTCACTGTCGTCATGTTTCCCAGATACGCCTCACGTCTTCTAAATTAAAATTGACAATAAAAACGTCACTTCATTTTGGCCTGTTATTTATTACGGAACAGTCTTCTTTGTCAAATAACTTTTTAAAAAAAATATTTTGCTGCCCCTCGCCTCAAAACGGTATTATTTTAATAAGAACCAGATGCGAAAGACGGTATTTTACAGTTAAAATGACCAGAAATGTCACATTTTAGTATTTGTTGCTTTAGATAACGGATTGTATCGGACATATTAGGAATGTTGTAACATTAACGTTTATAGTCTGATTGACATGATTAAGTGAGAACTAATCACCAAAATGGCTGTCCAAAAACATTTAACAAAGAGCAATATCGTTCCCTCTATAAAACAAAATGAAACACAGCGTCATTCTTATGAATAATATTATCCGTTCAATGTTTTTGGCAAAGCAAACCAGCCGACATAATACCGTATTGAGGTGGTAGGTCCCATTTCAATCAGGTAAACTTTCATTTATTTCAATTATGCATCGATGAAAACGAGGCTCAGCTTATCAAAATGAGGCTCGAACCAGACCACAGCTTGACTACTACATTTATATAGCGCGTTTCCACTGATTAAACTTGATTAGTACGCATCACCATGTTTTATTCAACCCCCCCCCCCCCCCCCCCCCCCCCCCAACCCCCTGGTAGATCACATGGAACCATAAGTTACATTTCATACAGAACCAGTCGCCTGTTGGGAGTCCTGTGTGTTTACGACATCCGTCACTGCCTGCAGACAAATACCGGTTCACGTCTGTATCGAGTGGGAGAATTAATGTAAAGTGCCTGGTCCAAGGACATAACGTCGGGACCTGGATTTTCCACGATCACTGTCCTCCATCCGGCCACTCATCGCGCCTAACATTTCTTGAGGTTTGTGCATCTGAACCACCTAGCTATACTCTTGAAGGTCATTGACATTGATCGATACGGTCTGCTTCGCTGCGCTGTGCGGCCTTGAACAAGTCACCTCGCCCTAGCTCAATTTGCGGCGCTGCATTGCGACTAACGCCTGGGTCATTCCAGTGTTCCTTTGGAATAGACCCTAGAGACAAATTTCCCCTATGGGATGAATAAAGGGAATTATTTTATAATAATTTTTTTAAGTGAAACATTTTTGGCAGATTTCTACTTAAAACCGTTTTGACATATGACGTACGTAAAAGTGTTGAAAAATAAACTTTGAATAAAACATGTGATATATTGACCTGTTTATAATTGATTAAAAACTTATAATAGAAAATAACGATTTTGGAGAGTCGAGAACACGGCCGGGTTATCGACCAACTTCAAAAGATTAATTCATTGTGAATAGAAATAGGAAATAGCTATGCCTCTTATCTCAAACACAACAGGAATTCAATAATTTGATCTAATGTTTTATTCTGATTACTAAAGAGTTACTCAACTAGAAATTAGTCTTTATTTCAAGGTGCTTTGACGTGAAGCACTGGCGATATATAGGGTAGTGGGGGACAATTAAAGAGAGAGGCCGAATGCTTTAACCGATTTTAAATATAATGTACTAAAGAGTTACTCAACTAGAAATTAGTCTTTATTTCAAGGTGCTTTGGTTGTGGCACTGGCGATATTTCGGGTAATGGGGAACAATTATTTATAAAAGTAACGGTGACCAGTTTTCGATAACCTGTAAAGATTCGTGTACAGTTAATGAAAATGTTAATCAATCGATTTAGAAAAGGAGAAAAGGGGAGAGAGAGAGAGAGAGAGAGAGAGAGAGAGAGAGAGAGAGAGAGAGAGAGAGAGAGAGAGAGAGGGCGGAGAAAGAGAGAGAGAGAGAGAGAGAGAGAGAGGAGCGGAGAAAGAGAGACAGAGAGAGAGGGGGGGGAGAGAGAGAGAGAGCGAGAGAGAGAGAGAGAGCTAGAGAGAGAGAGAGAGGGAGAGAGAGAGAGCTAGAGAGAGAGAGACAGAGAGAGATAGAGAGAGATAGACAGATAGAGATAGAGAGAGAGATAGAGAGAGAGATAGAAAGAGATAGATAGATAGATAGATAGAGAGAGAGAGAGAGAGAGAGAGAGACCAAATGGCCTAACCGATATTTTCAATGTATACCAAAGAGTCATTCATCTATAAATTAGACAGACTAGTCAATGAGGGTCTCAGACTCTCTCACCAACAGACAGCTTTGTTCTTATTTTCCTATTTGCTTTTCGTGTTTCAGTTTGTTTGTTTGTATATTTGTTTTATTTTTGCTTTGAGGAGAGGGAATGTTTTATGTTTTTATATGTCTTGTTGATTGTTGTTTTATAGATTATGATTTCAATTGAAGAAACAGTTGAGTTGTAATATACTTTAAGACTATCATCATCATCATCATCATCATCATCATCATCATCATCATCATCATCATCATCATCATCATCATCAACATCAACATCATCAACATCATCATCGTCATTATTATTATTATTTTTATTATTATTATTATTATTATTATTATTATTATTATTATTATTATTATTATTATTATTATTATTATTATTATTATTATTATTATATTATTATTATTAATATTATTATTATTATTATTATTATTATTATTATTATTATTAATATCACTATTATTACTATTAGTATTGTTATCATCATCATCACTATCATCATCATCATCATCATCATCATCATCATCATCATCATCATCATCATCATCATCAGTATCATCATCATCATCATCATCATCATCATCATCATCATCATTACTATTACTATCATAACATAAACAAAGGATATATAAGGCCCCTGGCTTTGGTTTAGATTTGAAAAAATTGAGTCTGGTTATCAGATCTGTAAATATGTTCACGTTGGCATGTGGCCATCAAATACACATGATTCTACCAACCACCTATTGAAGCTGTGCGTTTATGTAACTTATTCACACCATTCAGCCAGCCGGATATAAAATACCCACACACAAATCTGTGTACAAAGAAAATAACAAAGAGCTAAGTGACGACAATTTCGATCTATCAAAAGTGTGACTGGCTGAGAAAACCCGGAAAGATGCGCAAATTTCATAAATTGAGTTATATTTACAGTAGTGTAGACCACATCTTTCTGATCATTTACCACTTAAAATGTACTTTCTATGTCTATTAGAACCCAAGTTATGAACAAAAAAAATTCTTAATAAAATGTGTTGCTATGGGAAACACTTTATCTTCGATTTTGGCTCATATCTCGAATCGAAGCTTGTCGCATCTTCCCGGGTTTTCTCAGCCAGCCGCACAAACTGTATTGCCTAATTTTTTCAAGTTGACGAACACAATACATGTTGAGTAATTTAACTAAAAACTGGCAGATGAGTAGACTAGTTAAGGAATGACGACATCAAAATCGTGTGAGGGATAGAATAGAAGACTTCTTTCACTCTTGCTTTTTGGAATCCGATATTTGTACTCACCAAACTCGTCCAGCTATTGGGAACACGTCCGGAATACCAAACAAAAATTAAAATTAAAAAAAAATAAATTATGATGATGATGATGATGATGATGATGATGATGATGATGATGATGATGATGATGATGATATAATAATAATGAAAATAATAATAATAATAATAATAATAATAATAATAATAATAATAATAATAATAATAATAATAATAATAATAATAATAATAATAATAATAATAATAATAATAATAATAATAATATAATAATAATAATAAAATAATAAGAAGAAGAAGAAGAAGAAGAAGAGAAGAAGAAGAAGAAGAAGAAGAAGAAGAAGAAGAAGAAGAAGAAGAAGAAGAAGAAGAAGAAGAAGAAGAAGAAGAAGAAGAAGAGGAAGAAGAAGAAGAGATTTTACATAGTACAATATCTGCTTACTGAGCTGAACTATTTTTCAAAGGAATCCCTGACCAACAGCAACCATAAAAATAAGAACGTTTTCTGTATTCTCATGTAATGTATTGTAGGAAAATATGACTATCTATAGGTAGACCTTTATATCCAAGGACACAACTACCTGTGGCCCACAGTGGAACTGAAACCACAGGCATATCCGTCATGAGACGAGTGTGACCGTGGCCTTCGTAAAGTTATGGTCTGATACTGACCAAAAAATGACGTCAAAATGCCAGTCTTTTGCCACAAAAGAAAACAAATCGTGAGTTGTATTCAATAGTTCAACCAATGAAATCACTTGTTTCCATGAGCTCTACTAACGACAACTCACTAGGCGGTGCAAAAACCAAATAATGACGTCAAACTGCCAGTGCTTTGGATTTCAGTACCAGGCTATAACATAACGATGGCTGAGGTGTGCACCACTAGACCACGCACGAAGCCAGCACTCGGTAATTCAAAACTTATGACGTCAACTATCATGAGTGACCCAAAACGTTATAAGCCACGTAAGTGACACAAACTCATCAATCATCATTTTTGTTTCAAACA
>NC_088361.1:101829782-101834782 GCF_034508935.2 Berghia stephanieae | reverse complement strand
ATTTAACAGTCACTGTCATAGTTTGAAGTCACAAACTCAATACCAGCGTTCACAATTCGACTGTTGCTTATCTCGAATTGCTTCCAGTCGGAACACGGGGGGACAATGATAAATAAACGACGGTCTCGCCAAGCCCTGGCCTGACTTAAGGAATAGATCGATCAATAGGTGTGATATTCCCAAGACATTGATCTCCTCACGCCAATGAATTCAACTGTCGTCTGTGTATTCAATGTAACCGTCTTCTCTACCGCGACCCCCTGTCACACACTCCACACCCCCCCCCCTCCCCACCCCCTCTTTTCCTTGGCCTCCCACTTCCCCTAACACATAACAACCCACACGTTTATGAATGCACCTCCGCCAATAACTTATTTCATTAATAAATAATATATGGCGTCTCTGTGCTGTGTTCATTCTGATCGAATTGCCGAATTTGAACACACTTGATTGAATGTGTCAATTAAGTCTATATTAACATATATCTACTGATATATCTAGATATGATATAATTATTGGTGTGTATAAATGCGTGTACCAACTTGACTTTCAACTGATCCGTTTCATTGTAAATAGTAAAGGGCTTTGAGCACATCCTCGTCGTTGCTCTCGACACTTTCATTACATATATTTTATTTTCATTTTGAAGATATCAAATTGGGATAATGGGGAGATAGCAGGGACGAGTGTAAGATAAAGATGGATCTATTAAAAAAAGATAAAAAGTACGTATGAAACAGTGCCAGTCAAAAACAAAACAAAACAAATAAAAATACAAGAAGAAAACAATCCCAGACTTATGAGGTTCGAACCCCTGTCTAGGGAGACTATTTTTTGAATTTTTAAATATTTTTTTTTGGTGTGCATTTTTCTTTCTTGCTTTGTCTGACACTGTTTCATACACAGTTTTTCAGATTAAGAGGAAAACATCAACATTATATTCAAGCGTGTAAAAATACTAGAATGTGACATTTTCATTCTATACCAGACAGTCTACAAACGGTATGTCTGATAGAATTCTATTGATAAGAAATCCAAACTTTGAGATTTTTCCTAGTAAAAAATAAATAAATAAATAATAATAATAATAATAATAATAATAATAATAATAATAATAATAATAATAATAATAATAATAATAACGATAATAATAATAATAATAATAATAATAATAATAATAATAATAATAATAATAATAATAATAATAATAATGATAATAATAATAATAATAATAATAATAATAATAATAACAATAATAATAATAATAATAATAATAATAATAATAATAATAATAATAATAATAATAATAATAATAATAATAATAATAATAATAATATATGGCCTTACCCCATATTTCAACAAACTCAAAGCGCTTACCAGTAACTTGGACAACTTTCACTCCAACATACAACCACTCAAACGTCTCTCGCCTCTTTGTTATTGTTTTTAGCCATCCATTTCTATGAATAGTTCTCACTAAATTCATTCACTCAGGCTATAAACGGTCAATATTACACATAGTTTTGTGTGTTGGCACGGTACAGCCGGCTGGCGGATCTTGTGAGTTTTTAAACTAAATGCCTAGCATCAATAAAACTGTATTCAACCGAGAACGGCGCAACAGAACCCAAATTCATCGAACAATGGAAGCAAAAGAAATCGTGCAAAATATTCAAACAATTAAATTAATTGGCTTTTGTTGTTCATTATGAAATGTCTATCTATATACTTGCGTTCACTGACGCACAATATTTGACCGAGTTTATGTCACTATTTGTTTGTTATCACTTAAGATGCCAACAAGTTTTATTCTCGAAGGTCTTTATTCTCATCAACTCTACACAAAAAGTCCATCCATCCCCTTTCACAAATCTCTGTCAGTAGGTCAAATTCTACAAGACTGGAAATAAGTCAATGTAACTACCATTTATAAAGAAAAATAATACAATCAAATCTCAAAATTACAGACTTATTACTTTGATGTGTATTTTATGAAAAGATATGGAATCAATTCTCAACGTGTTTCTATCTGTCAACCTGTTTTGTTGACCAAGGGGAAACCCGAAACGTCTACATTATATGTATTTGTTTATCAAATTAAAGCTTCCATTCCATTTGACTACCGTCATATGGGGTGACTTTGCCTCAAGGGGTGACTTTGCCTCTATAGATTTGGATAAACTAGATTATTTTTAGTATTTTGACAGTTATTTATTTTGATTAAAACGCAAGTCCTCCCACAAGGGAAATAACTACACCAAGCCTGAGAATACTCAAAATGCTCCAAATCGGCAGGGGCAAAGTCACCCCTTGAAGCAAAGTAACCCCATCTGGCCGTACTTTTATATATTTCTTCTAACTTGAAGCAGCCACAATTGTGTTTTTTTTTTAAAGCGATGACATTTTTGGAATGCTGGAAATATCATCATTCATATAGGGTATGAGATTAGCGGAAGAGTAGCGTCCCTTGATTGGACGTCATCCATAGTCTGTGACGTCACCGGCGGAAAAGGTATTAGAGAGAGAACGTCCGCGAGGACGAGAGACGCATGCGCACAACCAACATGACGTTCTCTCTCTAATAACTTTTCAGCTGGTGACGTCACAGACTATGGGTGACGTCCAATCAAGGGACGCTACTCTTCCGCTAATCTCATTCCCTATATTCTGGCAATGAATCCAACAACTGCTATGGAAAGGATTTGGGAGTTAAAAGTAAAAATATTTTATAAAACGAAGTAAGTCTTGCGTCAGCAAATAGGAAGCGACTGGCATGGCCCATTCATTATTCTGGTAAATGATTTCTGTATCATGAACAATGGAATCCCGATTGACTCGACTGCACGGGTTCGATAATACGGACACGCCCATAGACTTGTCTACACTCTTTAAATAATCAATATTATACTCTATCATCATCGCATTCATAATTGATATTGTAATAATTACTATTATGATCATTATCATCATCATCATCATTATCATCATCATCATCATCATCATCATCATCATCATCATCATCATCATCATCATCATCATCATCATTATCATCATCACTACCATCTGGGGAGTGAACCAGAGACTATGGGAGGTGAGCACTAATGGGGAGCGAACCAGAGACTATGGGGGGGGGGGGTGAGCACCAATGGGGAGTGAACCCAGAATTGTTTCGAGGTGAACACCAGTGGGGAGGGAACCCGGAACACCCACTAATTGGTGGACACTTGTGGGGAACTAACCTGTGACTATAAAAGATAGACACCAATAGAATTTAAACCCGGGACAAATGAGATGTGGACAACAGTGAAAAGTAATTCCTAGACTACCTGAGATGGTCACCGTGGGGAACGAGTCCAGGACTATGGAAGGTGAATGGCCAGGATTACAGGTTGTAGACATATTGTCCCAGGTTCACTCCTCACTGGTGTCCGCTCCAGAGAGTCTCGGGTTCACTCTCCATTGAATGTCTTCTTCCGTATCTCTCGGTCCGTCCCCAGTAGTGTCCATATCTTACAGTCCCAGGTTTATTCCCCACTTGTGTCCACATCCCCTGGTACCAGGTTCAATCCCCACTAGTATCCACCTCTCATAGCCCTAGATTCACTCACTCTCCATTGGCGTCCACCTCTCTGAGTCTCGGGTTCGATCCGCACTGGTGTGCATCTTCTATAATCCAAGGTTTATCCCCCGCTTATGCCCACCTCCCCTAGTTAAGTCCCGGGTTCAATCCCCACTTGTGACACCCCACTTAGATTGATGTCCACCTCTGATAGTCCCAGGTTCATTTCCCACTCTTGGTATTGACATGTCGGTGTTCTGGGTTCGTTCCCTACTGGTGTCCACTTTCAATAGTCCCAGGTTCATTCCCAACTGGTGTCAACCTCAGATCGGCACATGTTCATTCTGCACTGGGTGTCTTCTTCCTTAACCTTGGGTTCACTCTCCATTGGTGTCCACCTGCCATAGTCCCAAAACTTTGTTCGTCGGAGTTCGTCGGGTTTCGACGGGTTTCGTAAAAAATAAACACCCTCCTCCTCCTATAGTCCCAGGTTCACTCCCAACTGGTGAACACTTCCATGAGTCCCTGGTTCACTCCCCACAGCTGCGTACTTTCCATAACTTTGTCGGGTTTCTTCGGGTTTTGTGGGATTTCGTAAAAAAAAAAAAGAAAAATCGCATGTCCACTGCTTATATTTATTACATAATATTATTAGGGAGGGGAAGGGGGGGGGGGGGGGGGTCCTCGATACCTCAATTAATTGGTAGAGCATTCTCATCACACATAAGGACCGGGGTTCAATCCCAGTGTTGTATTTTTTCTACCCCCCCCCCCCCCCCCCCGGGTCAAGCCAACAGGAATAGGGTGGGTAGCTTGTGGAAAGTATTTTGCGATGGAGTGGAGTCCAATCATTGAATAAATAGCAAGTAATTGCTATAATCCGGTTAACACCAATTCCATTGAACTTTGTGCGGCTATGTGGTCTTGTGGTATGACACTCGCTTTCGGATCGGAAGGTCCTGGGTTCGAGCCTCGGGCTCGGCGCATAGTTGAGTCCTTGGAAAAGGCTCTTTACTCACATTCTCTCACCGTACTCAGGTGTAAAATGAGTACCTGGCCGTTAACAGCGTTGACTTTGTCCGAAAAATTATAATACCGCCTAACAGGCGTCATGTCCCGTCCTACATGTTAAATGTTGTTGTTGACCAGGGACCCCTTCTTGTAAAGCGCTTTGAGCACATTTAGTGGATACTGCGCTATATAAAGCTCAATAAACTAACAGCTCCAAGAACTCTCTTATCAATCACGTACCTAGCTATTGTTGGCTTTTGATAATGGGTTTTAATAGGTAGGATGTATTTTTGTGATTTTCAAATTCGTTAAGCTGGAAAGAGCACATAACAAATGAAGAGCTCTACAGTGACCTCCCCCCAGTGACCTCGAAGATTCAAAAGAGAAGACTGAGACTTGCGGGGCACTGCTGGAGACACAAGGAGGAGAT
>NC_088361.1:101804782-101827282 GCF_034508935.2 Berghia stephanieae | reverse complement strand
ATATCTACGCGCACCTGCATGGTTGGGGCGGAGCTGGTAACGCTTGTAATGCCAGTGTTTGTCTAACTTGTCTTTGAACTCATTCACTGTCCTCGCTTTAATTACATCCTCTGGAAGGTAGTCCTGTAAAGACGGTCCTTGATCTATTTTTACAGTTCCAAAATGATTCTGTACACATGTTACAAATCCGTTCATGGTATTTCTCTTTTCTCTTATCTAAATCAAGCACCTTGGCCCAGGCTCCTTGCCTCAGAAAATGTCAACTTCCTGATTTAAGACTTGCATTGAAAGTTGATAAATCCTTTTCTGAGTATGGAATTTTGGAGAGGTCTTGGATCTCAGTTGGATCAGCATCTACCACAATCCAGTGCAGAATCATGTGGAGCTGAAAAATTAGAGCCGAGTACCGTCTTTACGCTACGCTGTGATTATCCCCAGACACCTGTCTGGGGATAAGGAAAATTCGTTATCCTCAGACATCTGTCTGGGGATAACGAATTTTCATTATCCCCAGACACATATTTGAAACTCCGCTCGACGTTGTGGGTTCGAATCCTGGTTTTTTTTTTTTAATTTCCGTCTTCTTTTTACAGAACGTTGCAAGCGATAAATGTCCCATCCATCCTCCCCCCACCTCTTTTCTTTTTTTTTTTAAAATTTGTGTGCGAGTCTATTCATTTCTCCTTTTTGTTTGGCCTTTTGATCCGTTTCTGAGCATGAATTTCTTAAAATTGTTTTTATCTTTTTAAAAGATTATTCTTTGTTTTTTTCTCCTCTATCTGACCATTTAGTCGCGCTCTGAATATTTCTGTTTGTTTGATTTTTAATTATTTATTCCTTTTAGACACTTTTTGAGATCGGAGGTGTCTGGGGATAATGACAGCCCCGTCTTTACGGGACTGTAAAAATAGCCCCTGCGTTTCAAACAGCTTTCTGGTGCCTATTCACTTAACACACGATTATGTTAAAGTAAATTTCAGAAGAAATTTTGGTCAATTATAAATGGAATTGTTTATGGAGAAAAAAAAATTCGAGGCATTGATTAAGGAGCGAGGTCCCTGCCGCCATCTTGCTTTGATTACACAGAGACAATGGCCAGATGGTCAAAAGTGTTCCAAGACAAAAAATATTTTCTTGCAACCAAAAACGTAACCAAATTTTAAACGTACCATTTTAATTATATATAAAAAAAAAAAAAAAAAAAGATGATGATGATGATAATGATATTAATGATAATAATAATAATAATAATAATAATAATAATAATAATAATAATAATAATAATAATAATAATAATAATAATAGTAATGATAATAATAATAATAATAATAATAATAATAATAATAATAATAATAATAATAATAATAATAATAATAATAATAATAATAATAATAATAATAATGATAATAATACTAATAATAATAATAATAATAATAATTTTAAAAATCTTACCTTAACCTGATACCAACAGTGTTTTGATCTCAGAGTTCCTGAATTTGATGATATAAGTGGCTTCCAGGTCTTGATTCCACACTCCACTACATTGTTGAACCAAGACATTCTCTGACTAATCAGTTCTATTGATTAAATAAGATGAACTATGTTGGCTTTTTAAAAAACTCTAGAACAGCATGCATTATAAAACTGTCAAAGGTCAAAGGTGGAGCAATGCTTGTGGATAACACGATTTTCAACAGACATTCAAACCCATCTTGAATGTACCTATACACATGGATTAAACGCATTTTAATGTATGATTTTAACACACCACACACTACTCGTGCGGCTATGTGGTCTTGTGGTATGACACTCACTTTCGGATCGGAAGGTCCTGGGTTCGAGCCTCGCTCGGCGCATAGTTGAGTCCTAGGAGAAGGCTCTTTACTCACATTCTCTCACCGTCCTCAGGTGTAAAATGAGTACCAGGCCGTTAACAGCGTTGTCTCTGACCGAAAAAAAAAATTGTAATATGGCCTAACAGGCGTCATGTCCCGTCCTTCATGTTAAATGTTGCTGTTGGCCAGGGGCCACTTGTAAAGCACTTTGAGCACATTAGGTGGATATTGCTCTATATAAAAGCTCTTTTTTTTTTTTTTTTAATTTTTACTACTTCATTTTGAAACCTGATGTCAACCTTGCTTGAAGTAACAAATCTTGACGGCTCTGAAGTTTGTATTGCTTGAGACTTGTCATTTTTGCTTTCAAAACAGGAAATAACAGCCATTGAGTCAGTGTGAACCCTGAGGCAACATGGAGCTCGATGATCTCTTGTTCGCTATAACAGAGGTAGGTGTTGGTATGGTTGAAATAAGTAAATGAGTCATGTATAAAGGGAATAGGGGTTGAAATATACTTTTATTTTTAATACAGTTTTCCTTTTTGTCAGACATGAAAAGCCTGTATAAACAAAAAGAAGCAAAACAGTTTCACCTCTCAACCTGATAAGATGTGTTTGAAAAAGAAAAATACAAGAAAAAATAATTCCGAAGCGCCAGGAGGATAAGGCATCAATCACATCATGAATAAAGACCCACATATGATATGATTATAAAAGACCAACCTGCTCTGAGTGACCACTGTCCTTTAATGACTACTTCAGCCATTGTTCTTTAACCAGTTCACTGCCCTAGTCTAGATAAACACATACTTAAAAATTTGGCCAGAAAGGTGGTTTTTCAAATATCGATAGATCTGTCATCTACATTTTTTGCGGCCGCGAATATCAGGGCGATCCGCAAATTTTGGCAAATTTCCCAAAATTGGCAAATCGTGGCAAATTTTGGGAAAATTGGCAAAACGCGTGGCAAATTTTGGGGAAAAAAAAAAGAGGCGAAAACAAAATAACGAAGAAAAAAGTGCGAAACTTGAGAAATGTTTCAGCTTTGCCTGGGCCCAAACCAGTCTGAAAGTTTGGGTGCATAAATCGCTTTACATTGTGTAAATTAATAAATGTAGCCTCCTTAAATGTAATAAATTGTCTTTTATGTAATATTTTTTTCTGTATCGCGTGTTAATTTTTACTGAAACGCTTAGTTCTCCTCTGCAAATTTTGGTCTTTTTGGCAAATGTCTTGGCAAATTTTAGGTCCAAATTTGGCAAAAAATGCAGATGACAGATAGATATAGATGACCCTGGTAAAAACTTCACAACGTCCCAGGTTTGAGAATTTTTGCCAAGATGAGGGTTGCTCAAGTCAGGTTGGATGAACCGAGAGCCTTCAAGAAACTTTCAAATAATTTAAAATATTTTTTTCTAAAGTCAAATGATGGAATTGTTTTTCAACAGGTTTCTGGAGCTGTGTCAAGGATGCCGTGTGCTTCTAAGGACAAAGAACAAGTGCTTGGTAAAATTGGGGACCTGTTCTTCAAATTTAATGCTGTTTCAAATAAATATGGTATGTATATATTACTCTGTGTTATTTCAGTATCACGCCTGTATGCCTTATTTTATGGTTTGAATATTTCTTCAGAGTTTTGTTTGCCGTGGCTGGTTGTCAAATATTTTTATGATTTTTAAGGGTTTTTTTGTTTTGTTTTCTAAATTATAGCCTGGTTATTTTAGGCATTTACTCGGTTGAAGATTTTCTGTCTCCAATGAAATGCAGTCTCCTATAAGCTGTAAATGATATGTGAGATATATTTATGTTATTCAAACTTTGAGAGTTGCCACTGATTAAAGCAGTGATATTTTCACAAATGAGGTGTTTTGTGTATAATTAAAAAAAAAAAAATCTAATCCCCTTGAGACAGAAGGCTCATAGAGCTGGAGTTTAACCTGCTTGGTTTCTGTCACATTATACAGGGTAGAATTTGGTAGGTACATTCCACCTTATCAAAAGACCCAGCTACTTAATCACCATACAAATATAAAATTATTGGAATAAAAGCTCATTGAAACGTGACCGAAAAAGATGATATGAGTTTTCAGATTTTGCACATTTTGAGAGATGTTGGTTCTCTGATTTCTAAAGGCTTTAATACAATGTCGATGACTTTCTACCAATGATTCTTTCAATATCTTTTTTGAACAGCCAATTGTGCCAGGCCATCAGAAAGTAAGAGAGAAGAACCAAAAGAAGGAAACCCCAAAGCGGAGCAGACACTCGTCAAAGGATGTTGGACTTCTACAGGAAGTCCAGAACTCGGTCAGATCCAAGAAAGGGTACAGAGTATGAACGGCAAACTTAATGAATTGGAACAAAAACTGGCCAGATTGGAGAGAGATCAAGGAAACAAGGAAATGACACAAAGCATTTCTAGCTTGAGGTCTGAGATTTCAGCCCAAGTAGAAACGTTTAGCCAGATGAGAGCAACTCAAGATACGATTAGTAACAGAGTGGCTCGCATTGAAAACAAGGCCAATGACCTGGAGGTGCTCCAAACCAGAATTCAACAGATTCAAACCTTGGTAGATAGCAAGTTAGATGCATCGATATTTGCGACTGAGTTACTCAAAATGCACCAAGACGTCGCCAATCTGGAGGGATTGATCAAAGAGAAAGATACAGATAACGGTAACGTTATAATGCTAAGACCAAAAGTCAATAATGTGATATTATCAACAAGGGTACATAAAGATCTGAAAAAGTATGTGTGAAACAGTGAAAGACAAAGAAAGACAGAAAAATACAAGGAAAAAAAAAAAAAAAACGATCCCCAAAAAATCAGCCTGTTTCAACTAGGGATCAAATCTCAGACCTCCAGATTATGAAGTTCGATCTTAACCAAGAGGTCTGCAGTTCCATTCCGAGTAGAAGGAGGCTGATTTCTTTTGGATGTTTTTTATTCTTGTATTTTTCTTTCTAGTTGTTTCATACACGATTTTATAGATCTTTACACCAGTGCCATCTCCCTTGATTTGTCACAATGGTACATAGTAGTGTGATTACTGAGATTGATTACAGTATGATTACTGAGATTGATTACTGTATGATTACTGAGATTGATTATAGTGTGATTACTGAGATTGATTACAGTATGATTACTGAGATTGATTACAGTATGAATACTGAGATTGATTACTGTATGATTACTGAGATTGATTACTGTATGATTACTGAGATTGATTACAGTATGAATACTGAGATTGATTACTGTATGATTACTGAGATTGATTACTGTATGATTACTGATATTGATTACAGTAGGAATACTGAGATTGATTACAGTATGATTACTGAGATTGATTACAGTAGGATTACTGAGATTGATTACAGTATGATTACTGAGATTGATTACAGTGTGATTACTGAGATTGATTACAGTATGATTACTGAGATTGATTACAGTGTGATTACTGAGATTGATTACAGTATGATTACTGAGATTGATTACAGTGTGATTACTGAGATTGATTACAGTATGATTACTGAGATTGATTACATTGATTACTGAGATTGATTACAGTGTGATTACTGAGATTGATTACGTAGGATTACTGAGATTGATTACAGTATGATTACTGAGATTGATTACAGTATGATTACAGAGATTGATTACAGTGTGATTACTGAGATTGATTACAGTATGATTACTGAGATTGATTACAGTATGATTACTGAGATTGATTACAGTGTGATTACTGAGATTGATTACAGTATGATTACTGAGATTGATTACAGTATGAATACTGAGATTGATTACAGTATGATTACTGAGATTGATTACAGTTGATTACTGAGATTGATTACAGTATGATTACTGAGATTGATTACAGTGTGATTACTGAGATTGATTACAGTATGATTACTGAGATTGATTACAGTATGATTACTGAGATTGATTACAGTTGATTACTGAGATTGATTACAGTAGATTACTGAGATTGATTACAGTATGATTACTGAGATTGATTACAGTATGATTACTGAGATTGATTACAGTATGATACTGAGATTGATTACAGTATGATTACTGAATTGATTACAGTGTGATTACTGAGATTGATTACAGTATGATTACTGAATTGATTACAGTGTGATTACTGAGATTGATTACAGTATGATTACTGATATTGATTACAGTGTGATTACTGAGATTGATTACAGTATGGTTACTGAATTGATTACAGTATGATTACTGAGATTGATTACAGTATGAATACTGAGATTGATTACAGTATGATTACTGAGATGATTACAGTATGATTACTGAGATTGATTACAGTGATTACTGAGATTGATTACAGTATGATTACTGAGATTGATTACAGTGTGATTACTGAGATTGATTACAGTATGATTACTGAGATTGATTACAGTATGATTACTGAGATTGATTACAGTGGATTACTGAGATTGATTACAGTGTGATTACTGAGATTGATTACAGTGTGATTACTGAGATTGATTACAGTGTGATTACTGAGATTGATTACAGTATGAGCATCACCCTTGAATCATATACCTATGATGTTCGCATGGATGTACGATCCGATAGTGATGTCGTTTCTTCTTCTCTTTACTCGCATGTCCTGCTTCTTTGGTTTGTGATTGTATTTTTGACAGGGGATACTTTTTTTTCTGTAAATCTTCTGCCTGTTTGTTCTTGGTAATTTATAATTTAGCTTATGATATCTTTAGGTTATGATTTTGATTTACATTTGTACTATTTTTGTTAGATTGCTTGTTTTTTTTGTTTCAGCGGTCTCTCATATAACCTCAATTGTGTTGGAAGAGACCTAAAGCAACAAACAAACAAAAACAAACAAAAAGATTACTGAGATTGATTACAGTATGATTACTGAGATTGATTACAGTATGATTACTGAGATTGATTACAGTATGAATACTGAGATTGATTACAGTATGATTACTGATATTGATTACAGTGTGATTACTGAGATTGATTACAGTATGGTTACTGAGATTGATTACAGTATGATTACTGAGATTGATTACAGTGTGATTACTGAGATTGATTACAGTAGGATTACTGAGATTGATTACAGTATGATTACTGAGATTGATTACAGTATGATTACTGAGATTGATTACAGTAGGATTACTGAGATTGATTACAGTATGATTACTGAGATTGATTACAGTATGAATACTGAGATTGATTACAGTATGATTACTGATATTGATTACAGTATGATTACTGAGATTGATTACAGTATGATTACTGAGATTGATTACAGTGTGATTACTGAGATTGATTACAGTGTGATTACTGAGATTGATTACAGTGTGATTACTGAGATTGATTACAGTATGATTACTGAGATTGATTACAGTATGATTACTGAGATTGATTACAGTATGATTACTGAGATTGATTACAATGTGATTACTGAGATTGATTACAGTATGATTACTGAGATTGATTACAGTATGATTACTGAGATTGATTACAGTATGATGTCTGAGATTTATTACAGTATGATTACTGAGATTGATTACTGAGATTGATTACAGTATGATTACTGAGATTGATTACAGTATGATTACTGAGGTTGATTACAGTATGAATACTGAGATTGATTACAGTGTGATTACTGAGATTGATTACAGTATGATTACTGAGATTGATTACAGTATGATTACTGAGATTGATTACAGTATGATTACTGAGATTGATTACAGTATGATTACTGAGATTGATTACAGTATGTTTACTGAGATTGATTACAGTATGATTACTGAGATTGATTACAGTGTGATTACTGAGATTGATTACAGTACGATTACTGAGATTGATTACAGTGTGATTACTGAGATTGATTACAGTAGGATTACTGAGATTGATTACAGTATGATTACTGAGATTGATTACAGTATGATTACTGATATTAATTACAGTATGATTACTGAGATTGATTACAGTATGATTACTGAGATTGATTACTGTATGATTACTGAGATTGATTACACTATGATTACTGAGATTGATTACAATATGATTACTGAGATTGATTACAGTATGATTACTGAGATTGATTACAGTATGAGTACTGAGATTGATTACAGTATGATTACTGAGATTAATTACAGTATGATTACTGAGATTGATTACAGTATGATTACTGAGATTGAATACAGTATGATTACTGAGATTGATTACAGTGTGATTACTGAGATTGATTACAGTACGATTACTGAGATTGATTACAGTGTGATTACTGAGATTGATTACAGTATGATTACTGAGATTGATTACAGTATGATTACTGAGATTGATTACAGTGTGATTACTGAGATTGATTACAGTACGATTACTGAGATTGATTACAGTGTGATTACTGAGATTGATTACAGTATGATTACTGAGATTGATTACAGTATGATTACTGATATTGATTACAGTATGATTACTGAGATTGATTACAGTATGATTACTGAGATTGATTACAGTATGATTACTGAGATTGATTACAGGCGTGATTACTGAGATTGATTACTGTATGATTACTGATAAATAGTGAAATTCTTTGTTTTAAATCATTTTCTTAGTTTCCCCATGCATAGCCTACTAAATTTCATAATGTTACGTGTATTCCCAAAGTAGGTCATATGGAACCAATTTTCCATTTCATGCTGTACAAGTTTGGATTTTCCGCCCCTTTTTTTAAAAACTAACACTCTTACAATATCTGTCTTGCTACCTACACACATGCCTCCCCACACGCCGCAACTGCTCATGGATTCATTTGTTTTTAGTCCTTCTATTTTGCACTTTCGATGTTGATTCATTCATTTTATTTGAAATTGCACTAAATCAAGAACATTTTGCATATTGTTTAAGTCTTTCAGCACCATTGGCCGCACTGTGCGGCCAGAGCAGAATCTGTTCTACTGGCCAATGGCCTCACAGTGCGGCCAGTCTTGAAAGGCAAAATCAATAATGTAATCCAATCCTACTTTCTACAAAAGTACTATAAATTGAATCAAAGGTATCATTTCTTTTATCAGAACATTCAATTGGCCCTAGGGGGGGTATTTTAATTGAGATTTTGCGCCGAATTCGAATGTCGCTTTGTCTTAGTTTGTCATTCTCACGCTGCCTCAATCAGGTGTCAGCCATTTTGTGACGGAAATGCCAATGTAGCCTCAGCGCTGAAAGAGTAGATGAAATGGTCCATTTGCTTTGACTCAGTAAATATAATATTTTTCCATAGTGAGATTTTCATGAATTTCAATACCCGGTGTATTGTAAGGTAGGCAGTTTGCACATTCAATGTATTTTTGGATGAAAATTGCCGAGATGGGTCAATTCTTTTTTTTTTAATTTGTCTTTAAATTATACAATATTTATTATACAAAATTTAGGGGCGAAACTATCTTTACATAATAACCCCCCCCCCCCCCCCCTACCCTTGAGCAAGGTTAATGTGACTTAGCCGACTTATGACACAGAGCAAGACAACAGGAACTCAATCGGGTACTTTTTGGTTACGAAGCAAATACCAAACTACTGAGCTATACTGTATTTTCATACTTATTATTATTATTATTATTATTATTATTATTATTATTATTATTATTATTATTATTATTATTATTATTATTATTATTATTATCATTATCATTATTATCATCATTATTATTATTATTATTATTATTATTATTATTATTATTATTATTATTATTATTATTATTATTATTATTATTATTATTATTATTATTATTATTATTATTATTATATATCATTATCATTATTAATATCATTATTATTATTATTATTATTATTATTATTATTATTATTATTATTATCATTATCGTATTATTAGTATTAGTATTGATATTATTGTTATTGATTTTCAAACAGAATTTCTCATACTGAGCATATTTGAAAAACTTTAGAAGTTTTCAAATCGGCTTTACTTGGATAATCAATGGTAATAATTAATAAAACCTCACTAAAAGCATTCTGAATTTATTAATGTAAATTTCATCTCGTTTTCATTTCATTCATGACTTTTTCACTCTTTTCGATAGAAATCTAAAAAGGTGTATATGAAATGGTGGCATATGAGCACCTTTTCATATTATTATCTTACACCAGTGCCTGTACCCTAATTTCTCACTTTTTTTCATTTTAATTTTTTTTTTTAGGGACAGAGAAGTTTGTGGCCTTTTCAGCAAAAGTCAAGAATACACGTAAATACACAGATGGAGATATCGTACACTTTCAAAATGTTGTGTTTGATTTCAACAGTTGTTATGACTCTTCATACAGTATGTTCAAGACAAAGTTTTTGGGTTGGTATTTTTTCAGTACGTCCATTAATACCAACTCAAGAGGGGATTTTGAGGCTGCCATCATGCATAACAATGACGAAGTGGCTCTTTTTGGGACACCTGGCGACAAGGACCTCCAGACTGGGACATCCGTAGTATTAAAGCTACAACCGGGTGACACTGTCTGTGTCAAGATGATCATTAATTCAAGCGTCGAGGTCGGCAGCGGATTTTCTAATTTCATCGGTTACAAAATTGCTTAAAAGACTCATCTTCCATTTTGTGCTCAGGTTGTTGGTAAATGTGAGTGTGTAATCTAATACCATTCGTGTCACTGCAATATTGATTTAAATGGAAAATTTGGTAAAGGTTAGTGTGTTATCTAATACCATTCGTGGAATATTTTCATCATTAAAAAGGAAACGAAAGTGACTTAAGTTGATATTTTATATTGATGCTGGGAGATGGTTTGTTTATTTTCTTCTTTCATCAGCTATAAGATTATATCACAATTTGCTGATTATAATGAATCAAAATATCAAATATCAAATACTTGACAATCATCTCCATTTAACCACTCTGGAGAAAAATGAATGAAAAAAAGGGCTTTTTTAATAGAAGGGAAAACTGGAAGAAAAGAAATAAATCAAAACAAACTTGAGCTTTCATATGGGGTAATATCCACTAAATATGCACAAATTACTTTCTAAGGGGTCCCAAGCCAACAGCAACCTTAAAATGTAGGTCGAGGCATTACACCTGTCAGGTGTTATTTCTTTTCTTATTCTGACAAAGACAACTCTGTTGCCTTCCAGGTATTCATTTTATACCTGAATGGGGGGAAAATGTGAGTAAAGATCCGTTCCCAAGGCTTCAAATTTGCTACGCCCAAGGGACCTACGATTCCCAAGGGAAGAGTCAAAGCACAAGACTACGGAGCCCTAAAGGAAAATTATAGACACAATAATGTCGACATTTGGAGTGGACCAAACAGCTAGATTCAAATTTCATTATTTGGACAACAAAATAACGTCAGTGATAGAGTGGACCAAACGGCTAAATTCAAATTTCATTATTTGGACAACAAAATAACGTCGGTAATATAGAGAGCTGCCAAGGCATACGAGTCCAATGACTATTCAAGTTCAAGGCCAAGGGAAACCTTCCAAAATATGTGTGTGTATAAATGATGACACAATAAAATAATTGAAATAGCGATGTGTACTGACAATTGTCAATTCACAATGAATGTTCTATATATAGCTTTGATATTATCGAATGATTTTATATGAATGATTATTTGTATGTTATGTAACACATTGAAACAGTTTGTGCAAATGTAAACTTCACTAGGGAAAATATGTTAATTAAAGTTACCAAAAGTATTTAATAGTTTTTAAAGCCTGAAACCTCGTAAACGATACGATGCTTTATGATGAAAAGTTGGCTTACACACTTTTCTTTTATTCTTTTTGAAACTTTTTATACAAGATTTTATAATGTGCCTTTAAATTGTTTTACACCTAAATCAATGGATTTTTATAAACAAATTCATTACAATATTTATATACCAAATTGTTATTTCAATTGATATACTGTTATTTATCCAGTGTTATTGTCTTAATTGCAATTTTTTGATGATGCCTGATATTGTTGTTAAAATGATCACACATAATGGAATACTCTTGTAAATTGTATTTTGGTTTTGTCTGCTAGTGATATTGTGTTTTCGTTCATGATCCATTTGCCACAAACAAATGGCTGTTCTGTGTTACAATTTAGCTGTCATCTGCATTTTTTTGTGGCCGCAAATATCAAGGCAATCCGCAAATTTTGGCAAAATTGGCAAATCGTGGCAAATTTTTGGGAAAAAAAAGAAGTGAAAACAAAATAACGAAAAAAAAGTGCGAAACTTGAGAAATGTTGCAGCTTTGCCTGGGCCTAAACCAAGGGAAGCTACTCTCTATGGATAATGATCCTTTAAAATCTTTGTAACAACGCTTTTCACAATCATTTCATTTCTCAAGTCAAATAAATCGAGTCACTTACACTTCCAACTTCAGTCATGGATCGTTTCGTCAAAAAATCTTAGTTCTCCTCGGCAAATTTTTTGGCAAATTTTGGTCTTTTTTGGCAAATTTCTTGGCCAATTTTGGGGGTTCTTTTGGCAAATTTAAGGTCCCAATTTGGCAAAAAATGCAGATGACAGATTTAGGGAGCAGGCATTGGTGTGAAAACGAAATCTGAAAAGATATTAATTACGCAAAATTACATATGGTTCTCGGACAATCAAACTTTCCTTAAACTTTATTTTTCCTTATGACACTAATGAGTATGAGTACTTCTACCCAGAATCTAACCCAATTTTTACCCTTAAATACAAGTGTGAGTCAAAAAGTCATGGGACAAATGTCCTACTGAGTTCATTTCTTTTTCATGTGACGTCATATTTGGCTCAATTCAACTTACACATGTACTTTTAAAACCAAAAGTTGAAAATTTTAATTCTATCAAATTCTGACAAATTTATGACAGTTCACAGTGGCTGCCCCATGAATGTCCGTCAGCGACAGGAAGCTGTCATTGAATTTCCTGTTTTCGAAGAAGAAACTTCAAGTAATATTTTTAAATGCATTGGGAAAGTTTATAAACCTCAGGCATTTTGTAGAGGAAGTGTTTTTTATGTGGGTTGAATGTGTATCTCGTCATTTAGAAGAAATTGAGATGCAATCCAACACTTAAACTGAAACCTCCTCAACCATGTCTTTATCTGACAAGTCTTGTGATGACCACTGTCCAAGCAGTGTCAACTCAGTGAATCAAATAAAGACAGAAGCATTGATCAAATCTGATAGAAGACATTCTCTTGATGAGATAGCAGGTACAAATAGACATTGAAGCGAATGAAAGCAAGACTTTGTTGAGTTTGTGCTGTTTCTTCGTGAAAATGTCCTTCCACTTCCACGCCCAAGTTATAGGAAAAGGGAGGTAATCGATGGACAGCAGTGAAAAATTGTCTGAAAGTTCAGTCAATTCAGTTTTACGAGGACGGAATACATGGCTTCACAAAAATGTGGACATTGGCTATCGAGAGAGGTGGAGACTATGTTGAAAAGTAGAATTCTACTCGTCTAATGCCAAGCTTTAATCTGATGTATAATGCATGGTATTGATTCAATTTGTTATAAAGTAATGAGCAGAGTCCCATTACTTTTTGACTCATCATCGTATGGGCTTTTTAAGGTGATCACAAAGTACACTGATGGTGTGCTCTTGGAATCTTCATCTGTTCCCTATTTGAACCCTTCCCCTTTGTCTTACTTTTTCTTGTGTGCTCTCAATTTTAAATCTATCATTTTTTGTTTTTTGACTAGCCTACCCCATTTTCTTCCTTTTTACTGGTGCTTAAATGATCCAAATGTGTTGCAAGCGCCCTGAAACCCTTGAAAGACAATCACAAATTGTTTTGTTATTCACTGAAGAAGGGGGGGGGGGGGGGCGAGAGGGGTTTGTGTCTAAAAAGTTATCTGTTGAGTATTTTGTTCTCTTTTGTTTTTATTTTAATATTCTTTTGACTGATATAGGTGAACATAATTGTTAACATGAAACTATATTTACACATATGTATATACATAATTCAAGGAGGTGAAAAGTTTACAGACCTTTTTTGTTTGTTTTGTTTACCCAATATATTGTGGTGATTTTGCTTATGTTTATTTGAGACATTATACGCCTATATGTTTCAATTGAGACAAAATGCATTGATTAAAGATCTTGAATCTATTCCTGTTCTTTGTTTGAGCTACGTAATCTACTTTGTCTAAACACTAACTTTGATTTCAGCTACACTTCAAATCTGTAGTCTTGAGCCTGTACCACCATCCTCCTTTTTCATAGATTTTCATGGCATATTCTGCCATGTGTGTTTTTACAAATCAAAATGCCGAAATCAAAACCAAATTAGCCATTCCATTGGAATATACTCTTTTGACATTCATTATATTACTGTATATGTATCTTTAATAGTTGTAATAGATTATATTATATATTCTTATCAGATAGTTTGGGGGTTCATGAGTTCCCTTGAAGACCAGTGTCATTTGCTGTCGCTAATGTCCTCCTATGTCTTCTGTCTTTCTTCATTTACAATTTGGTCCTTCTTCTTGAATGAAACCATTTTGAATCTCTGCTGAGAGGAAGACACTGAGACAGAGGCCCTTTATTTTTTTTTTTCAGATGGGATATTCTTTTCTTTTAAACAAATTTTCTGTTATAATTTGTTTGATTTTATTCTACAGCGGGCATCTTGTAACATTTTTGACAGAGATTCTGTGGCATTGTCTGTGTGGAACGTAACACTGAGAAAGAGGAGGCACTTACTGTGTCTTCTATCCCCGTGTATCTGTTTTCCAACATGCTCTCTGGCTTTGTCTTGGTACGAGATTACTTGGTTTTGTCCTGACCCTGGCCGGAGAACTTGGCTGGAAGGGAAACAACCAAATGTATAGTTATAGTTTTGGGAGATTATATTTTTTTCCTTGTAAATCACCTCTCTGTTATGGACTGTTATTTTTTTTTTAAATTGTAATATGCTTTATAAGCATTTGAGTGTATTCCTCTTAGTGGGGACCTGTGCTGGTGTCTGGGTGATTCTTTTAGGTGATCTTAAACTAAGTACACTGATGGTGTGTTCTAGGAATCTACATCCGTTCCCTATTTGAACCATTCCCCTTTGTCTTACTTTTTTCCTTGAGTCCTTTTAATTGTATATCTAGAATGATTTTACTCTTCAATTTTCTTTCTTTTTACTGGCGCTGATGTAACCTAAATGTGTCGCAAGTGCCGTAAAACCTTAAAAATAAGAACAATAATCTTGAATCGATATAAACTTGTTTTTTATTTGGTTTGAGACTAATCTCCTTTCGTCTAGCGTTTCACAGATATGTACGTGTCAGTGTTCGAGCAATGCCTAAATTGAATTACCATCCCGTTATATTCTATCTACTGGTTTTTAAATGACACAAAAAGGAAGCAAATCATATGGACCTCTGACCTCTGAAGAAATGACATAATAATTGGCTTTGATTTTTATTCCAACCAAAATTTGTTGAGAAAAACTGAATAAAGATTTTTTTAATGCAAACAATATTTTTGGTTAGTTGACATCATTAAAAATATTTATCACCTTTTGTTGCAAACACGAGTTCACTTACCAATCTGATTAGCTATGGATGATTACCAAGATTGTGGAAGATTTATATATTTTCTTTTACATCTTCAAAGTGAGCATATTTGCTGGCTTGACTCGATGCCTTTCACCTGCAAGCTCGTTGAGCATGGCAGCTTTTACCTCATTTCTTATTTTTGTTCGAAAAGCTCTCTAAGGAATACTTAGCTACTAAAAGCTGTAGACTCTAAAAAAGTAATGAAGAAAAATGAATGTAACTTCTTACAAACAGAACAAAATTCTAAACATTGATTGTTCCATGCTCAAAAGCCTTCTTCGACCAATAACAAAATAAAATGATTTTGTCGTTGACTGATGAAGGGTTTTCAGACCGAGATGTTCCGTGTTGAGTGTTTTGGTCTGTCTTGAAGCGGTTACATTTATTTTTGTAGATTACTTTTTCTATTCGTCTGTCATTCATATGGTAGGTACATCTTTTATTTTCCACTCGTTGAATGATGTAATCCTACATGAAGGCAATGACTGGTACAGCCAGCAATATTCATTAAAGGTGCTCAAAGTACTTTACAAGGGGTCCCCAATCAACAGCAACACTTAACATGTGACAAAACATGACGCCTGTAAAGTGATATAATTTTTTTTCAACAGACAACGCTGTTAACAGTTAGGTACTCATTTTACACCTGAGTTGGGAGGTTATGTGAATCAAGGACTCAACTACGCGTCACCAAGAGTGAGACTTGAACACAGGACCTACTGGACTGAAGGCGATTGCCATACCACAAGACCACAAAATCACAAAGCCTCACAGGGCATACTACTATATACGTTTTACATTCACCAGTTCTATTGTGAAGTCGTTCCAACCAATCTTGCACCAAAGTTCTTAAACGTTTATCTAGGTTAGTTATCAGTTCAATATTCACTCTCCAAACACTGGGTGGGGATCCTGACCTCCCATAGTGGGCAGGGAGGTACACACTGTCTTCTATCCCGTTATATCTGTTTTCCAACATGCTTTCTGTCTTTGTCTTGGAATGAGATTACTTGGTTTTGTCCTGGCACTGGCGGGATCCTAGCTGGGAGGGAAAGTCAAATGCATAGTTATTGTTTTGGGAGATGATATTTTTTTCCTTGTAAATCATCTCTCTGTTATGTATTATTATTTTTATTTTGAATGTATAATGTAAGCATTTGAGTGTGTTCCTCTTTGTTGGATTTTGTGCTTGTGTCTGGATGAGACTTGTAGGTGATTTCAAACTAAGTACATTGGTGGTATGCTCTTGGAATCTACATCTGAACCCTATTTGTTCTCAGTTCCCCTTTGTCTTACTTTTTCTTGGGTGCTTTAATTGTAATTCTAGAACTTTTTACTATACCATTTTCTTCCTTTTTACTGGCGCTGATATAACCTAAATGTGTTGCAAGCGCCGTAAAACCCTTAAAAACAAAAACTTAAACTCTCCAAACTGAAGAAATCTCTGTAATGTTGATTGTCAACTGACAGTGTTGTGAATAATGTTAATTCTGGGTCAATCACTGGGTGGGTCTTCTGACCTCCCATGGTGGGCAGGAGGTCACTTGCTAGGTCTTCTATCCCCCATTGTATCTGTTTTCCGATTTGATTTTTGTCTTTTGTCTTGGAATGAGACTACCTGGTTTGTCCTGACCTTGGCCAGAGTCCATGGTTGAGAGGGAAACAGTCAAATGTGTAGTACATATTAGTGTTGGGAGGATATATTTTTTTCCTTGTTATTAATCTGTTATGTACTGTAATATTTTTTGTTTGTTTTGAATATCAGGCTTTGTAAGCATTCGATTGTATTCCTCTTGGTGGGATCCTGTACTTGGGTCTGGATAGGAATTTAAGATGATCTCAAACAAAACACATTGATTGATGGATTGCTCTTGCAATCTACATCTGTTCCCTATCCAATCCAGTCCCCTTTGTACTTTTTTTCGGGTGCTTTAATTGTAAATCTAGATTTTTTTTTAATATCTCATTTTCCTCTGTTTGACTGGTACTGAAATGACCCAAAAGTGTCACAAGCGCCGTAAAGACTTTTAAAAGAATACAAAAACAAACAAACAAACATGGGCTAATGTGATGAGATTCGGACAAACCATTAAGACAAGTCAAGTCGATGGGAGTGACAAGGTTTATTGAGATGGGAATCCTGTAGAATAAATAAGCTAAAAATGAATCAATAGAATTAGATAATAAACCGATTAAACAGACATCAATAATCAACTTGATCAAGTATTTAACATAACAATTTTCAGATTTAGAAAAGATGAATTGTGATATATTATATAGGTTTATTAAATTTTAATGAAAATAAAAAGAGGGCTATAACTATATATCACCACCATAAATATATATTGTAAATGAATTTTGAGTATTAAATGAAAAGATACATTTTCAAAGAAAAAAATACCAAAATAAAAACATTGCACGTGGGTTTTTTTTTATGGCCAATTATTATTAATTTCCATTTATATTGACTGTAATCTGTGGTATTCACGTTTAGCATTGACCATAATGAATTGTGTCCATTCTAAACGAAGTTATCCATAAAATTCTGATTATTTAATAGATATAATAATATTCAAAATAATTAGTAAAGTTAAAAGGCAATGAACATACATGTTTATAAATACACAATCATCAACATAATTCTATATTTAGTGACTGTATTGGCAAGACATGACTAGAACATGATTGTTATAGAGTCCATTAATGGCGGGGAAAATAATGTAAATAAATAAATACAAGGCAAGGTTTAGTTGTGTATATAATAGTAATACATAGTGACAAATGCAATCTCAAATAGTAAAACCTTCTGAGTATTTCCAATATGAAAGAAGCCCGTAGAAAAACATGTCACTGAGTTCATGGTGCTTAAAAACAACAAAAATTCTTGTGTAAAAAAATAAAATAATAATAAAAAGACAAATTAATTGAAGCGGTGCTTTTCTGGAGGGAGGCACAATCTTATAGCGGTGGGCAAAAACGGTCTCTGTTCACACAGTTAGTTCCATCATGTACACGTTTTCTATATTCCAACAAAACATTTGGTGTTTATTTGTCACAAGACTGTCTGTTCCTCAGCAATTGTTTCCAGGCTGTCGTTCACCTATCCATTGTCTCCACGCTATTCTCTGCCTCTCCAATATCTCCAGGCTGTCCTTCACCTCTCTCAAATGTTTCCAGGCTGTCCTTCACCTCTCAAATGTCTCCAGGCTGTCCTTCACCTCTCAAATGTCTCCAGGCTGTCCTTCACCTCTCAAATGTCTCCAGGCTGTCCTTCACCTCTCCAATATCTCCAGGCTGTCCTTCACCTCTCAAATGTCTCCAGGCTGTCCTTCACCTCTCAAGTGTCACCAGGCTGTCCTTCACCTCTCAAATGTCTCCAGGCTGTCCTTCACCTCTCAAATGTCTCCAGGTTGTCCTTCACCTCTCAAATGTCTCCAGGCTGTCCTTCACCTCTCAAATGTCTCCAGGCTGTCCTTCACCTCTCAAATGTCTCCAGGCTGTCCTTCACCTCTCAAGTGTCTCCAGGCTGTCCTTCACCTCTCAAATGTCTCCAGGCTGTCCTTCACCTCTCAAATGTCTCCAGGCTGTCCTTCACCTCTCAAATGTCTCCAGGCTGTCCTTCACCCCTCAAATGTCTCCAGGCTGTCCTTCACCTCTCAAATGTCTCCAGGCTGTCCTTCACCTCTCAAGTGTCTCCAGGCTGTCCTTCACCTCTCAAATGTCTCCAGGCTGTCCTTCACCTCTCAAATGTCTCCAGGCTGTCCTTCACCTCTCAAATGTCTCCAGGCTGTCCTTCACCTCTCAAATGTCTCGAGGCTGTCCTTCACCTCTCAAATGTCTCCAGGCTGTCCTTCACCTCTCAAATGTCTCCAGGCTGTCCTTCACCTCTCAAATGTCTCCAGGCTGTCCTTCACCCCTCAAATGTCTCCAGGTTATCCTCAATCTCTCAAGTGTCTCCTGCCTCTAAAAAGTCTCGAGGCAGTCATCAGCATCTCAAATATCTCCATACTACCCTATGCCTCTCAAATTAGTTTATTATGGTGGAATTACGTATTTTAAAAGTGATCAATACATTTTTCATATCTCAAATCTGACAAATTAGGGAGCATGCACTGGTGTAAGATAAACATCTGTTGATAATTATTGTGAACTGTATTTACATTTTAAAAATATAGCGGGAATCTAATTGGCCCATAGCTGTATAAAATTCCAACTTTAATTAGACAAATATAAATTGTAAGGAATGAAATATAAACATATATTGTTTAATAACATCATCATTTTACAACATAGTTTCTTAAATGAAAGTTGTTTAGATTTTTTTTTTCTTTTCGACAATTTTTCTTCGTATTATCCTCTCTGCTTTGTGAATAGCACTCACTTTTCTGAATGAAGATCCACTTGTGTACTTTGTGTGGCACTATATTTCTGGATGTTTTTGTGATGTTTGGAATGTTTTTATTCTTGTATTTTTCTTTATGCTTTATCTGGCACTGTTTCACATACACAGCCTTTCAAATTTAAAACATCAATCTCGTACATATCACAACAACAATATCAATATAACAGTTTGCTTATATAGCGCTATCCGTTTAGAATCTAAGCGCTTTTTATGAGAAAATGAAACACATTTGTTAACCTCTCTCTCTCTCTCTCTCTCTCTCTCTCTCTCTCTCTCTCTCTCTCTCTCTCTCTCTCTCTCACTATCTATCTCTCGCTCTATCACACACACACACATTTTGTAATACATATTAGAAAGAAACACTCGTTTTGTGTATGAACATGTGTAGGCATAATGTAATTTTGTGTGTTCAATGTTCAACATTTTTAGTCAAAGGGAGCAATATTTGATTTCTCGCTGAAATTCAAAATGGAGACGCCAGATGGACAAGTTGTTAATCACCTATCACAAGAGGTCGAATTCTATTGATGAAAAATATATAAGTCAGACCACTCAATACCGTCTTTATTTGTGACATGATTGCAATAAAAAATGTAGAAATATTAATAATTCTGTCCCTCCGCTACGACATCTAAGATATCGCCTAGGCATTCTACAAAGGAATATACAGTAGATAATTCATCAAACAAGATGTCTGATATCAACAGCAATCACCCGTGTTGTCAAAGTGAGCAAATTGGGGGTTAATTATCTTGCCCAAGGGAAAAAATTGAAAGCTTCTGAAACAGGGCTTGAACCCAGGACCTTCCGGGTCACAGTGAAATGCGTTAACCACTCGGCCACTTCACCCCCCTGAAGAAATATGAATCACTAAATTTCCACTCTAACTGTTTGTCAGCACAAGAAGCCAATTTACATTTATCACTAGGGAATCAATCGCATGACATACTCTCAAAATACATATTTTAATTAATTATTTATTTAGCCAGAAAAATCATCCTTCAAACACCGATCAGTTAAACTGACCTTCAAATCAATGGATTAAAATGGCTCTCATCTTGGCAAAAACTCTCAATACTGGGACTTCAGGAAGTCTTCAAGGAAACCCAGGTTTGAGAGATTTTGTCAAGATGAGGAGAGACATTTGAATCCAATGATATCTTAACTCTTTCAGCACCATTGGCAGTGCTGTGCGGCCAGAGCAGAATCTGTTCTACTGGCCAATGGCCGCACAGTGCAGCCGGTCTTGAAAGGCAAAATCAATAATGTAATCCAGTCCTACTTTCTACAAAAGTACTATAAATTGAACCAATGGTATCATTTCTTTCAGCAGAACATTCAATTGGCCCTAGGGGGGTATTTTAATTGAGATTTTGCGCCGAATTTGAATGTCACTTTGTCTTAGCTTGTCATTCTCACGCTGCCTCAATCGAGTGTCAGCCATTTTGTGACGGAAATGCAAAAATAGCTTCAGCGCTGAAAGAGTTAAAGATGAGTTTTCAGGCCAAGCTTTCAAAAATGTTTTTTTTACAGTTCCTGTGGCAGAGAAGTGGACGCTAGCATTGAAATAATTCCTCGTCCTTTGTTTGAGTATTTCAAGTATTTAATATCAATGTCTTCCACAACATTGACTGCACTACAACAAATGTCAGATGCATTCCTTCGAAATTGTTAAATACTGAAATTATACGCTCCTCTCCTCCTTTTAAGATGTTTTTAAAAACTGCTTTTTATCTTCTTTTCTTCCTCATCAATTGTTTGAGGTGTGCCTCCAGTCCTAGAGAGGCAGACATACATCCATGCATATGTCTTATCGAAAATAACACGAAAATGAAAATATTTTTAAAAAGCAGTTTTGGGATCCGCAAGCTACAATGGTGATGATTTTACTTTTGAACAAAGTAATTAGAAAATACTGTAAATGACAGATTTGAAAATAATGCATATGGCAGATATTTTGCAAGATGTGTAGAAGAAATAAAGGGAAGTAGAAAGGGAATTGTTGTGGAGTGTCAGAATAGGTGATTCTGATTCTGTGGCAAGAACGGAATTGTTGACTATAAATATATTTATGCACATGGGGTCATCTGATTCTGTGGCAAGAACGGAATTGTTGACTATAAATAAATTTATGCACATGGGGGTCATCTGATTCTGGGGCAAGAACGGAATTGTTGACTATAAATATATTTATGCACACGGGATCAATAGGTTTGATTGCTATGGAAATGTATTTTTTGTTATTTTGAGTGATACCAATCCAATGAAAAGAAAAGTGACATTTACAATTATTGTGCAGAGATAAGAAGAAAATAGAGAGAAAAAAAAAAGGATGAATAGAAAAGTATGAATGGAAATAAGAAATGACATATTCCACAATATCTTGTATAGAGTTTCCACTATAGAATTCGTGACATTTTCTATAGTGAGACAAGATTATCCAAAGATTGAATTACTCGAGTTTTCCCCGCGTGAAATCCCAAAGGTCTTTCTTTCCTGTGGCTATTTGTGTTGAACACATCCAAGTTATTTATTTGACTACCATTACACGGTGAACACATCCAAGTTATTTACTTGACTACCATAACACGGTGAACACATCCAAGTTATTTATTTGACTACCATTACACGGTACAAAAGGTAGGTTGTATTTTTTACTCAAACTCCAAGATGTTCAGGGTTAAAATGTTGGA